>NC_142203.1:45897541-46268375 GCF_049639895.1 Pseudopodoces humilis | reverse complement strand
CACCTGCATTTCTCAAATACTCTGCCACTAGTCTACTGAAGTTCCATATTTATTTCTGAAAGAGCTCTAGCAGCATTCATTCCAAAGTTTAAGAAATAAAATTAAAAGGGTGTGCCTTTCTTATTAACCTGGAATAATTTAGCAATTTTCTCTAGGGTATTTTTATTCCTCTTTCTTAATTGCTAAGACTACTCGCTAATTTCATCCACTTTTCACATTTTTGCTTCTGGCAGAGCTTTTATTATATAAAAGAGCAGTTTATTGGGTTTTGGTTTTTATCATTAAGCAGAAAGCCAAAACAAAGTAGTTGGAAATCATTTTGAGTGGAATTTTTGGCAGTGGAAAAGAGAGATGAATACAGTGTGTGCCTGGATAATACAGCTTTTCTTACTCTACCAGAAGTTTTTTTCTCATATTGGCAAAAACTCTCAACACACTAATTCTTTATCCTGTTCTGTAATTTCTCAACATGATGACTGGTTTACCTTGCATAACAATAACAACTCTTTGCTGTATTTTTATGTGTTCTTACAGAATTCACTGTAACAAAATATTCTGGTTTCAGCTGGGAGAGAGTTATTTTTTTCTCAGTAGCTGTTATAGTGCTCTGTTTTGCAATCAGAATGAGAATGGTATTGGTTATGCACTGATGTTTTGCTTTTTAACTAAGTTGTGTTTATTCTAAATAAAGAATTTTTCCCTTGTCTCCTGTTCTGCCAGTGAAAAGGTGAGCAAAAGAAACTGGGAGGGACAGCAGCCAGGACAGGTTACCTGAACAGTCCAAAAGGATGTGCCACACCATAAAATGTCATGCCCAGCACATAACTCGGAAGGCTACCCAGAAGGGGTCAGTCTGGGTTTGGGACGGGGAGTCTGGCATCAGCCAGTGGGAGGTGAGCAACTGCATTGTGCATCACTTGTTTTTTCCCTTATTGTTTCCTTATCATTATCATCACTATCATAGTTTACCATTATTGCTGTACTTTTATTTTATTTTCAATTAAAAAACTGTTCTCATAACAATCTATAAGTCTGATTTTGATTTTTCTCCCCATTCCACCTAGTTGAAGTAGGGAGAAGGGGGTTGACAGAGAAGCTGAATTTCCAGCTGGGCTTAAACCACAATATGCTTCAGTAATTAATCACTGTGCCATTTATATTATTCAGCTTTGCTGTACTACAGTAACAGAGTAATAAGATAATTGAAATGAATCCATGCTAAATTTTTTCAACACATAAAATAAAAGAAGCCTTAAAAATATTCAGGAGTGTTAGGATTTTTAGGATTCCTTCTTTTCAGTTTTGTTATTAGGCAACTCAATGGAATGACAAATTTAATTTCCATCACTGCAGAGTCTATGAGGTCAGACTTTGCATTCTGCACTTTGGAATTGCTCCTCTACCTTTAATAGGTACTATCAGACCAAGCTGAACCGGTAAAATGATAATGTAAGGAGTGCAGAATCCAGTTCCAATTTCCACTCTCTGTTTCTTGATTGCAGTAGGACTTGAAGTGCTGGACTGAAAACAGCAGTACTTAAATATTTTGGCATAGCCAAGAGGAACATCAGTATTGTCATAAATATTGTGTTCAATAATGATCCCTTTGTTTTACTGTTTCTACCAAAATTGAAGCCTGAATTAGTAATCAAAGAAGGAGAAAGAGATTTCCAAACACAGAGATGTTTAGATTAAGATGCTAGGTTTTATTTCCCATTTTTAAACTCTAACCACTCTTTAATTAAAAAGAAATAATGCTCACCCCATTAATATTACTGCTGACCATTTATCATGTCAATGGATGGGAAAACGAAACCCAATCTGCAACCAGAAACTACTCACAGCCACAATGAATGGTTAACTAGTAGAACTAATGCAACAGAAGGACTCTGAAATAAGCTGCTGACTGATTTCTCTCTCCCTCTGTCTTGCTCTGCTCCACTCCCCAGCGTTTTTTAAAGTTTGGCCCAAGGTGCAGGTATCTAAACTTAGCTGCTGTGCCTCATTCCAACAAAACAAATCAAGCATGAATCACAGCCCTTCCTCCCCCTGAGCATTGCCAGTAGATCTGAGGCTTCTGTTCAAATCCAAGACTTTGTCTTTCCCCTTCTACTGCCAACTAAAATACATTTGGTAATATTTAATTAAGGTTCCTATTCAGATTATATGGTCTCAGTGCTAAGAACAAGGCTTTAGCTACCCAACTCGCAGTGGCATGGTTAAAGAGACAAATATCAAACTGGGAACATAACCCTTCATTTAGAGGTAATATGGAGAGTTATTGTGAATTAAATAGCTACCAAGTGATTATTAAACCTTACCTAGAGATTAACAAGCATTTTTAATTTCATAGCTGTTAACCCTCTATAATTGTGTCTTTTGTAATAGGTTGGCATATGCTCAGTAGAGTTATAGAAAGCTATCATAGCTTTGAACATTATGCAACTGTTTTATCCTATTACAGATACTTTAATAGTCTTTAGTTATCTATATTATGAGAAATAGCCACCTTAATTAATTACCATTTTACATCCTTTTGAGAGCTAAAAATCAAAATTCCACCTAATGGGCATATTACAGTGTGAAGTCAAACAACAAGAGACATATTGGCCCCGTATTATTTTTTTCCTCATGCGGAAAAAACATTTTACAAGTAGAAGCTCACATTTAGCAGTGTTAAATACCGAAGCAGGCAATTTTGAACATAATACCTGGTGCTTCAATATTTAGTGTTATGTAATTGATTCTGAAGAGCACATCAGTAGGTTAAGTGCAGTATAGAATGTGATGAGTAGAACAGGAAACAGACAATCTGATCCCATATTCGTGAAAGTCTGTGATGTAGTCACTGTCTGAAAAAAGGAGTGCTCAAACAAGGGTCACTAAATTTACTTCACCAGCTGATCATTTTCCATAAGCTCCACCTCACCCAGATCAGCTTGCTGCATAGCTGTGCCACAATAATTTTTGTCTATTTTCTTTTAGCAGTCTAAAAATTGGTAGTAATTTCTCAGTAAGTACTGGTCATTGTTTCACTACACTACTGGTCTCATAGAGTATTTGTCTAGATTTGTGTTGGTCATGAGCATTTTAAATTTCTGCAATCAAGATGTGTGATTAAATGTCATGCTGTTTGAAGTTCATTTATACTATTTCTTTTTTTTCTCTATTTTCTTTATGGTTTTACATCTACATCTATGTAACTATGCTGTCCCATACAATACCAGTAATTTCAGCTTGGCTGTCAGCTCAATGGAAATATTCAGATCTGGCTGCAAAACCATAGAGGTTCAAGGGAAGGAAAGAAAGCAGACAAGAGCATACATAACACATCACTATCCCAGACACCACAGAGGCTCATAAAGTCACTCTTCCTGAGTTTAAACCAGAGCATAGGAGACTTCTCTCATGGGTTTTTCAGATCCTAATCATGTTTCTGTCCTTCACATGATACACGCATACGCCTAGTTGATCTTCACAGTACAACCACACTGACTGTTTTCCTGCAGCATCATTTGAGTGCAAAAGGGCTGTTCCAGACCTATCACTTTCATACTATAGAGAAGTTTTTAATCCTTAGCAAAGGCAGCTTGATGGTTCCATGTGTGCTTCACCATATGGATGAAGTCCAATTGCACCTAGTGGATACCCTATAGGTCTGCGTTGGAACAACACTTTCCCCAGGCACTCACCTAGAACATCTTCATGCCCATAGAGATCAAGAGAGAATTTCTTGTGATATTAGATTAGTAAGGATTACCAGGTCCATTTTTTCAGGGGTTTTTAAACCTTACTTTGCAATGTGGAATTTGCTTTATCTCCTGAGATTGGATGAATCTTCCATATGTGCAGTACACAGCAAAATGCAGGGCTTCAGGTGTCAGCAGTACCACTGGCCTTCCAGTTCCTTTTCTGGATGTCTTTGCTGCTTTCAGACTGCAGAAATGTTTAATCTCTCTGACAGCTTTGGCACTATGTATAGGGATAGCTTAGTGAAGTTTTAATGGCCTGTGATGTACAAAAGGTGAGATGGGGTGATATAATGGTCCTCCCTGGCCTATTTATTAAGTCTCAGGAAAACAAATTTCAGAAGCATACCTACGGGGATATTTTTTCCTCCCTTTTATTTCTAATTTGAAAGTATTTCTGTGTTCCAGTCAACTGCAGGTATGTCAGACTGATGAAAGATTGCCCCTGGCTCACCCCTAAATGGGCTGATGCAGCTTTGTGGCACCAGTTCAAGCAAGAACATTTCCATCCTGTTTCTGCTATCTGCAATTAAAAACTGTTTTCCTGTGTAGGTAGTAGGAATGTAAGTGTCTGCAAGCAACTTGCACCAGCCCATTTTGTACAAATTAATGAAATTACATCACTGGGCAACGACAGACCCAGCCCTCACAGAGACCACATTAAACACTGAAGCAGTTCAACTCCTCTCTCACAACTGTCTCAGACTATGGGTAGTGACAGTTTGGAAGACTTAGAGGGTGAAAAATGCCTCTGCTTTTACTTGGCACTGAAAAAAATGACACCAATTATATTTAAAAAAATAATAATAATTTTGTCTAACAGTAACAACTAAAAGTTCTATTTTCTCACTTGTAAAGACTTTCCATGCAAGTTAGCTGACTGATTAACGGGCATCATTAAATTACTGTATTTAGAAAGCCAGAGTATAGTTAAGTGTTGGCTTGTTCTCCTCCCAGGACCAAGGATATGAAACACATTTGTAACTCTAAAAAGATGCTTCCAAAAAAGAAAGTCACAAAGAACACATGGCTGCTTCCTCCGCGAGGTAGCTGGTGTGTCTCCAGTGGCTTCAACAGAGCAGGCATGATTTATGCCAGCTGAAGGTCTGGTCACAGTATTCATTTTTCCTCACTAAAAGAAATCTTCTTTTGCCTGCCTTCATACATGCAAAGATATTCAGCCTATAAGCAAAGGATGATAAAAAGCACTAGGATGACTAAATATGAAAGCAAACACTTCCAGCAGTCATCCCTGAAGCATACCTAAACATCACACATGGGCACAAAGATGACGGCAACTCCTTGCAACTGCTCATGAAAACCAATTTGTGTCTTCCCAAACAGTTAAGGGAACACACCCCAGCAGGGGAGGGTCATCCTGGTTAACACATTCACCTAGCCTGAGCATAGGTGGAAGTGGCCAAGGACAAGAAACACTTCTGAAAGAAATCTCTTGCACTTGGAAATTTAGTCTCTAATAGACTGAAAACCTGTTACCTCTTATTGCACAAGGTGCTGATAAAAATCATCAGAACTCATCAATACTCGCAGTGTATCTCAGAAGATGTTGAGAGGTTAACATATAAAATAGAACACCTATGTAGGGAAACTTCCATGTGCCTTTAAAACTTACTTTGTCAAAGAAGGACAAAGGAATTGTTTTAATGAGGTTGTTTTCAGTTGTCTTTTGTTTCATATTTAACACAGGAAAAGGGAAAATATTTCTTCAGTTCAGGGCGTCTGAATCATATTTCCAATGGGACAGGCACTTTTAGGACAGTAAGTTCTGAGGTATAAATAACCTTCAGTGAATTGAATCATAGTTGTTTAGTTTTTACATGTGTGGAAACATTCAATTTCCAAAAGCTGTACTAAAGTTCTATTTTAGGGAGGTGTTACATCTATGTTTAAAATAAAGGTATTTTGGCACATGACAGCTCAAAATTACTGATTGAACAATACATTACATAACATATTGGTGAGAAACTAAGCTGTATCAATAAAGCACATTTATTCCAGGTTTCTGAATACAGTCAGTATCTTTGGTCTGTAAATTGCAAAAGACTCTCAGTTTGGTGAAAATTTAGTCTAATTGTCAAGCACTGCTAAAAAGAGATAGGGAATAGGAGAGAACAACCCTTCAGAGTTGAGGACATGCACTAATCCTCTTCTCAGAAGATATTTTAAATGGACAAAGTAGCATTCTTTTTGTTTGTTTGTCTGTTTCAATTCATGCATTCAACTCAAAACATGCATTATAGGTTCAATTTACTTCTTCAAGATTTAATTAAGGTTATTCTGAGTATCATAGTCAGGAAAATGCAAAATATCACATTTACTACAGTTCAGTTCTATACCTTTTTCTTTGATAGGTGAGGATCTTGAGTACAAAGTAGGATAATCTTTTAAAACCGTGGTATTGTATGGGTGTCCTGGAGTAATGTCCCCAGGAAGATGTGATGACCAAGACCCCAGTTTCACAGCCCCTTCCTCACAATCTACATATGCACAGATCTTCAGAGAGCCCCAGAAAAGGCATTCTATTGGTTTAGTGTTTTGACATCTCTTCCTTTATATTTCTAGATGTGTGGGGGGCATTTTAGTTACGGTCTTGGAGGTGCTGTCAGTTTTATGAGCAGAAAGAGACACAAATGTTATTAAAAAAAAGCAAAACCCTCAGATTGTGTCTTTTTAGTTCTCTAGACTAAAATAATTTTGCTGGGTAGTTACGTTTTGAAGCATTTCACAGTGGCCTATTACTCAAAAACAATACAAGTTAAATCTGCTCTAAATTAAGAAAACCTGACTATTAAGTACTGATCATAATGAGTATTTTAAAACACATACACAAAGAAAAACAGTCTTCAGGTCAAAACTGGCTCTCCAGTTGTACTATGAAAGACTTTCAACAAAAGAGCAGAGAAGCTGACTATTCAGTGTCAAAGGCAAGGTAAATCTTTCAGGGTATTAGAAGAGTTATAAGCAGCACACAGACATCTTTCAGTATCTGCACATTTTAAATTTCCAGCACTTTCAGGACTTCGCAGAAAAGTAACAATATGAAAAAAAGGAATGTTTCTTCTGAAGCTGTTTCTTGCATGGAAATTAAGAACTATGTCCTCATATATGTTCGTACACTAAGCAGTGAACCTGTTTCTTCATATAACAACTATGGTAATGACAACAATAAAAAATGCAGCATAAAAAATATGAAAAAAAAAATGGATTCAGCTCCCAAACATTTCTGAAGATAGAATAATGATTTCTAGAGAATGAATTAAACATAGTGCTCATCATTTATCAGCAATAAATCAGTGGAGGATTTTAATCACTGTAGTCTGGATGCTGGGACAGTGCTCAGAACTTAGGCTGGTCTTGCCTCCATGTCCAGTGTTTCAGAGAACTGTCAGTGGTTCATGCTCTATCATGTTTCTGTGTTCAATGAAAGCAAAAGTCATGAAATACATGGTGATGACCACCATTTTCTAGCAGATAATTATATTCATTCTTATTTTCCTTGTTGTTTTTTTGTGCAGAGAATGATCTCTAATATATGGTTACCATGTAAATAATAAAAAATATGAGTGAAATCATGCACTGGTCATCTGAGCCCAGCAATAACCAGTGTGCTATGAAAGAAAAAATGTCTTGTTGAAAAGCATAAACTATTCATCCAATAAATGGGTGGCACAGAAAATGGAAGGAGGGAATTCTTATCGTTTAGCATCTCTTCTTTTTCAAACAGTTCTTGAGCCTTGAAACAAGGCAGTTAATATTGGTCACTAGCTACAGTGTCAGAAAACTATTGCTACTCACCCAGATCAGGTGAATTGAAGTGAAAACCATAAATCCAGCTGGACCTCACTTTCTAGTTTTTTGTTTGTTTTTTTGTTTGTTTGTTTTTGCTTAAACCTGCTGTATTTCTGAATTACTGATTTTATGGTGCAGAGCATGAGTCATCATGATCCCAGAAAACTAAAGATTACTGGCACTGTTTCAAATAAACTACAGAATTAATATAGTTTAAGTCTACCTCTTTTTTAAGTTACTAAAGTTGGGTTTTTTATATTAAAGCATCACTAAGTTTTAATTCAGAATTTATATAATAAAACATGCAGAATTTAAAGATTAGTTGGTTAAGGGTGTGGTTTATGATGAGTAAAAGGACATACTTTATAAAATTTAATAGGAGTTTCAGTTTATCATATGTAAAATTTTCCTTTAGTAACTCCTATGATTTGGGTTGAAAAGTGAAAAAAGATATATTTAGACACGGTCTGAGGTTATTCAGAGGCCAGTAAAGGAAAAATATCAAACTCAAGAAATATTTGGTTTAAAAATTCCACAATCACAACAATAAAAATAACTGCTCTGTTGCTATCCTTGTCTTTTTCCTTTATTTTTATAATTTAAGCTTAGTATTGGGGAACTTGTCTCACCCAAAAGTCACACTCAAAAAACTGTGAGCCCATCTACAGTGGAAAAAGGGGCTTTGTGAAGTATTTCCAGGCAAAACCTTTCAATGTGGGTTTCTTAAAAGCTGTGTAATTAATGATATATTTCATGAATTTTCAAGGGGCAATTAAGAAGCTTATCAAACACATGGTTAGTATGGCAATTGCATGGTTCCTTCTTCTACATAGAAAAATTTTGCTACAAGATTTTACCTCAAAAACTTTTATCACATTACTTTTGTGACAGAAGACTAAAGATGATTTTAACTATGAGCACTGTGTTGAAAAATGTAAACACTTTAAGAGATTGATCATCTGTTGTAAAATTAACAGATTCCTTTTTTGATCTGAATTGTGTTGCAGTTTCAGATAAAATTGGATGGGGATAAAGCAGCTGCAGAATGATTACTTTAGCCTAAAGGTTACAGCACTGGTAGCCATAGAAGTCCTCCCCAAAAATAAATGTTAAAAACATTCCATTGATACAGTCATTCTCACCTTCAGTTCTTTAAAACCAATAATGTGTATTCCTGAGCTCATCTCAGAGCTCATTTTGATAGTACCAGATCCATTAAAAAGAAAATGAACAAGCCCAGACAGGTGACAAGTGAGAAAACAGTTTCATTGCAAAGCCTGACATGAACAAGAATGGTTGAGCATTTTTATAACCTTTTCATCTTCAGATGTGTTTCAACACCTGGAGAAACTGAGACTCATGATTAGATAAGCTGACAAGTTAAAAGAAGCAGCAGCAAAATTAGGGTGAAAAAAAAAGAATGAATGATAAGCAGTCAAGACAAAGTTCAGCTTCCTGCCCCAGAATCCTCAACATTCTGGGGACATACCATTGGATTTGGGGAACTCACCTTAGGGAAAGATCAATGGGAAATTACTGCAAAAGTGAAAATAAGATCCCTCAGAAGTAATAAGAAAATTACAAGTTGGGCACAGCTCTCCTTTCCTCTCCTTAATTACATCTGCTGCTCTATCCTCTCCTAATTTTATCTTTTCTTTTGGTTTTTTTCCCTTCCCTTCATCCAAGTCCTTTAATTAGTCTTCATCATCTCACCACATGTTCCCCCCGATCAACACACCACTGGCATCTGCTGTTGTTGCAGTGTTCATGCTGTTTACTGCAGTTGAGCTTATTCTCTTTCTTTTTTTTCCTCTATTCTATTCAACAAGTAATTCACAGCAATTTTGAGATACTTTTTTTTTAAGCCTCTAGATCCTAACATTATAATAATATTTAACTACATTTTTGCAAGGAGCCAGCAGTCAAGATAAGAAATCTCTACTCACAGTCTTCTGTTGAAATTATGCTGTTTTGCTGCTGCAGTATAAACAGGTAGCTGGATCATCTACCTCAGTCCTTTTGGACTAAAATATCCTTGGCTGCATATGACTGTGCATTTTGCTTTGTTTTCAGAAACATTTCTGTATACATTCTGACCTGACATGGTTGATGAGGTTAGATAATTCCAGTACCTTCAGTTAGTTTAATGAGCATGAGCATGAACTCAAATCTTCTGTCATGACAAAATAATGCAAAGTGACATCATGTGAGAATCTAACCCATATGTTTTAAACAGTTATTATCCCCCTATCATCCATCACTAACCACAATTAAAATTAATTACTTCAAGAAATAAAGGGAACAAAATTTTGTGAATATAAAGGAGAAAATTCCTAATTTCTGTTTGCAGCCTTCTAAAGATATGTCTGGCTGCATGATTTTAAGTACTTAGAAATAACTGTTTAACACAGACAAGATGGTAAAACAGATGTACCCTGTAATTAAAATAAATCAATTAACATGTTTGTTCCCTTCAGTTTTACCTATAGGCTATGTACTTCCTGTGGAACCAGGCCACCCATTGAATCAATTCAAGTGTGGCATATGTTTATTCAAAATCCCCCAAGAATAAAACACCTCTCCATCTCAACAAGTGTGAAGAGGTATAATTATTTGTACTCATGTAACTTACAAATTTTCTACTCAATCTCAAAAAAATTATAGTTTGTTTTTCTTCTGCTTTTCCTCTCCTCACTTTTGATGTTAAATTAAATATGACAACCCTTATCAGTCAGCTAAATGAAACAAACTCATTCTAAAGCCTCAGGGGTAAGGGATTTCTTTAATCACATTCACACAAATTATGAGGATTTCAGATAGATGAGGTAATATAGTTGAGTATTAGCAGTTGTAATTTAACAACTCATGAGGCAACAAAAAAACCAAACCCGAAACCACACAGGTTATGTCTCCTTTGCTAAATAAGTGATAAGTGCAAATCATTGAAATATATTTGTACATCAGGTCTCTTGTTCAAGGAGCCCATGGTGGCTCCTAATAAGAATGTCTTGCTGAGAGTGCATCCAGCCTAGGTCTCAAATTAACTCAGCTCAAATTGTGAGCGTGTCAAATTTCTTAAGCTGTAGAAAGGAAAGATCATCTAATTGTATCTCATCAGCATAGGATATGACTGAGAGGTAGAGACAAGATTTGTAGGGTAGTCTGCAAGGAAGAACAGAGTTAAAACCTGCCTTCATTTTTGTGGTGGCAAAATATCATCCACTACCAACATACCCCGAAGTCTAGTAAAGAAACCTTGACCAAAGGTGCTCCTTTACTCAAAGGAAGTTTGGTTTTGTATGAATTAGAAAATTGTTGCTTGTACAATAGGCATTGAAACAGATAAAGAATACGGATATTGATTTAGAGCGTGACTGTTGAAAGAAAAAGTCTAAGAAGTGCTTGTCTTCAGCCAAACTGCAATATCAAGGACATTCAGCCCATCAGCCATGATCAGAATTAAACAGAAAACTTCCTTAAACATTAACATCTAATACTGGCCATTCCTCATAGGAGAAATTAAGCAATTTTTTTATTCTCTTTGTCCCTTTGAAGGACAATCTTCGTTGTGTCCATGTCTCTCTTCCATTGGGGAGCCCAGAATTGAACCCAGCATTCCAGGTGTGGCCTCATCAGTGCTGAGGAGAGGAGAATCACCTCCTTCAACTTGCTGGAAGTACATTACTACAGATGAAGTTGAGATAATGAGACACTGTGTGGAAAGTGTGTTTGCTATTTCCAGCTTCTGCGCTAAAAATATTAGAAAACATTATCACTCAAATAAAAGGTGAATTGAATCTAGGGGGTCTGTAGAATGTCACATGGAACAAAAGTCCTGTGCTAAGGACAGAGGAACCAAGATTGTTTTCTGAGAAGCTTTTTAATTGCCCAAGAATTTCCTCTGTGAAGAAGAAATAGTAGCATTCAGATAGATCTAGTCTTTTTAGACAAGACAGACACGTTAAGGTCATTTATTATGATGACTCTACACAACAAGACTGCTGCTCAGAACCTACCTGTGAAAACTGGGAATGTGTAAAGCAGGTTGTGCTTATTTTACTTTTACACTGAATTTGAATATGAACTGAGTTCTATGGGGAAAAATAAATAAAATATGAGCCACTGTATCTCAGTATCATTTAACTGACAACAATTAACAACACAAACCATTCAGATGACAATTACCCCAAAGGTATAGGGTCACTCAGTTAAGAAGAAACAGATGCAACAAACATGATAGTAACAAAAAGAATAAATTAAAAGAATAAGCAGAAAAAAGTTCTATTATCCATTCACAGATTTTAGTATCATAGATGGTAGCATAAATAGAAGGGAAGTGAGGTTAATGATGCACTGATAACTGCTAGAGAACAGAAAGAGAGTCCATGGCCAAAAAGAAATATCCCATACATATTCATATTCTGAAGAACTAGTTTGCAAGTCTAGTTGAGAATCCCAAAAATGAAAGCATGAACCAGCAGCTTGAGATTAGTGAAATAAATGAAAGCTTAATGAATAACTTTCTAGTCAATTAATTAGTAAAGCATTAAAAATATTTGAAACCCATTTCTCCACTTTATACCAAACAAACTATCAGAATGAAATCCCATAGGTGAATATTTTAATTTTATTCTTTCCTTACAAAAGCAATTACTGTAAGACTTAGAAAATTCTAGGAACAATTGAAAAAAACCCAGAGATTTCATCAGGTGAGCTTATAGCTTATACAACTTCATACTAGCAATCAGCTGTTTGATACTCCCCTATATGACAGTTATTGAAGTTGACTAATATTCATCCAAGAGGTAGAAAACTCTTTAAAGAAGTGACTTACTTCTCCTAATCTTCTCACAGGCTTGCTTACTTTCACTGTATCATAAACAGACAATCTTCAATCTCTGTACTGCATTCCCAGTTCCTGCTTCCCTTTTCTGAGGTATTATTTCCTGTCAGAATAGTATTCTACACTTCACCATCTCCCACAGCTCTTCTCCAACTTCATGGTGTAGGTAGTGATAACTTTCTTACAAACTCAGACTTTAGCAGTGAGATAAACCTCATATCTAAGATGAAGTATGGCTTTCAGTAGACCAAACTCTTGTAACCTCATATCTAAGATGAAGTATGGCTTTCAGTAGACCAAACTCTTGTACCTCTGACTTCTTCAGGTGCACCAGCTGTCACTGAAATATATTAAAGTTGTTAAAAATTGTGCTGAAAATAATCCCCCATAGTTCCTGAAACTAGAAGGAGTTGTAGCACTTATCTTTGTGGATGCTTGTTTCCCATGAGGAGGAAAGTCTGTATTCAACTTCTACCTCCCTGTGTCAGGCATCAAAAAACCTCTGAGAGTCACATCTGAAGGTTTGACAGTATCAGCTATGCTGTATAGGTCAGTATGGCAGTTAGAGCACTCCTTTGTTAGGAAGGATTAAACAGTTACCTAGACAAAGCAAGTAATCTAGTTCACTTTTCACAGTGCCTCCAGAATGAATTGCTGTGAAGATCATGGAGATACACTGGGATATTTTAGGGTGGAGGCCATACCCTCAGACCTAAACATATCAATAGCAGAACCAGCAGTGCTGTGCTGTCAGAGGTGGAGCTTTGCTGTGGGAATGTTTGCAGTCCTGGGTGTTAATTCAGGTTAGATGTGCATGCCAAGAAATCAGATTAACTGTGTAGTAAACGTCAACACTCACAGTTGATTCCTACAATGTTTGGTTTAGGGGTTTTCTTACTGATCCACTAACTACACCTTATTAATGGCACATTGACAATGAATTGATTGACTGGATAGCACTGAGACCCTTGGAACGGGCTGCAGCAGAGCCTTTGAAGTTCCCAGACATTCTACATTGCAAGCATAGATTGAGCTTGTCGTAACATTGTTGCCTTTTGAGAAACAGAGAACAGTTGAGATACACTGAAAAAGCCATTTTTTAGCTAGGAAGCAGTCACTTCAAAGTGTGACAATATTGCTGTGGATGTCTGCAGACCCCTGACACAAACTGTCATTAAATAATTTGTCAATTCCATCTAGTTAGCCTACAGCACATCACAAAAGCCAGCAGCAATGAAAAACACACGTTGCTATCCACAAGTACAAGTCAATGGAAGCACCTGGCTTACTGCAGTTTGATATCCTTAAGGCATTTCAACAAACCAGGGTGGAAAGACAGGATGGGGAGAATATTGCAGCTGCCAGACCACAAGATGAGGCAGAGCTGATACAAGTGTGTGATAGATCCAAGTGTTTATTTGTACATGTACATCATTCGAGCATTCCAAGAGATGTGCTGACATCTTTCAAGATGAGAGCATGCCAGCTGGCCTGGTTTAGGATCTGTGTTATAAGTGGAACTAACAAAAGGGGTTTCATTCTACTCAGAATTCCAATACCTCCAAATTTTTTCACCTTCTAAATCAGAACAAAGTTAATAGATCACTTTAAATGCAATGGAAGGTAAAAAATTTTAGGCATTTGTCTTCCATTATAAATAACCCTGATGTGGTAGTGGTATCATTTATAAAAGCCACATCTGGTTGAGAATCTTAACAACTTATTTCAACAATTTCTGTCAAAAGCAAAAGTTCTGATGTTAAGGAAACAAGGGTTTGGGGATTTATTTCATTTTCAAATGTACAATTTTTGTCAAAATTAATCTAAGCAACTGACATTGTATTAGGATTTTTCAAACACAGACAGAATTCAGGGCTTTGTCTCATTCACTATTCAAGGCATTTTATTAGAAAATGATCAAAATCTGGATTCACCAGTCTGAATGTTGATTGATTTATCCAACTGAGTTAAGTACAATGGGAATTAAGTAGTACTTTTCTGGCTACAAACTGAGGCTTAACTACATACATAGCTAAAAGTGTTCTGTGAAAATATATGCACATGTTTATTGAAAAGGGAAATTGTTCATAATCTAGAAAAAAAAACTTTTAGGCAAAATAAGTTTACAATTTATAAAATGGGCAATAGAATAATGAAAATACAGTATTTTGACATACACACTTGATCTTAATCCTTCTTCTATTCTTTTAAGTTTTCCAATTTTAAGATAATCTTGTTCTCTATTTAACATCTATATGGCCATGTTGTTTCACTTCATATCTGAGAGTAAGCAAGAAACTCTATATACTATGTAATAATCTTTCTCTAGAATAGTTTGCTGCCAAAATGGAATATGCCAGTGTATTTGTAAACCTGTCCAGAAACTGCTGTTTTCCATACTTTACCAGAACTGTAATGAAACAGGTGTGAAGAAAGCCTCCAAGGCAGTAGCAAACAGGTAAGCACCAAAAGCAGTTCAAATATCTTCAGCCTTCCCAATTCCATTCCTAAGAAATGAAGAAAAATAAAATACCTTTCTGAAGGGCTGTTGTGAAATGCAAGTTGTCAACATTCTCCTTTCTAGAAAGAACATGGCAACATGAGCAACAAAAGAGGATTTAAAGTTCATTACCTGTTATTATCTTGAGACATGTCAAAAAGCCCATTTTGGAATCTGAAGATTGCAAAGTAACATTGCAGAAAAAGGATAAGAACAACTTTTTATTGGCATATAAAATAGTCAAGGGTGAAAACACTTCCCTAGGACAATATTCAGAATGAACCAGTATGTTGATGGCATCTACACAGTAGCATAACAAAACTGTGTTATGAAATCCATACAGCAGGTGTATTGCTTTGTAAGCAAGTGTTTCCAGTAAATAGTATTCCAAATATATGCAGAAAGTTATAGAGTTTTGTTTGGGACTATTTTGATTTTCTAAATGTTCAGTACAGTAAACTATTTGAAGTGGTCAGGACAGACTCTGATCTACCTAAAATTCACACTTACATCATTGTCTGTTGTCACTTTCAGCTTTTCATTTAGACCATGGAAAAGAGATTTGTATCCCTAGAAACATTCACAACAGCAGACTAGTTTAAGTTTTTAAGATAAAATTATAAGAGACAACATCATTGTGGTCACGTCAGGCTTTCATTCATCTAGATGGGCTGAATGGCTCCAGCAGATGCCAACATGCCAAATTTTGTTTCCTGAATTACATCCTTACCATGTGAAATCCTGCCATTAAAAACATCCCTCCACAAAACCTCTGTATGAAGTCAGCCAAGCAGGAAAGCAACTGAAAATGAGGAATATATACATCTTGCCTGTCCAGCTCTGAGCCACTGTTAGCAGATGTGTCAGCTCAAAAACTGTTCCCAGTATATTGGTGGGGTTTTAGCTCCTCCAGCCACTCAGGTTTCTCAGCAGACCCCTCTACTCTTTTTTGTTTGTTTTTTTTCCCAATATCCACTCCATATACAGATATTTTATGTGCAATCAGAAAGTTTCTGCGTTAAAAAAATAAAACCAAAACAGAACCCAAACAAACAGAGTCGAAGTACATTTTTTAATGGATGTTCTATTTGCTTAATTACTCTTATTAATTGATTTGTGTAAACATTTCCCCAGGTGGGTTAACACAGATAAAGTCCAAAGTCCAAAGAAAATGCATCCTGGTTCTGCCATTTTTTTACTTAATGTCTGTTAGAGTATGAAACTGGGGCTAGATGGAAAATCCACATTAATGATTGATTTTAGGTGCAAGATGTTCTTATCCAGCAGTAAAAAGCAAACTCTCTGAGGCAAAAATTCTTTACCTTATAAAAAGTAGGCAAATATAATATTATTGAAGTGTGTCAAAAAAGTGCATTTCTTCTAGTTAAAGGTATTAGTGAGAATGGCATGTTCTGACAGCATCCAGCTTAGAACAGACAAAGAAATATTTATTATATGTGCTTAATATCTGCAAGACCAACTAAAAAACAATGCTCTGGACACCTGAAAAGACACTGACCTCCAGTGTCTCAAAGTGGTCAAACTGACCTTTGTTTTCTGCATCTAATGTGCAAAAATAACAAGAAACTTTGATGTATTATGTCAGGGTGAATACAGAAACAGTAAGAGGCAGCAGTCAAACCTAACAGGTTTCAAGGTGAAAATATGACATGACAAAAATCTACCTATCCTGGGGTCTTATCATACCTGAATATTAAAATAATGATGCATATATTCCCCTTTATTTAGGTCTACATTATCGCAGACCATATTTCCTACAAATTTGCATTCTTATATTTCTTGAACAGATTTCTTAACACATAGGAAGTCCTCATATCTTTAAAATCAGAATTCTGTTACCTCTCAACAGAGTGTAGAACAGACTGACACATCTTGGTCCTGCAAAACAACTAGAGCATATTAAAGTTTAATTGGCACACCAAACATTGAGCAGTTATGTTGCTGTAGAGATGTTATTTATTATAAAGTGCTTCCATTGATGCAATTAGCCTTATTTTTGGTCCTCTACTCAGTCACAGCAGTGTTACTAACTCTGAGAATGAGTCAGAGAAGAAGACATATACCTACTGCTAATTTGTGTGCTTACAAGCATCATTAAATTTGCCTGCTTAAAGGAGTAATATTCCCTACTATTCCTGGAAATCAAATAACAGAAAAACAAACTTGGAATGAGCCCAAACCCCAAAACGAGATCCAAACCTACATCAAACATCTCTAAAATGTGGAGTTATTTACAGCAAGAGTGGTGGTTTGGGTACATCTCTAACCCAAACCTCAAACTGAACTTTGTTTTTGATTCAAAGTGTTAAAACTATAGGTTCCTTCTGATTGTCTCCAAATGATTTGGCTCATTGCTTGTCTGAGGTACAAATTACTCAAGCAGGAATTGTCTGGCAATTTGTCCATGGAATAGTGATTAAATCCTTTCTGCAAAGACATAACATTAGAGCAGATACTATAAAGTTTGCATTCATAGATAAAGTATTTTCAGTTGGAGGTGGCCCACACTGGGAATTCCTTAGGAGGCCCTTAAAACCACAAGCTACTTTTTTCCTTTCCAGGGCCCTTCCTCATTATTCCTTTTTTTTCTTTTCATCTCAGACTGCAGTTTGAAACTTGATCCTGTTTCATGAGATGGGGGCTGCAGTGGAGTAAGAGGAAAAGGAAAAGAGGAAATTTTATGCCAACAGAAGAAACACAACAATAACACCCCAGAAGTGTGCCCTATTGAAACTAATAATGTGAAGTTACAAAAACATGTAGGTGCAATTTGCAGATGACACTGGGCACAGTTAAAACTCATCATTCTGCTTCCCTCTGTGTTACTCACTTGGAAGATTATTTCATTCTGCCTGTCCTGATTCAGAGCATTCACCCTCCCTTGGGTTTGCAGCATTCTTTCCTTTAACTGCCTTATTGCCTCTATGAACCATGGGCAAAACCCCCAAAGGCAAATTAATTCAGTGTACTTCTTCTCCTTCTCTGTTTCCCATTCCTCTCCCTTGTCACCTTCACATGCCATTTTTACTTTTATCACAACACAACACTACCAGGATCAGGGCTGGCAGGATACCATTTATCTCCTTGACTCCATGTGCACACCCCAGCCAGGTCCCCATACCTTGAGACAGAAACCAGGACATCTATATTTGAAGCAAGTAAAAGCTGGATTTCTGAACATTACCAAGTTCCAGAAAAGACCTTAGAGATTTCCTGTGGCACTGTTTCAATACAGGCAATATTCTTCCTGCATATGCATTGCCTAACAGTATGGCCTGATCCTCACTGCAGTCTCTTGACATTATTGCCATGCTGCTAAGAAACCTTGAGCTGTGAAGTGAGAGCTAGTAGAAAATTAAATCCCCTTCATTTTTCTTGCTTTCTCTCACCTCCCCCTTCCCCACTTCTCACCCCTTTCTTTTCCATGACAGAAAACCTGAAGATTTCTTGCCCTCACCTCTAATTGGCATGACATTTACTGTTGAGCAGTACATTCACTATTAGCAGCTCTTACATGAAAACCAGAGGGAAGTTTCGAAAACCACTTTTCTATTTGAAGTCTGGATTAGAAGATAACTGCTGGCAACACTGCCCACCTGTTGTTCTTACTCTTCTATGAAAAGTTCAAGCACTAATTTTGCCCCTATGCTGCTGGTGCTGAACAAATAACCAAGACTTTTACTGAAGAATGAAAATACAGAAATACAGAAAGTGTTTTGAATGAAAAAGAGAAATTCAAGAGTCTCTGTGATATCTTAATGAAGGATGTGTCACAGAGCTGGGAAACTCTATGAGCAAACTGTGCCTGTGCTACCTTCATAATAAACCCATGTGGAAGGCATAGGGGGCAGTTTTCATTACAGCCCCTCAACACTTAGATTACCATTTTCATGGACAGTGTTAAGTTTCCCATGAGACAGTGCACCTATGCTACAGAAGAAATGTGCCTACCACTGCTTGAAATTCAGGACAAAATCCTGGTAAATGGGAGATTGTGTTCATTCTCAACAGTGTAAGTTCTGAATTTATACAACAGCCATGCAACAATTCCATTGGAACCATCCAGAATAAAAACAGTATCTTGCTGGGAGATAGTGTGCTGTTTTGTGAAAGCTGGTTGCACACCTTGTTGTGATGTGCAACATAGCTCATAAAACTTTTGAACCATGCTGGATGGTGTGACCTGACTGCAGTTTGTTCAGCTTCATTGAAGAGATAATTAAAAACAACGGTGTGCTTGGAAAGACAATACTTTTAATCCAGCAGGTGGATTGAAGACCTGACTGAATTTACACTGGGTAATGCACATTTCATGAATGTTTCATTCAAAAAAAACCTAAAAAACCCAAAACCAAACAAAAATAACCACACTACCGAACAAACAAAAATAACCAAACACCAACCAAACAATAAAAAAAAAGAAAAACAAACACAAAAAACAAACAAAAAAAGCCAACCCTCCCCCTCCCAAACAAAAAAACCCACTAAACATCCCCAAACCAAACAAAAATAAACAGCCTGGGGAGAAAAAGAGACCCCAAAATGCATAAGGAAACCCTGCTGCGATTGACTATGTCTGTGGACTTTAGCCCTCTCTATTATAGACACAAGGCCTCTGGTAGAAAATAGGTTGGTTTTATTTGTTTCTGCACTGTGTTCCGTTTAGGAGAAGAATCCAGGTGAGTGTTCCCAGAAAAACAGCCAGGAGAGACTCTGGGGCTGAAAGGAAAAGACATCATACCCTGGGAAAGGTTGAGTGAGTAGCCATACAAGCCAGATGTGGTAGAAAGAATGTGTTGGTGACCACAGGAGGCTGCAGTGTCTCCAAAACTCTGAAGGTTACAAAAAGCAATGCAAAACAAGTATGAAACCTATCTTTTAGACCACAATAGGAAGTGAAAAAGCTTTGTATAAACAATACTTTCAAAAAGAAGCCTATTTTTTCTCCCTGACATTTCGTGTTTCTCTTTCAAAAACTGAATGACCCACTGGATCTTTTAGTAAAGCCTAGATGATGATGATGATGATAATGGTGGTGGTAATGATTATATTATTATTATTATTATTATTATTATTGTCATTATATTTTCTCACACTGGGACATGATCTCAGCCTGTTCATATCAAATCTCTGTTCAGTTTAGATCCTGTACTACATTGTGATCTTACTCATTAACTCCTCTTGCAAGAATTTTTAACAACCACGGACCAGCATTTTTCTCTTGCTGGAGCTGTACCTTAACAGTTAAAATTCTGGAGAAAACACAGTCAAGCAATGACAAAGCAATTTAATTATTCAGAGAGAGCAGAAGTCCTTCACAGAATAAAGCATAAATCCTGAAACTCTCTTAAGCAGTGAGCGATTACTTCACACTGCAAAGGACTAGACAAGCCAAGAAAGGATCTGCAGTCCCATTTATATTTGCAAAAAATAATTCCAGAAAAAAAAAAAAAGTAGAAAGATGACTATCTATTCAGAGCTAGCCTTGACTGATGTAGTTGATGTTTTTAATTTCAAGTTCTGCCTGATTTTTCATTTAACTACTGGAGAGAGGACTAAGACAATATTAACAAATGGGTTTATAGGAAGCTGTATGACACAAATGAGTGAGATTCTGTCAAACAGAGGATATAATTAGAAGAAAATATATGGCAGTAGCAGATGTAGGTGAAAGGTTAAAGAATGTAGTGCAGAGGGACTAGGTCTGAAGGAACTACTGGCATAACTAGAGTTAAGCAATATAAGACAGTCATCTGTCTGAGGCCAAATCTTATGGAAGGCCAACAGTGTTTTGACACTGAATACACTTAAAATAACTGCAATGTATTTCTAAAAAGAAAGGCTTTAGGAACTCCACATTACAGGAAAAATTCTGACCAGATACAGGTTCACATGTTATTGCAAACAGCAAAAATCAACACCATAACCAGCACATAAAAAGAAATGCAAAGCTTAAAACATTTTGCAAGCATCAGCAAAGTGAACATAGATAATGAAAACATCACTAGCTAAAAATTTTAAGGAAAAGATGGCTGTTGTAGAAGAAACCATTGAAATATCATTCTACATGAAAATGCTGTGCATTAGTTTTCAGCTGGACATGGGTATTTAATGAATAGTACAAAAAAGTTTTATTGTAAAAGAAAGAAGTACATGCGTTAGGGAACAGAATGTGAGAACGAGAAAAACTAACTACATTGTTAGAGGCTGATGTCAGTTACCAAACTTGCAGTTAGACACAAGGGACAGAGCATGAGAGCACATACAGAAAATGCAATAGTATACAAAGAGAAAACAAAGCCAGAGGAGAAGAATTATTTTGAATCCAGCACTCCACCATGAGAAAGATCTGTTTATCTCTTTTGTGACTGAGAACACTTGCAAACTTCAATATTCTCACTGTCAGGATAAGGTAAAACTCAGACACATAGACATACAATGCCATTTCTTCCGTTTTACCTATCCAAAGATCCTGAAAGAAGATAATAAGCTGCTTCACATCTGTCTTTTAGTTCAAAGAAATTACAGGCAGTTAAAAAAAAAGAACAGGACAGACTGAAGAAAGAGAGATTCAGGAAACAATGACCAGAACAAGTGGCATTTATTCTTAACAGCTGCAGTGCTTGCTTTAGAAGAAAACGTGTGGATGTCCAGGTGCAAGATACCTCAGGGTTTAAATCAGGCATTCTTATGAAAGGTGTGCTATGAGCATATGTGTTTTTACTGTTGACTGAAGAACTGGGGAGTTAAATTTTTGTCTGGGGTATAACATATGATAACATAGACTGTGCCTCTCCATGTCAGAAAACCTAAACATGTCACTGTCATTCACAGTTAGTCAGTCACTCTTTTGGAGACTAAAGCCATTGTTTGACAGGAGCCACAAATTGTAATCCCTGGACTGTGAAGGGGAGGCAGGGCACTCTCATTCAGCTTACATGTGTATCTGAGACAAAAGGACTTATGCCTTGGTATGAGACTGATTATCAGCCTACGCTGTGCATAGGTTTGTTCCTCTTCTGTAATTTGTATATGATAAAGATTCTGTAAAGATTTATGAGATGACTTTGTTGTACCAGAGGTTCTAACAAATTCAACATGAAGAATTTGCACTTCAGGTGGCCAGGATTCTTCATCCCCATTCAGGGGTTGCCTTGTCATGGAGCCCTTTAGGCAGGAACTATAGGTCAATTCTCAACTGCCAAAAAAGACATTAGGAAAATCAGAAATCTTTCAAAAATGTGCCATTCATTGTCTAACTATGCTGAGAAATGTTTTAACCCTGTAAAATGTAGATAAAACATAAATGTTGAGCTTTTTGTGTCTCCATTTTATGCTAACTAGAACATTTTAGTACTCCATAGTTGTGTCCAGTCTCCCACAAAACAGTAAAATATCATCTGAGGTTTTTATAATAAAATTACCTAAAAACTTAGCAAAAGATTAATTAATCAGTTATATATGATTGTGCTCTCATTTGTAGATATTCTGACTGCATTCCTATCACAATTACTATATACTTCAGAATAAAACCCCATTGACAGCACCTGTTGTCATTGTCTTCTTTGCTTCGTTTCAAGTATAATCATCCTGGTGTGGGTTTTTCATTAGAACATATGAACTTTTAATTATTCTTCTTTTTCTGTCAGTGGACCCAGAAAGTCACATTCACTGAAATTCAAATTTGTTGAAAATATTCTTAATATTGATTAGAATTCCAAACTATGTTACATATATACTTGAATTCCTTCTAAAACACAGATCTTCCTCAGAGAGTAGGGATAATAAAGTTTTCTTATAAAAGACAGCCATTCCACTATGAGTAAAAAGAGGAACGGTATATATAGCAGAAGAGATTTTTTTTTTAATACAAATATATATAAATATATTGTTGCATTAACATAAACAATACTAGTAATAGTTCTAACAATTTCAATAAGAGCATTTTCTTTTCCTAGGAGGTATGCTGCCTGGAGTTTAAGGAGGTGCAATAACTGTACAAAAGTGTTTGATCCAGGGTTCATTGAAGGAAACATGAATGATTTATGTTGGAAGCAACCTGTGGATATAATCTGCCTTGTTCAAGCAGATCCAACTGCCCTGATCAAGCAGAACCACCTGGAGCAGTTGATCCATTTCCAAGGATGGAGATTCTCTGGGCAATCTGCAGCAGTGCATGGTCACCCCCACAATAAAGTATTTCCTGAAGTTCACAGGAAACTTCATATATTTCAGTTTATGCCCATTTCCTCTGGTCCTGTCTGTCCTCTTTGCATTCTTCTTTTAAGTGTTTTTATACATTTATACTTTTCCTGAAGAGCCTTCTCTTTCCAGCCTGAGCTGTCTCCACTCCTCTCAGCCTTTATGCAAAGGAGAGATGCTGCATTTCCTTCATGGTCTCAGTGGCCTTTACTGGAAAATCTTCAGTATGTCCACGTCTCTCTTGGAATAAGTCAAGACCTTGGAATTCTCCTAGCTCAACCTCACCAAGTCCTTGTTGGCCCATTTCTCTGGGCTATTAAGATCCTTCTGGTGTATCAGCCACTCCTTCCAGTTTTGTGTCAGCAGCAAATTTGTTGAGGGTAAATTCTGCCTCATCAACCAGATTATTAATAAAGATGTTTAACAGAATTTGACCCAGTATTTTACCACCATTTTTGGCCTCCAACTAGACTTGGTTTCACTCTCTGGGCCTGGACATTCAGTTAGTTTCCAACCCACATGACTGACTATTCATCCAACATTAACAGCTTGTCATCAGGGATCTTAGGGGTTGGCAGTGAGAAAGGCCTTACTCATGTAGGCATGTAGGCAATATCCTCTGCACTCATATCATCTGTTAAGGCAGTCATTTATTGCAGAAGTGTATAAAGTTGGTCAGTCATTACTTCCCTATGGTGAAGTCCTGATAATCATCTTGTCCTTTTCTCATCTTTTATTTGCTTGGAAATGGCTTACAGGACTAGGTGTATGGATGCTAACTGAGAAGCAGGGAGCACAGTGCCTGTGGAATAACAGGCCACATAACTTTCTCAGTCTTGCCTGAGAAAGTGGCCTGGGAAATCATAAGGAGGAATTAAAACAATCCTCAGAGATAGAAAACAGCATTGCAGGTGCTGTTTGTCTGTTCCTTGTTTTCTTGCAAGAGAAGGTCAAGGGGTGGTGAGCCCCACTGACCAATGATGGTGATGTGTTAGTTTACTAACCAATAAGAGTTTTACTTTTCTGTACTTTCACGTATCAGTCTATGAAAGAAAATCTGAGGTAATAAACCTTAAGGGAAAGAACTCATGAGAGAGTCTGTGTCATTCTTCTTGCCGTTCCCAACAGAGCAACATAGGTGCTCCAACACTTTCAGAGGAATCAATGATCAAGGTGAGGCTGACTGACTTACCAGAAAAAAGGCAGATCCACAATGCTCAGATTATGTATACAGATCGACTTCAGGGGTTGCCTTGATCCACTTGTTAGTTTCAAAAGGTTTAAATGTATTAGGACTCAGGCAATTTTTGGCCAAAAATTCCATAGGCATCCGAAACACAGAGTAAAGTCATTAACAAATGAGCTGGAAAAGAAAGCACTTTGGGTCATTCCACTACTTTGCTGCATCAAAGTTCACTATAGGAGGATACATAAATGGAACAGCATAAGAAGATTCATGACATCCACTGCACCACAGCTTAGCCTTTCAAAAAGGCTACACAAAACTGTTCTGTCTCCTCCCACTCTGTACTTTCAGTTCAAGAACATTCTATTTAAAAGAAAAAAGAAAGAATTAAGCCCTATATCTGCAGTGTTTCAAGCCCACTCTAACTAAACTTGACCTTTAAAGTTTTGCACTGTGTCACACATACTGGTATTTTTCCATCCCTGGTTTTTTCCCTCAGAGCAAAAATGACAATTTTTTCATTGAGATAGTGTCATGTGCCAGAGGTGGCTGGGAAGGAGTCAGATAACTAAGCTCCTGCTGAAAGTGCAGACTTTTTCTCCTTTATTTTCCCCTTAGCCAGGTTTCTTTTTTTCATCTTCACAGAGCCATTATAAACTTCTCCTTTCTGCTATAAATTTTTTGAAGTGGACAATGTCAAAATTAATACATTGAAATGCAAAGAAAAGTGAGAAAAGTCCTCTGCAAGGAATTAATTTAAAAAAGTTTTCATGTTCTATAATGGAATGTTATAACTACATAAGTGCAATCCCAATTAAAATCTTGTGTTTTATTAAAAATAAATCTTGCTCATGATATCCATTACTCATTTCCAGACTAAATAGCAAACTTCCATAATGTAAGGGAAAAAGGGACCTTCAATTGGACTACCTGGCAGCTGCCAACAACATGGCCTCTTTGATATTTTAATATCTATCTTGCAGTTTTTATAGATATTTTATTTCTATTTCCTGCATATTCAGGTCTCTGACCCAGGTCCCAGTAAGAAAAGATAGGTATTGGCTGCACACCCTTAATGAAGTACCATTTTTAGTCTAAGATGTTTGCTTGCTCCACACATAGCCACCATATTTGTTTGTTTTCCCTGTCTGGACTTATCTGATTGCTCCACTGGACTTTCTTGCAGGCTTGAGCTTCTTTCAACTCTAGAAGTTTGAAAAGGCAGCTTATGGCAAGCATCAAAGCCCATCTGGAGAGACAAACGAGAGGCTACCAGATATCACACAGTAGCACTTATGCCAGTTGCTTGTCTGAAGGGAGGAAAAAGCACCTGGTCTCCATTAGAATCACTGTGCTGGTTAAGGAATTGCAGGTTTAAAAGTATATGGCTAAAGTCTGAAAACATACATTTCATAGCAACATTAGTTCAGTCTAGTGAGGGACATTGCTGCCTCAGGTGTGTTTTATCTGCTTTGAAAGCCTTAGCAAGCAGTGTCCTGTAATGGTGAAATCAGAGTTATCATTTACTGGGAAGAATTCTTCAACAAATTACATATAATTTCTCTGAAATTACCTTAATTGATGATAAAAGCGTGGCTAAACTCTGTTCCCTATCACCTTCCCTTTTATCTTTTTTGCAAATGTGATTCCATACTATCAAACTGGCACAACCAGTCATAATGAACAGCTGCATCTTGTTCTCTGCATAGTAAATTTGCAATTGGACATGTTCCAGTATGGAGTATGCTTTCTGGATTGCTGCAGAAAAAACATTTAGTTCATTCCCTGTCATCACTAATTTTTCTCTCCCACTCAAGGCGTCACTGTTTGGATATGAGATACTGGTTTAGTCTCCCATACAGAACAGAACAGCAGAGGCAACTGGTTCTGTTTGAATTTCTCCAAGTATGATGAGCATTTGGAACAAGACTTTCAAGTTCTATTTCAATTTAACACTTCAGGGAATCAAAGAAATGGTTAAAGATCTTGCTTAACTAACTTCTTGCTGGGTAAGATGCAGGTTTGTAAACATATACAAGTTTTCTTTTTTTTTTATTATTCATATTATCAACTTCAGACAAGGTGTCCATTTATTCATGTTAGGAAGATAAACTGTTTAGAAATAGACCTTTATATGGAAAAAAGAAATACCAACAATCTCACTATATAGCTGCACTGAAAAAACTTATTCATGAGAGCAAATTTTTTCAGATACACAAAATTAATTTCTGTGTCACAGGTTGTCTTAGGGTTGTCTTAGATTTCTTTCCGAAGTAAGAATATAATTTTTTTTTTCCCACTTTGCTCTGTTCTTCTTATCTCTGTGCCATTTAGAACCCATTTTCTTGTAATATCACTAATTAATACATCTAAGTCCCTAGTAGCAGACATCCAAAGACCAGCAATGGTGAAGTTGACCTTTAAGGAACTGATACATAGAAGCAGCTTTCTTCCTTTAGGCAGATTTGTTCTGTAGTGAAGAGAAACCTAATGTACCCAAGAACATTTTTTTCCACTTTCTCTCTTCCTAGCCTGTTTTTTTTTTTGGTGTTTTTGTTTGCTAGTGTTAAAACCGGATCTCAGTGAGTAGACCTTCAGACAGTACTGAGATAATGAATTCTGATACATCCAGGCATTTCCTTACTCACCTAGTATATCAGGTTTTGATCAATCTTTTCATCAGGAATTTGCCCCTTCAGAAAGTTTTGTTAGAAACTTCAAGGAATACAGTCACAAAGCAGTTAAACCGTGGAAAAGCAGTTAGGACTAAAATTAATGTCATTATGCAAAATTTATTTTAAAATTTATTTTAAAATTTTAAAGTTTAATTTAAAGTTTAAAAGAAAAAGACTGCCCTAAGGAAAGTATACTGAACTCCCTCTAAGCAATTTTATTTATAGGGTTTCCTTTTTCCAGTATGAGATGCAACTGGTGGGCCATAAATCAGTTTTGAATTTCTTTAATGAAAACATTCCTTACCCATTTAATGCTTCCCATGCAGGATCATATTCTCTTCTATGTAACAAAAATGTGTGATTGCTGAACACAAATACACAGACTCCTAAACTACTATAATCACAATCTACCTGCTCCCTAAATGTTTTTGGCAGTTTGTTAGCAATACAAACATATTTTTACAATTTAACCTCATTGTGCAATGACTGTCAAACTTTAAAGCAAATAATAGTTCATACATCTCAGTACACTTGTATTACACATTTTATATATGCATGTCATTAAGAAAATATTTCTCTCACCTTTTTAAATTAAATTTTCAGCTGTCTTACAGAAATAATAAGAATTTCTTCATTATGCAGCAACAGAGCTGCAAAGCTTATAGTGTGCTGATCTGCAGCATTTGGATAGTCTTTACTTTCAGAGTGTACATGAGTCCGGTTTCTTTGAGCAGGTGGTAGAAGAGAGGCAGTGAAAAGGGATCCAGTTGCATAT
Organism: Pseudopodoces humilis; assembly: GCF_049639895.1. NCBI lineage: Eukaryota > Metazoa > Chordata > Aves > Passeriformes > Paridae > Pseudopodoces > Pseudopodoces humilis. The sequence continues at coordinate 46,240,614 of NC_142203.1, read as the reverse complement.
ACAAAACATCTTTCATCAAAAGGCCTTTGTTAACCAGTTAGACATTGTTGGATGTAGTTCAGGCTCAGTGACCCCTTGCCTACTACATATTGAACCTTTCAGCTGCGAAACCTCTCATTCAAAGTTGTTATTAGAGACAGTATGGTGTATAGAGGAAAGGCTCAGTGGGACAGGAGTGTTGTAAAGGGTTCATTACATCATTATTGTTCTGGGCACAGCTATCATATAGCAATTTTTGCTGCTTTCATGCAAAATTTCACTCTGGATTCTTGCATCCCAACACCCACTAATAAGCAAGACATTAGCACCTTTTCCCACTGACCTGCAGTTGTGGATAGACCAGCTGTTGTACAACTCCACTTGCTCCCTTCTCAGAAATTTTCTGTTCTAGAGCCAAATCCTAGGAACTGTTTCCTATTCATCCAGCCTATCAAACCAAAAGCCCAAAATACCACATACTCTGACTTCTTTCCTGGCAGCACATTTCAGCCCCTCTGCACATATCTCAAAAACATCACCACCCCCCTTCCCTTTCAAAGAAAGCCCTAGAAGAATGACCAAGTACAGTACAGCAACCTTTAACAAGTTGTGTTGAAGCTATGGAGCAATTCCCTTTTTTTAACATATATGGCTTTGTCTCCCCAGTAAACTTATACATCTGCAACATCCTTTCTGATCATTCCAGCTGCTTCTACCTCTGATATTCAGTCACTTAAATTTATTTTCCTTTAGTGAAAAAGTAATGAAATAATTTTAGTTTTCTCCTTATACTGCAATTATTTTAAATGGCTGACAGGAAATACATCTTTTAAAGCAATTGATATCTTTTTCACCCAAAAATTAAACTGGAGAATAAATATCTGTTAACTACAAAGACATGTAAAATCTGAGTGAAGAGATCCCGAATTTAGTGCCTGATTCAGGTGAATGGCTGGTAGCTCAGATGTCTGTTTTAAATTCACTGAAAACTAGGCATCATTATTTTTTTTTTCACTTGCATACCTTAATTACTGTTCTTTATAATTCACACTCCATTTTTACCAGCATTCTTTAATGATCTTAATTTAATCATGATTGACCTTCTCCCACATTCTTTAAAAATGCCGTGATGTTGCAGTTCATAATCAACTTGGAAAAAAACACATTTAAGTGATATCAAAAGAGTTATTTTCAGCTACAGTACATTCCTGAGTGAATTCACTATTAAGTGTGCATTTTATGTCATTAAAATGAAAAAAAAAAAAAAAAAGTGGTAAGAGCAGGCCAGTAAGAAGGTAGTAAAAGACCTCAGGGAATTTTTAAGGGAAATAAAAAAATCCCCACAATATTTACATCTGAATTAATTCTGGACACTGAAATATACTTCTATGTAACATTTTCAAATAATAAAATTATCTTTTTGTATAAAGTAAATGTAAAGTTGTTAGAGGTTTTATTGATTTACATAGTGTGGAAGCAAATTCATTGCTTAAACCGACCTTAACATTTTCAGTCTGAAAAGCTATCCTAAAACAGAGTGCCTTGTGACCTATTCTGAACACTAATTGGTCAAATATTGCAGTACGACAGGGAACAGGCACTCATGAACTCGTAATACAGTTTTTTTCCCCAGGCCCTGCCCTTAAAACAATTAGAGTTTTTTGCCAGTCTGCTATCAGTTGTCAGCACTGCTATCATTTAGTTCCACACAGCATTCTGTTCCCATTTACTGTGAAAATTGTACCAGTTCCTTCTTAATTAAAGTTTCTAAATCGTTTTTCCTAAGACAGCTATTGGTTTGAAAGATCGTAATAGCTTTGGAGAACCCTTGAAGTGTTCTCAGTAGCTTTAACCATTCATTTGAAGCACAGAAACTTCTGCCTTTCTAGCAAGCAACAGAAATTTATTCATCTTCATTCAGTTTCTGTTTGCTGCTAATTGAGTGGCATTATTTCCCAGTCTTCTATTTGAATGCACCATATAGGTACAGTATATGTTCATGTATCCCAGCAGCTGCAACAACCCACTTACACTGATACAGGAATTCAACTGCTTCAAAACAGGCATGGGAAGGAATCTGAATGTTTGTAAAAGATCCAGCTAACCAATGTAAAAAAAAAACCTCTGCTGTAGGCAGAATTCTTCCAACCAGGTACCTTGTCCACCCTTTTGTTCTCTTACTTTCTCCATACAGTGGTAACTCATTTTTGTCAGCATTAAGCTATAGAATGACACCTAGGGCAATAAAACCCTAGTGCCATTTAAACCTCAAAAAAATCAGATGGTAAATTGCTGTGCTACTGTCATCTTAGCGCCCCTTCTCCAAGTCTCAGTACAGTTTGATACAGAAGATAGCAGGGACAATGGTTCTCTTCAAAGAGAATGCTTGTTTCCAACAGTCCCTGTCACATTAAGGCAGACTTGGATGACAGTAAAAAACTCAAACTCAATTTTGTTGTGCTTGAATTATAATGTCAAAACAATTCCTGTTGAAATGAAAGCATTTACACAGAAGACTTCAAGCTGTTCACTAGATCTTGCTCTTATGCAGACACATGAAGAGCATATGCATGAACATGTATATTCAAGAATATGCATTTTTATTTTGCCTGTGGTAACATATATATTATATATATATATTATATTATATATATATCTATATAGATTTTTTTTTTTTTAAATCTCATCCCACATACAAAGATATCAATGCACAGACATGGAGCTCTGAAGCTAGGAGTTATGATATTCTTGCTTTGCAGCAAAAGGAAAACAGCATCTACCCCCCCGTCTTACACTTCCTGACACACTCACTTCACTCCTCCAAGGTTCCAATACCAACTTAATAATTAGCACTGAGATTAGCTGAGCTTGGCCTGATGTTTTGTCAAGTGTTTTCATACTCTAGCTGAGTCAGGAAGATTTTCCATGCAGCTTTCACACAAAATAAAACTACCCAGAGAAGCTCAACCATGGCAGTATTTTTGTCTAACACTTCAAGTCTTCATGTCAGGGTTTATCACCTGTCTCCCCCACACACCCCAGTTCATGTGCACCTGTACAAAATTCTCAGTGTCCTGACAAGTTTCAACTGAGGAACTCAGGATGAAAACCTCTCTAGAATTTTTTAGCCACAGAAGTCAAGCCAAGTGTCCTCCCTTTTGCATAACTTCTGGCTTGCTTTGTGATGCTTGAAGCAAGGAAACAGGATCTACAGACTAGCAGATATATTTAGCCACCATCTACAGACTTCACATGTTGCCGTTTGGCATTTGTTCTTGACACCAGCCAAGTGTGAAGTGGGAGAAAAACCACATGCCAAGCTGTTATGCACCTCCAACAAGACAATAGTCTAATTACACTGTGGTCTGTCTTAAAGACTTTAATACTAAGTGCTAGAAATACTTTCCTCAGGGTGTGGTTTGGAGCAAGGCAGACGATAGAACGGAAGATTATACAGTGTGAAAGACAATTAAATAACAAGACATGATAAATCATGCATTATTATAGTAGTTATTACGCCTTATGTGTTACAGCTTACCAGCCTAAAATGTGACTTCTTGGCAGTGTCCTGGTTCTGTATGTTTCTTTGATTTGATTTAGGACATGTAGCATAAAACGTGTGATGCCTTCAGTTTAAATATTTCTCAAAATATTAACTTCTGCCTGCTGAGGTGTGGTGCAGCAGACGTTTACAATCTCCTTTCCTCTCACAGACACAATTGCTAGTTGAGATAAAAGGCTTTTATTCCTCTCCACTCCTCTTCACCTACAGTGCCCTGAGCTTAGAGATGTTCTGTGTTATTCACTGCATTTGAATGGTGACTCTCACTCTTCCAGAAGTCAAAACCACAGATGATCTGCCTTTGGCCTGTTAGATAAATTGGTTTCTGCCTCCTTTTTCTACCTCAGTTTTCCCACGTGTAATATGGCAAGGATGTTGCATCAAGGTCCATAGGTTTAAGTTAATGTGTATCACTTCAGTAACTGGCCTTAGACATACATCTGCAGCTGCTTTGGACCTCATACTGTCCCATCTTCTTCTGGCATTCTCACACACACACAAACAACTCTCTCTGTTAGCTGGCTCAGACTGGTGGAACTTACCCAGCTCAGACACTGGGTGTCTGAAGTAGCTAACCTAAACCTATTGTCAGTCCAGTAGACAACCCTCAGACCTATTCTCAACCGTACCCAGAGCAACAACCCAATTTGTGGCTCCCAAACCTCTAACCCTGTGCACCACTGGTGCTTCCAGTTGCTGGCACCTTGTGCACACCCCTGTGACCCATAACTGCCACTGTGCCTCCGCACAAGGATTCCCACAGACGTACCCCATTCAGCCAGGAAACAGAAATGGTGATCAGTCAATAGCATAGACAGTGCTGGACACTCCTGCATCCCCTTGCAGTAAAATACTGCACCTAATGGAAAAACATGAGAGAGACGGGCCACATTATCTAGAGCAAGATTTCTGCTTTTCCTAGGACTATACACCAAGATGTATTTGTCTTCCAGCCAAAAAAGGGCTTCTAATCACATCTTGTGTCATGAACTGAGACTTTACAGCAAGGTCAAAGGGTACAAATTCCTTGCTAAATAGAGGAAAATTGAAAAGTGCATCCATCATTAGTTTTTCTTGTAAATATAGGTAGATCTAGTTTGATTTTGTCCCTCTGTTTACTTTATGATCTGGTGGATGAACTGATAATGGTGGGCAGCTTTCACACAATGAGAGAGGTAAGACATCCTAAACAAGAAATATACCAATGAAACCTCAGGAAAGTCATGCCATGCTGTTCCTAACACATGACAATTAAAACATATTTCCTTGTTCATCAGTTTTTGTGAGACTAAGGATGTTTGGATGAAAGAGAGCATGTAAGTACAGCATGGGAGTAGAGACTTTTTTTACCTGCTTTCAGTCTGGGGCATTCTGTTTGTTTTGCAGTGGTGATTACAAAATGGTTACATCTGGAGAGCATATTTCAGAGCTGTAATTCTGCATTCTACCAGCGTCTGTCTGCAGCTGACAGCACAGACGAAAGGACAAATCCTACCATCTGCCTAGCACATTATCACCTTACTGCACACACAGGTCCACTAATTTTAGACTACTCATTGACTATGATTTGACAATGATCAAAAAAAGAAAATATCACAAAATGCAGAGCAGAATAAAGTAGCCAGATTTGACCAAGCTGATTGAGAAGTAGACCAAGCAAAAGCTACAAGTTGATGGAAAAAAAAATAGGTATTACCCTAGACATTAATGTTTTTACACAGGTCTGTAGTTAAACATTTTGCAATATCTCTTTCTCTTTTTTTTTTTTTTATGAAAAGCCCAGCACAAATGAATAACCCCTTTGTAGAAAAACACCTATTGTTTTTTGTCTTAATTTGTTTATATTTTAAATACCACTGGCTCAGGAAGTCTGACAAATCCTGTTTCTCTGAAGAAGAGAGAAAAACATTGTTGACTGACAGTTTTTTGGGAGGATAAATATTGGCGTAAATCATCCCACCCTTTTTGCTAAACATTTTTTTCAGAGGCAGCTGGGCAAGTACCTGAATGTTTCCCTATCCAACTGAATAATTTTGATGCTATTCTAAGTTCCCAATGTGCAAATATTTTGCAGTTCCTCTTGTTCATATCAAGGATCTTGTCTGTTGTTGGCTAGGATGGGAAAAGGCTGGTTCTGTCAGAGTTGTATCAATAACCAATAGCTCATTTTTACTATAAAATCCAAACACTAGAAAGCAAAATGGCAAGTGCAATAACTTTTCTCCACAACTACGTCTCACACACAAACAAAATTGCTTTACAAAATTCATCAAAACCGTGGTTTGCTTCCTGTCAAAGTACTGTAAGTGAATGATAAATGACCACTTTGTGGAAGTAGACCTGGCAAGACTGAAAAGTGGAAAGAGGGACTGAGAGTATCTTAGTATGCACAAAAAAAAAAAAGAAGAAAAAGAAAAAAAACCCACACAAAAATACCCAAGCCAAAAACCAGTGCTGTGGAAAAGAAAACATGTATGATCATAAAGGAAATCATGAGTAATTCAATGGAGCTGCTGTTCAACAACAGTTTGTCCAGCTGAAAATATTACTTCTGTAAAGCAGCCAAGTTGAATGTCAGCTTAGGTTATCTGCTGTGGAAGTGCCAGAGATGTGGGTGAGATCTTCACAGGAAGGCTTAGCAGACATGTACTTAGCTGTGAGGTCCAATTTCAAGTTTTCTTTATGCCGGCATCTCTTTTTACTTCTTACCCTTCTTCCTGTGTACTTTGCACAGTCCCTGTGGCACACCTTACCTTCTCATTCACCCCTGCTGAAAAAGTGTTCTTGGGAGAACATTCTGGCTAGTACCAAAGATATTTAGGTACACTGTTGTTTTTTTTCTCTGCAATCCATAAAACACAAAACATAAGACATTCTGGAATGGCTCTCCCATAAGCTTCATTGTGTTTCCAGGAATGAAACAGCTCATTCCTCAACACTCAAGAGAATTTATCTCCTCCCTTTGAACTTGCTGGACGTAAAGTTACTTTTCTTGGAAATGAAGGAAGACAAAGTTTTTGTCCTTCCAGAAACCTGGGTTCAGCCATGGTTTTGCTAGTCTCAAACTCGAGTAGCTCTTGAGCAGTATAACTGCACCTGAGAAATAATGGCATAAGATCTCTACTAAGTCATTAGGCTCATAACCTTTTCAAAAATACGCTGTTACCAAGCACCAACAGCGTTACAGTACCTCTAATAGGGAGTATGATCCCACAGTAATGGCCCAGCTCTTTCCTGCTCTTCAGTAGACACTTAAACTTTGAGTGATGTGAACCCAGACTCCACGTTGTTCCCAGACATTTGGACACATTGTGTGCAAAGGATATATTTCCAGACAATGCTGCTTAGCTTCAGGGAAAGCATTTTCTTATTTCCACATTTATTAGCTGAGCAAAATCAACACTTTACTGCATGGTCATCCACCTGGGATTGCTGCCATATGAAAGGAGGGGATCTTAGCAGACAAAGAATTGGAGAGCTAATAGAAAAGTTAATAAAAGCTCATTATAGCTGCAGCCTGGTCAGCAGTCTTGGCATTCAATTATTCCCTAAGAGAGACTGATGTGTAAAGAACATTTCCTGCTTTCTTACGCACTCTCTCCCTCTCCTAGTAAAGAAAATGAATGGTTTTTTAATTAATTTAGTGCAGGCCAATAGTGTTCAACATCGGAAACTGTGTATTACCTACATTTTTGTAAAGAATTCATGGTTCTACTCAAAAATTTCTTTCAAAGGAAGCAGCTAGAAGGTGACCTGACTCATAGTCTTTCAAATGAGTGAGTGAGTGTGACAAAGAAGAAACATATTTCATAACCAACAAGATACCTAGCCATTGTGATGGTTAACTATCGCTGGAAGGGGTTTTGCAACATCTTTTTGCTGTTTTTCAACAGTATTCATATCAAAAAGTTTGAAGGAAAGCCCATTAACGCTGAAATTCCATAATCATCACTTTCATTGTCAGCTTAATATTTCACAGCATTACCATTTATTTAAAGTTCCTGTTCTGTGAGATTTAAAAAAAAAAAAACAAAAAACAACCATGTAATTTTTACTTCAAAGGTATCTTCTGAGATGAGCTGTTTTCACATTCAGCACTCAGTCTCTAGGCAGATTTCCATCTTCTGTAAATGCTACCCATTTCTTTTTCCTACTATACCCCAAAAAACTATTCCTAATGGTATTTTTTCCCAACTCTTGAGTTTTACAAATGCTAATAATCTAATACTGCAGTCCCAGCAGGGAGACAGAGCAGTTACGTGCTCAGGGTGACAGAAGGAGCCAGTAACATAGCTTGTATTAGAACATTTGTTCAGCTGAGTGTAAGACTGACTGTTGCATAAAACCACATTTCTCCTTCATCATTTTCTTGACGTTTGAGTCACAGATATGTTCACATGGAAAAAAAACCAAAAAACAACACACAAAAAAAAGACAAGTGTGAAGACAGACCTCTTCTGGAAGGGAAATTAGCTGTCTTTACCCCTGTTAACATGGTCCTGATCACTTCTAGGAATCATAACAAAGGCAAGAATTAAAGTAAAATTCAAGCTGCACACAGACTGTTGGAACCATGTTTTCCCTTGAGCAATCCCAATTGCTCATAGATACAATTTTATTAATCCTTGTTTGCTTCACAGAGGATATACTTCTTAATTTTCTTTCCTGTTTCCCAACACTTTCCTAGTAAGACTCTGTTTTGTGGAACTGTTTTGTGGAAATAATTATAAATTGCTAGAATTATAAATTTTGTTGTCTTTTTCTGAGAAATTGAATGGAAGAGAATGGAAACTTCAAAACAAGAAGTCTTCAAGTAGCCCAATTTAATACCAAGATCTGCTCAAAATCAGTAATTTATCTAGGACCTAGAGAGAGCTGCTTTCAACTCTGCAAGAGTGCATTGGGGCAAACAGTACAGTATCTGGTGCACCTGCACACCCATATCTGTCAGATAAAATGTTTAAACCTGCCCTAGTCATTTTATATGATAAAATAAATGTTGCTCTAACAGAACAGTGTCAGAGGATCAGCTGTTTGGAAAATAAATGCTTCCACATTCATGAACTGGAAGGAGGTCATTGACATTTTCCAGTCCGTGGGCATTGGCTCTTAATTATAAATCATCTTAAAATGTTCTGTGAAATGAATATTTATATAAAAAATATTTTGCTAGAAATAAAGGGTTTATTAAGGAATTTTATGATCAGCACACCCCTACAGCATATATTTAATACTCTCTTTTCAAATAATGAGGCTATAGGGGCAAAACCACACGAGTTAGGGACACCAGGATATGGAAGAAATCACTTGTTGTCTCTCCAGAAACTACTTTTTGTGACTTCCCAGGATTTATCATCATATTAAGTCTTATCACCATAGAAAATATTATATATGTAAATCTCTTTATGAACTATATTTGTACAAAGGACCACTTTTTGAGGCTAGTGTGATGTTCTTAACTGATCTGGACTCAAGATTATTTTGTAGGTTTGTGGTGATAACTGTGTCCTGTTTTTATTTCACTCCCTCAGAAAGAGAATACAGCAAATACTTCTACATACATTTTTAATAATAACAACCTCAATTTTATAGTAATAGCTTTGAAAAGAGGAATAATTAGCTAATACCTGTAAATAAAATATTAACAGTTTATTGGTCAAGATTCTTTCTGGCCTTAAAAATAAAAAGTATAATAAAACAATAGAAGCATAATATTGATAGCACTTAAATTTCAAAATATGATCCAATGCTCACGGATTCTTTTTGATGGGACCTCTCAATTTAAAAAAAGGCAAAACTTTAAAAGCACAGCCTCTAGATACCCCTCAATAAGCACCATACACTTAGATAATTGGTTGCAGTTGAACATCTACAAGAAGGAACATTAAGAGCTAATTATAGTGGACACTCCCTTGAGTCACCAAGATATGTTAACCAGCCAAACAAATTCAACACATGAAAAATAATCATGTTAGAATAGAAAATCTGACTCAAAGCTCCAAAACCAGGAAATTTCCACATCTCCTTTCTGCAGTCTTCTGTGAGAAAGATGTACACATGGCATTCTGCCAGGAGACCCTGAAAGACTGGGTCAACTTACATATCCTTCACGTACACCTGGAAACTTCTATGCTTGACTAGCCTTGAGCTTTTTTAGAAAATGTGTGTCTTTAAAGAGAACTAGATGACTGAAACACCATCAGTCATCTTTTAATTCATGTTCATGTAGAGTGTCTGTTACCCTCCCAGGTACATAAACTGTCTATCTCACATAAACTCTGAGATTAAATCTTTGATGCGTTTTTTTAGGACAATTCTGAGCACAGAAGGGACATCTTGGAGCAAGCCCAGAGAAGTATTACCAAGTTTATTAGAAAGATGGAGCACCTCTCCCATGAGGAAAAGCTGGGGGAACTGAGATTTTTCACCGTGGAAAAGAGAAGGCTTCAGGGTGACCTAATTGCAGCCTTCCAGCACCTGAAGGGAATGTACAAGAGAGATTGAGAGAGACTACTTACACAAGCATGTAGTGACAGGACAAAAGAGAATGGCTCCAAACTGACAGAGTGTAGATTTAGATCAAATACTAGAAAAAAATTCTTTACTGTGAGGGTGGTGAAAAACAAGATGCCCAGAGAATTTGTGGGTGCCTCATCCCTGGTAGTGTTCAAGACCAGATTAGATGGGGCTCTGAGCAGCGCATTCTAGTGAAAGGTGTCCCTGCCCATGGCAGTGTGTTTGAAACTAGATGCTTCTTAAAGTCTCTTCCAACCCAAACCATTCTATGACTCTATGATTGGTAAAGTTAAAATATCATGTAGAAACTGCATTAAAAATTGTATGAGTTATCTCTAATGCATCCTCTAGCTCTCCCGTGTAACTACTATGCATTTACTTTATATCTAAGTAGAGGGTTTTAAGAAAAGATAGATATGATTGTCCCCACATCAGGGGCTGTGCCCTGTTCTGGGCCCCTCACTACGAAAAAGACATTGAGGATTGTGTCCAGAGAAAGTCAACAAAGTTGGTGAAATATCTGGAGTTCCATGAGAAGCAGCTGAGGGACATGGGGTTGTTTAGCCTGGAGGAAAGGAGGGACAGCTCTCTACAGCTACCTGAGGTTGTGGCAAGATGGGGATCAGACTCTTCTCCCAAGTAACAAGAGACAGAATGAGACTGAATGACCTCAAGTTGCACCAGGAAAAGTTTAAATTGGATATTAGGAAACATTTCTTCAAAGAAACCAGACAGACATTGAAAAGGGCAATCCAGAAAAGTGGTTGTTCCATTCTCCCTGGTGGTACTTAAAAGAGAGGTAGAAGTGGCACTAGTGGTGGACTTGCCATTGCCAGGCTTATGATTGCACTTGGTGATCTCAAAAGTCTTTTCCAGCCTAAATGTTTCTATGAACAATACCTGGATTATGAGGAGCTTTGTATTCAGTCTAGACTTTAGCAGGTTTTCAGTCAACACAACTGTAGCACTATAACAAAAGATTTTTATGCTGCCTTGAACTTTTGAGAAAACAGGTCCTACTTGCCTGCCTCAAGCATCATTGTAGAAATACATGTCTACAATTCACAAAAGTCACATTTAAAGAAACTTTTCATTGAGTTTTTAGAGACCTACTAAGTACCGCCAATCTACTAAGTACTGCCAATCCTTTTTAATTAATTAGAATACTGCTTTTCTACCTGTGAGTTCATGTAAACAGGCGGTCTTCTGATTTTAATTCTACTTGCTTAATAAATTGAAATGTCTTGAATTCTTGTCCATGTGTTCATAATATAGGTCTTCAAACTACAAATTGTCCCTCAATGCCTTTGAAAATCATGTTTTAGTATAGAATTCTAAGCAATACCGTAAGTGCCAACCAAAAATTCTGGGAAGCAGGCCTAAACCTTCTGCAAATACTTAGCAACACTATGTCTTTGTTTTATTTCTTCTTGTGTGAATCATGGCCTTACCTTTAAATGCTCTGTCTTTTGTCAGTCTAGGCCTAAGTCACTGCTCTTGTCACTGTAATTTTGTCAGAGAATTAGCCAGGCAGTGCAGAATGGACAGGAATACTCAGCAAAATGGTGTAATCTTTCACATTATCCTAATACTGTCTGGCTTGGCTGTATTAAAGTACATAGCTCTAAGACAGGCAGCAGTGGAAATTTAATTTGCAAAGACTTATTGGAAGGCAGAGAGCCCCTAACGAGATGAGTAATTTAGAAATCATGATACCAATCCTATTTCTCCCAGTAGACTCCCCGGCAGCTTACTGGTTTCTCTCTTTCTCTCCACCCTACACCCGCTACTTCTCTGTGTTCAAAGGGTTAACAGCAAATCGGACTGAAGTGGCATGTATTACCATGTCTTCTGCATGACTGATACTGCAATCGATCTGCAGCGGTTCATTTTCTCTCTGGAATCTCTGCCTACTGAGAACAAATACAAACACATGTGGAACCAATAGGAAGCAGACCAAGGGGTTTAAGAGCGTGTACCAACCTATGTCAGAAAGTTCTCACTTAACAGATGGGGCAATTAATAAAACAGTCAAGTGGTATGACTGCGTCAAGGTGCCTTTAAGTGCTAACAATCCTCTTTTGTCTTACTACTGTAGTGTACAGATGGATTCCAACTGAGAATAAGCAGTGCATTGTGCCCATGTTTGCCATCGTACAGTGTCACAGTATTTATAGGGTGCCAGGTGTCCAATGCCTATTATTTTAAGTATAAATAGGAAACTGGTTCCCTCCCTTCTAATTCCCCCCTGCTCTAGTATTTCAAGTGATGAAGTGATCACTAATCAGGGTAGACTTTAACTTTACAAGAATATCAGCCTTTTTATCAATTTATAAAGGACAGATTTGCCGTAAAGTAAAACCAACATAATGCCACTTCAGTTAACATGCGTCTTTACTGTACTGATCCTACACAAGAAAGTGCTTTATAGGGTAGTGCAAACCCCACAGTATGCCTCATGACATCATATGTTGATTCTCAGAATAAAACAATCATTCTTCCCTCTAGAGTATGAAATGCAAAATTGTCTATTTCCTGTTAATGACTTTCGGGGACTTCTTACCAAGATTATTAATCTGGGTGTCCCCACAAATTCAGCTGTACCCCTCTGCACCTACGTCTCATGTTCATTCTCCTTTTCTTCTCTTCCTTTTTCCTTTTTCTTTCCCGTTATCTTTTGCCTCAGAATTACATATCATAGCTGATACAGAACAGCTCTCATTCCTGGAGAGGGCTGTTCTCAGTTAACCACAAACAGTTTTAGTGTCCTTTGGGATAACAATGCTGTAAAAATACTTTTAGGCTCAAAAATAGATGTTGATCTGTACTTTACATACATCATCAAACCTTACTTCTCAGTCCAAGACATAAATAGAGCAGTGAAGGTGAGATTGTTTCCTCAGAATCCCTGACTTAAGTCTTGGAATCATATGCTGCCCAGCTGCCAGCTGTTGTGCTAGCAAAGTGCAAGAAAAGGGAATTTAGCAAAACACCTGATGCACAGGCAGCCTGATACATTTTGAATTTTACTTTCTCCTTTTGTTATACCACTAAGTAGAGGAGTGAAGTCTAGCAAAAAGACACCATTTCAAGATACTAGAGTGTTTTAATTCTACTGTTGTAAGGAATAAGTGTTTGATTCTATCCCATTCACATTACTGCTTTGTCATAAAATACTGCATAACTAATAATTTTGTTATCCTGTGAGTTGTGAATTATTTGTTTTATTATTGTTATTGTTATAATGCTTTTTACCTCAAGTACATATCAAAATAAAAATGGAACACTGATTTAAATCTCAGAGTAGACGAGAAAGAGTACCACTTTATCAGCATCAGAAATATTCTGCTGATGGAAAAAAAAGGGAAGGAAAAAATGTTTGTTTTGATCTTTATTTCTCCTTTATTTTGCACATAACAATGGCATTGACTCAAACTATTTTTCACTCTGGTGAGTAAGGTTTGCAGGATCAAGTCCTGGCTATTATAAATGTAATGAGCTTGTCAGCTCACCAAAAATTGATGGAGTCACCCCCACCCATTTGTGAAATCATTAAATTAGATGCCACTCACAGAGAAATCTCTTACTATGACTGATGACGACTACATGCAATTTCCCCAATGATATTTGTTCCAATTTAGAATAAGAATCTGCTGCTGCTTTTTCTTTCACTACTCTGTGTTCACTCAGCTTATACACCAGCTAGCCAGTTCAACGTAAGGACAATATTTTTACTCAAGACAAGGCTTTTAATTAAGGCTGGAAAGCATTGTAGGAAACCCATGTTGCTTCAAAGCTAAACCAAATGGCTGTAAAAGCAAAGACCAAGTCTTTATAACAAACTAATTGCAAACATTCATAAGCTTGAATCTGAAGGAAAAAGAAGCTTCAGCCAGCCCTAACCAAACTGAGTCCTACGGCTCCACTTGTGCTAGTCCTTTAGACAGCAAGCTTGACAGGCATCTCCCAAGGTATTGTAAATTTACCTGTGTGGACAGAGACAGCATGTTGCCATGCCTGCCCACACCTTTGCATTGGGCGGCAGAGCATGTAGACAAATAGAGGTAGACATCCTTGACAAACATCCACTAGCCACTGGCAGTAAAAAGGAGTGACAATGCTAAGGGAAGGAAGAACATGCTAAATTTCCACAATAAAAATTACAACATCTTTTCCCCCTGTGGAATCTTTATTGTGTTTTTCATTACTAAGATCTAAAACTAAAGAAGTTGTAGGGTTCAGTTTGGTTAAAGCTGGTTGGTTTCTTTGTTTTGTGCTTTACATGCATTGTTTGTAGATTAAGACACATTTAGAGGAGAAATAGACTCCTGGAGTTAGGATTCTCCTTATCTGCTCCAACACACCTGGGACACCTAGTGCATCTGCCTATAACTAAGGAAATAAATGTCTCTGCAGTGATCCGTGGTCATATAGGTGCCTCAACTGCACAGGAAAGAAAGGAACTGTAGACACAGCACATCAGATAATTCTTTTAAAGTTTTAGAGTGTGGTGGCAATGTATTAATGTCCAGTGGGGTGATGTGTTCCACTGATTTCCATAAAGTCGTAACTGCTGTCTGTCCACAGCGTTATCTGCTCCCCATTTCAACTTACCTTGTCATTTTTTGCAGCTTAAATACGAGCATCCCTCGTATGGCCAGCAGACCCTGAGTAGGTAGAAAGCATGTGAGTACAGAGAAACACCCAGTTCTGTTATGGTTTAACCGAGCCAGCAAATAAGCACCACACAGCTGCTCATTCAGGTCTGCACAGTGGGGTGGGGAAGAGAACTGAAAGAGTAAAATCAAAAACATTCATGATTTGAGATATAGACAGATTAATAGGTACAGCAGAAGCCAGACGTACAAGCAAAGCAAAACGAGGAATTAATTCACTGATTCCCATGGACAGTCAGGTGTTCAGCCATCCCAGGAAATCAGGGCACATGGGAAGAAGAATTCCACAACTCCAAATGTCCCCCTTCTTTTCTCCCCCCAGCTCAATATGGTGAGCATGAAACTCTGTGGTCAATTATATCCGTCTGGTCAGTTGGGGTCAGCTGTGCTGGCTTGCTGCCTCCCAACCACTTGTGCACCCCCAGTGCACTCGCTGGTGGGGCAGCACGAGGAGCAGAAAAGGCCTTGATGATGCCTCACTGCTGCTTAGCGGTAACAAGGACATCCGCCCTTATCGACACTGTTTCTGGCACAAATCCAAAACACAGCCACACACTAGCTACTATGAAGGAAGTTTACTCTATTGGCTAAGACCAGTACAAATATTCACCAGAAGTTTTGCATTTCATTTGGTCTAGCACTGTAAGGCAACACAAATGTCCTTGTTTATGAGCAATGAACAGAAACTCAACTTTCTCATTGTTATTCAAACTTGCTGCCAAAATTCATTATGCTCCTTGCTTGAACCACCATTGATATCAAGCAATTGCTGCTGCAAATGTGCCAGATGGTATCACACACCAACGCAAAGCTGACATCTTTTAGTTCAAAGCCTTTAATGACAGCAAAAAATCTTTCACAGTTGAACAAATTGCAAATAATTTACTAATATATTCTCTCCCATCCCAAGATTATTGGAAGCTTCTTTAATTTCTTAATATATATGCTTATAACAACCAGATATACGTCTGGTCACAACATTATAATTTCTTTTATTCCACAGACAGTCAATGGGCTCAGGATGAAACAGAACGAAAACCAAGTATCACAGATTTTCCCATGTCCTATCCACAGCCCCTTCAGAGAGAAGAGAACTGATTCACAACTTCACCATCACACTTTTGGGTATCATTGGCATGTTTTGAACCCCTTTTTTTAAGAACTAACTTCAATTTCCTTTGGTAGTTTCAGAATATGTTATTCAGTCTCACTGCCAAATTGGTATATTTATAGATATGCCTACTGGAAAGAGTAGGAAAAGAAAATAAATTCCACTTCCCAGTTATGACTGTTTGTCAAATACAACCTGATTCAACAATCCCCTCCTGACAGGCCTTACTTGCTTGTGTGCTGTATAAGTAGTTGAACTAGTTATCTGATTGCCCGTAGAGATGTAAAAAACTCATAAATTGCTCCAGACTACATTTCAGGAAAGAAGCATCAGAGAAATCCAGAAGGTTTGGAGATTGAAGGACTGCAGTCCAATGAAGAACTTTCTCACTTTCCTTCATTGAAGGAGCTTCCAGGTTTCAGCACAGCTGTAAGAGTTTTGGAGAGCGACTGAGCAGAAGGTGCTGCCCAGGCAGGAACATGGTTGCTCAGCACATGCACGGCAGCTTTCGCCAGCTGGCTTTGCATACAATGCCCTACAGAGATTAAAGCTAACCTTCTGCACAATGCCTGAGTGGCACTAATTAAACAAAAAAACTGGTCTACTTTACAGTTTGAGCTGTAATAGACCCAAAAAAGTAGAAGGACATCTGCACTGAACACTTATCATGAAGACAGACCAAGTTAACATAGCAACTACTGCCAATACAGTGTACTAGCAATGAACCTCAGTAGGATGGACACATACAGATGGGTGGTTTCAGCTCCATGCATGCTAAAGTGTGGCTGAAGTGCACTACAAGAAAATATGTGTATAGTATACCTGTTATATTAAGCCTTGGTTACATATTGAGTAATCACATCCTCTACCCATTTCTCCCCCCACCTACCCCCGCAACTCATTAATCTAATGGCAAATATTTTAATAAAAGGCTCCTTTGGGTTTGTATCATGCCATTGTTTTGAGAAAACAAGTTTATAGTTTTTGTAATGTCCATCTTCCCCTTCCCCAAACACTCTGTTTCCTGCCAATCACACAGGAACACAGAGTGCCAGGCACATTGACAGGATGTTTGTTTGCTGCTGACGTTAGCCAAGTTGCAAGTCTCAGCACTTATACTGAAAATACAAGCACAAGAAAATGTCTCAAACAATTATTTTAACATTAATAGGGTTGTTTGTACTCTAAATGAGTGATAGATTACTCCCAAGTGAGGAAAACTTGCTGGTGAACCCATAATCTTCAACAGTTTTTATATTCTAATAGTTCTGCAGAACAGATAGCAGACAACACTAAATTTTAAACTTTTAAACATACCTAGACCTTTTAGGTATTGTCAGTAAAGTAACAAATAATACCAGCATTCTGCAGGCTGAGAGATCTAAAGACTACTTACTCTTTTTTCTTCCTCCAAATTAATTTAAAATAGTCACTATTATCATTCCATAGGCAGGATTCTACTCTGATTACAAAATACAATTATTTCAGGACATCAAGTATTGGTGTAAAAGTGTGAGATATAGTGGAAAGACAATCAAAAGAGATTTCCAGGGATCCTACTAGCTCACTATGTATTTTCTACATGCTGCTCCATTCTCTACTGCTAATAAGGTTGTGAACCATCCAGATAAAACACAACTGGGTCATGTTTGCATCCCTGTGACAAAAGAGACTGGGTCACTTTACATGATAAAATGATGAAAATTGTGCCTGTTGGGATAGAAGAAAGTAAAGGCTTCAAGATAAATAAGATCCCTACAACAGGTTAAACAGTAATATGTGTAATATTATTACTCTGCATTAACTAAAAAGTCGTACAGCAAGAAGGATTAATACAGAACACAAATGTTCACACTTGTCATGGTTAGAGGATTATTCTATTTACAGGCTGCTGTCCCTCTCTTCCAGTCCATTTTTAAGAGTTGGAAAGATTCTATATATTTTTTCTCTTAGTATTGTATGACTTCATACATATATGAAGTGTAGCGAGTGTGTTCAGACTCAGTCCTATTTCTTTCTCAGAAAGGCCATATGTGACTACAACTAAGTTAACATTTGAGAAAGGAGTTTAAAAAGCTGCAGGTTTCGAAAGACATATTTCAGAATATACCAAGATTCAAAATAAGGTAAGAATATGATGGACTAATAACCAGATGTATGTTTGTGAGACGGATGCAATGAAATCACTGCACAACTCTGAATGATGGAGTGTCTCTATTCCCAAACTAAAAAATGCTTACCTTCTAGGCATATGAATAGTTCTTAGGTTTCCAGTTTGCATGTTTCCTTAATCACATGCATTAATGTAATAATCACTGCATTAACCCACAACATCTTTCAATGCCTGGATTTGTGGGTAAAAAAATAAAAAGCAGTACTAGAGAAGCCCAAAGAGTGGGGCTTTCCTGAGTTGTTGATTTGTGCATATCCAGAAGGGGACAATAACTGAGCCTGAAGATGTCTATTAATAGCATACTGACCCAGGAACAGAAAGGATAGTCAGCCTCAATAGACAGTGTTGATTGGGCTTTTTCTGCTATTGACTGGCTAGTCAAATTGCCTTTGCAGAGATAAAATTCTGAGCAAGAATAATATTCTACGTCAACAGAAATATACTTGTGTCATAGTTCATTTATCCTGCCTCTTCAGCACTCTCTCCTCTGTCTTAACGGTCTGAGACCAGCTCATGTTGATTATCTACTGGTTCCTCTTCCTGCATGTCCAATACAAAAGCCTGATCTTTCATCCTGACAGCCTCAATGGACTGAGGTCAAAGTGACTTCTCAAGTCCACATGATTTGCTGCTTCTCCAAATAACTGTGAAATATGTGAAAATTATCTATGTCTTCAGTGAATCTTACAAAAATAAGATCTTGTGTTTAAGCACCTTACAAGGACTCAGAACAGGAAAAGTAAGTTTATTTTGCTGCTAACAGTTTCTTGTTGTGTCATAGGGTATATTACTTTGATTTCCTGTTTGTATCTGGACTGAGTGAAGGATCAATGTCATTACACATGCCAGGAACCTATGTTCACAGTTGTCAGGACTGGTGTGTGGTAAAAGTACTCCCTAGCTCTACTGGGCCCATATCCTTTGGCAAAAATGCAGACACTGAATAGTGCCATATTAGCTCTTAGTCTTCCCTTAAATAGAGCGCTGGAACAATATCATAGTATATCTGGGAAGCACTCCTGGGACTAGATATGGCCTTTGTCATAACTGTTCTTTTGTAGACAGACAGAATAAAATATTTGTTTCCTTCTGCATTTTAACTTAGATTTAAATGTCTGTTTCAAGTACTAAGCTGCAAGGTTTTTTAATTGGGGGGGTACATGTTTTCATAATATGGATAGTATAATATTTACTGCATCTTCTAAGTAGGCAGAGGCTTTCAGTGTATCATACATACAAAATGCTGAAGATGAGATGCATTTTCTGTGCTGCTGTGATGCTTTGCTTGAGATCAGAGCATGCTCTAGGCTGACCATTTCATTTCCCTGTGTAAAACCAGCCTTCCATATCAGCTGGTCTCCCACAGAAAAACATAGATAACAAAAGCAGAGGGAGAACATGCAAAGATAATATAATAATACAAATAAATCCAGCCCCCTTTAAGAAACAGGAGTTTGGTTTGGTTTTATTTTTTTTTTCCATGCTGTAATTTGGCATTTGGGTACTGTGGTGAATGAATATCTAACTAAAACAGATACATCAGCTAGACTAAACAGGCAGTATTCTTTTTCTTTTCTTTTTTTCTTTTCTTTTTTTTTTCTCTTTTTTTTTTTTTTTCTCTCCTCCTTTCCCATTTTCCCATGGCTGCAAGAATCTGTGAATACAGTAAAAAGGCTTTGAGGAATTTTCTTGCTCAAGACTACAGAGGTCACTGATCATATTGTTCTACCCAGGAGTTTTAAAGTGGGGACCCCAAAAACAGGAGAGGTACTCCTTTACAGCTTCAGGGAAAAATTCTATTCAGCACAAAATGATTTTCAGAACAAAATGCAACAGAAATCATAGCACAGACTTTAGGTACAGTTGAAAGAAAAGTATACAAACCAAATTTAAATGGTGCGACTGAAATCTCATTTAAAAAAATAGGGTCACACAGCTATTGAAAATATTTTAATTTTCAAAGCTAAGCTGTAATAATTCTATTTTACAGACCCTGCAAACAACAAAAGAAAACTGGGCTTCTTACAATAGGAAGCAGACTTCACAAAAAAAAAAAAAAGGAAAAAAAGGAAAAACTAATGAAACCAGGGGTTAAGTGAATTTAGTTTTGCTCCTTACATAAGTTTTGGTGCTGTAAAATATGGCACATTTTGTACTGTGCGCTCACTCAGAAAGCCAAACAGAAACTTGTCATCATGGTTTGGAGAGCACAAGGCCTCTCCTTTCTCATGTTTCAACTAAACAGTCTCCACTTGGGCTGAGGAACATATCATATATCATAAATCACTCTCTGATAGATATTTGGCAGCTAGTCAGAACCCCAGGCTATTCAACATACAGTATGGAACATTTTTAAGGTGGAATCTAGATTCTGTTACTTGAAGACTTAATAAAATCTCAAAATGTTTTACTACTTTCTGGTACAAAAAAAAAAAAAAAAAAAAGGAATACCTAAGAAAGCAGAATTCTCCATATGGTTTTAGGTTCTGAATAATACATGCACATGTACGTACATACATACCTACCTACACAGGTAATACATACAATGAGTCATGGAACTGTAAACCTGAAGGGTTTATTCAAATGAATGAAAATGAAAAATAAATAAAGGAGCATGATTACAGCTAACCCTTACAGCTACAAAATAGCAAAGGAGTACTGGAATCTATTTTTCATTGGTTAAAGGTCTTAACTATTTCATTGCCTTGGAAAGCGAGCGGTTTTAAGATACCGAAGCACGTGTAGTCCAGATTCTGGTGTGTTTGATAAGAAGATTTCACACAAAGGTTTTTATCATCTCATTTATGAAATGCCATATGCGCATAAGGTGGAGAGAGAACTGATAAGAAAAACGGTGTTGAGTACATAACTGATGGTAATTAACCGCTTCATCAAAGTGCATCACTGGTCAGTTCAGGAAGGCATGCTTTATCATCATTTCAGAGCTGTGGCAGCTCCTAGTAAGCGCGTATTGATTGACAAGGCTATGGAAGAATGGTTTCCCTGGGTTTGTGCAGTGTATCACAGGACACTTACGGGTTAACTTTATGTTTTGGGAACGTGTCGTTGTGTTCTCAATGTACTTAGGCTGAGCAGTTCTTAGAAGGGTGAAATGGAAACAGGAGGAATTGCAGAGCATGTGGTATGGGGGTTGGATTAGAAGAAACAAAGACACATGGGGAAAAAAGAAAGCTGCTGCAAAAAGTCCAGAGCAAGTTAAATCAAAATTAGGTATTTACTGGGTTTTTTGAAGAACAAAGTACTAAGTTCTAAACATGCTTTTTAATTTAGGCTCTAATCTTATTAACATTGGGACAGCAAAAAACATTGCACTTAAAAATAATTTTGTTTACACAGGATTTTTCCAATCTTGTTACATTTATGCAATGTTTTTCAATGTTTTATTTTATATAAAATGAGAATATGAAAAATTATAACACAGTCACTGCTTTCCCTGTGACTGTGACAACCTTAAACAGATTCTCTGCTGAAAAACCACAGCATTTATGCTTAACAAAAATTCAAGTTAGGTTATCTAACTAAGGACAAGCAATCTAGGACCTTCCAATAATAAAGCACTGAAATTTATCTATTTTGCATATTAATTTCTCTCTCTAAAGTTTTCTAAAGCTAGGCATATAAAATTTAACCAGCAATAAACATTGCACATTTCCAAAATGGTCAGTACAATTAAGTGGAGCAAGGATGATCATCCTTGTTATTGACATGTTGTTAGTTTCACTCTTCATCTGATTATCTAGCTGATACAGTGCATTAGTGAAAATACACTTTTCTTCTCTGTAAAAAGACAGTTCTCTGAGTAGGCAGCAGGGTACTTAAAACACCAAGAAATTAGAAGTATTTATTAATTTCTTTCCTTGCTGCTCCTTCAATTCACAGTCTAAATGATTAACATCCTGTTTATATAGATGCATATGCCTACTCAGACATCCTACAATAACATGTTACAAAGGTCATATAGTGCTTTTTATTCTAACCCTTTTTTCCTGTAGCTCTGAATTTAATTTTATCATTTTTCAGTCTTGAAAAAGACTGCACAACTTTGTATTCTTCGTTTATGGTCTCCTTCTACCTGGAGGAGACTATTTATTTATTACTTTGTAGGTCAAGCAGGACATGCTTAGCCCCTGCAGATCTCAAGATTTCCTACCCAACTTTTCTGGTACAAATACATATGTGCATGCTTATAAACTATGTTGCACTCTCTGAGAACTTTGATAAGGGTAAAAGAAAAGGTACAGTCCACAGATTTGCCTATGCTTTACAACTAAGTTTCCAAAATTCCTTTTAAGAATTTGTGAATATATATATTTTAATAAAACAGTAATTTAACATAAATTATTAATTAATACCTCAGCTGCAATAAAATAGAAGAAGTGTAATCCAGTAGACAGAGGTATTGCATGCAGTATTAAATCCTGATAGTCTGGCCCAAATCACCATGAAAATAAACATAATTAATCCTGTAGTTTTAAGAACAAGTTGAATATATAACAAAAAGCTTTACTATCTTTTCAACAAGTAAGGAGATAATGCTCTTCTAAATGCTTCATCTCTGTGTTTGCTTCCACTGAATCACAGAATTTTTAAGACTGAAAAACACCTCTAATATAATTGAGTCCAGCACTTAACTGAGCACTGCCATAGCAAGAGCTAACCCATGTCCCCAAGTGCCATATCTACACTTCCAGGGCAAGTGATTCTATCACTTCCTTGGCAGCCTTCTCCAGTACGTGAACACCCTTTCAGTAAAGAAATTAATCTAGAACTTGTTATTGTCAGAAATTAATTTTGCTTTTTAGATCTATTTTGGTTATATTAAATATTCACAGGAAGAATAAAAGGATTGCCATGGAAAAATCTGTCCACCTCCATAGTGAGGCAGCTCTAACCTGGTACTTTAAAGACCACACTTTGATCTATGTTCTTTTCACCTTTTTCTTTGATCTCAGGTGACTTCTTACACCTGAGAATACTTTATGTTCAGGTTTAAATCTTCAAAAGATTTTTTTAAGTCTACGTATAAAGTTATCTGTCCACTGCCACTGAAAATCAGTAACATGACAACTAATCTATAAGGTATCTTTGAAAGTGTTAGGCTTGTTCTACTGAATAAATTATTAACTATAATTAAACTTTTCATTTCAGTCTTCATCTTCAGTCTGAAACAGAGAAAAGCAAAAATTTCTTTTACTAAGTAATTTTAATGTCCACTCATGCCAACTTTTTAGGGCTGTTACTATTCATAGGGAAATAAAATTCTGTAGACTTGTTAAAATTAATTCTAGAATCTGATTCACACTTAGTTATAATTCCTGTCCACCTCTTTTCTATCCAATGACTGTTTTGAAAGAAATGAATATATATCAGTGGGGGAGAAGGGAAATGGATGCTCATTATTAGAGTCAGTCAGTGTTAGCATTCTTGGCCTTTGAAAGAGCAGCCTTGAAGACTAAAGAGCACTTGATATTTTGGGGAGTGCAAGAACGCTATTCAACATCAATTAAAAAATAGGCAGTATAAAGGGGGAAAACTGTCATGCTAATGAAGATTCTAAGTATTTATCTTCTATAATTCAGTCATCATATTTATTAAACATATCCAGAAACAGCGCTTTCACTGGTGAGGTGAAATAAGAGGTCCCAGACACTCCTTAAGTTATGGACAGACAAAACTTTTGGCTTTGTGTCTGGCAGCACAACTAAAACACGGCATCTTGGAGGAACCAACCTCCTTTTCAAGAGAACTGTCTTGTGTATTTTCTCTTTTTGATGTTCATAAATTGGCCACGGATATGTCCAAACCCTAAAGTGTTTAAACAAAGTGTCAGCTACAGAAGTAAGGTTTTACTGTTTCCTGAATAATCTTTACTCTTCTTCACAGAATGGATCCCAGCCAGCTACCTTCCAAGCTGTGAGAACACTTCCTATAAACTGCTACTTCCATGTGAAGAAAAACAACAGCAGAACCCTTTATAATCACAGGACAGATAAGAACATGAGACAAAAAAGGGGGAAATGAGGGAGTTGCCTCTCCAATGAGTGAGCTAAAACTTGCCTCATTAGAGGTGAAATTTATTAAACTTTTTCTAATTGTAAAAGTTCCACCAAGTCCCCTGGAGAGAAGAACATGTTGAAGACAGTCTGGCTGCACATGGGGCTTCAGGTATATGTAAGCATTTCTGGTAAGGTGATCAGTGAACATCCAAAGCTACAGAAGGCAGTGCTTCAGGGAATGGCAATGAGTTTTGCACTGCATGAGGAGAACCAGAGTGCTCCTAGGAAGCCCTCCCTAGAATTTCTGCAACATTACTCACAACAACTGAATATAGCATTTTATATACACCTAAAAGGCATTTTAACAAACTGGTCTGACTTTTCATAACATTTTGTTTAAACACAGCTATAGAATGGTCTTTTCTGATTTAAAGGGAAAAAAAAATAAAAAAAATCTCTCTTTGAAATTAATTTAATCATCTAATGTTTAACCAGCATAAAAAAAATTATTTTTGGACCTTTTAGCCCCACACTGATTGAGTAAATTAGTTTTCCCAACTTGTGTTATTTAATCTTATGTCTTAAAGAAATTAACTCCCACCATTACTTACCATGCAAAATCTACAGTGTTTTATTTGCTGAAAAGGAAGAAGCAGCTTGGCCAGATTCCTTGGGGAAAGATAGGCTGTCATATTTGAAAAGATTTATTTGTGAAAAAGCACTCAGGATGATTTTTTTTGTGTGTGTAGCCCTCTTTGTTTCTTCTTTGAGCACCATTATCAGAAACTGAGTTTCAGGATTCATTTGAAATCATAATCACAAGAGGTGAAGAAAGAGTTTTCTCTGCAATCATTGGCTCCTCCACTTAGTTATTCAAAATTTCCTTGTAATTATGATTGCATATTTTAAAGTCATGCATCTGGTTCTGCCTCTCCCTCCATTTGTTTCCCTGCTCCCAAGATAATTACATTTTGACAAAAATTTATTGAGACATCTGTTTTTTGCTTCAGATCTCCAGGTCATTCTGCAGCCATAACAGCAGTGCAGCACAGCTCAGCCATTTTCACCAAGGAGGGGGCTGCAGTAACTAAACTGATGGCCAGACTGGGGAGAAATCTCAGTATAAATTTGCCATCTGATTTAAGGTGGAAAGAAAGAGAATACTTGAGTATGGCAGGGGAGATAAAAAGGAGCATCTTTCTGGTAATACTATCCTTCCAGCACTTTTAGTTCACCTCTAATAAAGTTAACCTGCACAAAATCAGCAGTGCCAGCAAGCAATCACTCTGTCGGGAACCTGCTGAATTAGTGCAGCAAGGCATTGGGATGACTGGCAAAAGTAAAAAGAAATTTTAATAACACAGTAGACAGAATCTTAATTAGAACATCTTGTGAAAAAGCAGGCAGGAATAAAGCAATTCATTGAAAGGAGGGGGCCATATGTTGAAATACACAGCCTATGTGTTTAAAACCACTGCCTTTCTGGCTGGCCCTAACTAGGATCTGGGGCACAGTAGTCTAGATTACACCTCAGTATGCGATCCTATCTTGGCTACATTAGAATTTAACACATGCACAAGGAAAATGGTATGATTTAAAGACTGCATGATCAGATGATATTCAGGAGAAGAAGAAGCTAGAATGTTTTATATTTGCTACCACCACAACTTAGTTCTAAAATAAAATGCCAGTCTCTTTCAGTGGTGGTAATGCTTCTTAATTTTCTCCATTCACTTTTAGCATGAGTTACAAATATTGTGTGCGTGATCAGCTATATTTCCCATTTCATGATCTACCAAAATAAAATCTAAAATATTCAGTGAATGTTGACATTAGCCAGAATTTATGTTCAGGGTAGGGAGAACTTTGATTTCTCTTAAATAAAGTTTTTTATTAGGAGTCTAAAGGGCATTTTAATAAACCTCTCCCAAATCCCAAACGAACCATAGTTTATCATTATTAAGCCTCACCTTAGCTAAATCCTACATTGTGAAAAATTTCCTCTCACAAACCCCAAAAATAGCATTTCTAAAGTTAACAGAAAAAATTAGTTTTGCAGCTTATCTTTAAACAGAGAATTATGTACTGTGACACCAGTGTTCTGTTGTCTTACCTCACTTTGTAATCCTGGAGATGTTTCCTTATAGAACAAAAGTTTGTCTTTCAGCTATAGGAAATTACCTGCTCCTTTTGAAGAAGTGTTATTCCCTTCATACTTCAGGGAAAACCACTTAGCTTATGCTTTAGCCATCCCCTTGTTACAGAGGTCATGGGTCAGAAAAGGAGTTACTTTATGAACTACTTTCGTGTGAACTGGAAGTAGTTGGTAGTCACCCCTTGAAAAGAAAGATGAATCACAAATAAATAGATGATGTTCATTGCCTGTAAACTCCATGGACTAAAACAACACACACAGAAAAGAAGTGTTTAGGTTTTTTGGGTATTTTATAATGTGACACAGCAAGTTATTGGGTTAGGCTACTAGGTTTAGAAGGAAATAATGTACAAATGGCAATATGTGATTGCAATTGTGAAGTTAAGCTGGCTTTTACATAGAATTTTTCCTCCACACCTCAAACTGGGGATTTTTGCTTGCTAGACAGTTTTGTGATCAGCAACCTTGGTAAGAAGTTTTATTCCTTTTCCGGTTTCTTTTTTGCCATTTCTGTTTTAATATGCTCTTTGTTGCATCTGAGCAAGTCAGCCTGACTTTGAGAAGTAGTGTCTTTTGGAGAATAGAGGAGGGAAGTACTTATTACCTTACTTATTACCTTACTTATTACCTTAATTCATTCTTGTGTCTCTGGGAAGATAAATGTTTCCTCACCCATGCATGGTCCTGGGGCAGAAGCTGAATGCAAGGTGCTTAAACTGGTGAGCACTTGGCCCATTTCCACATAGTCTTCCACTTCACTTAAACATTCCCCTTGAGAAAATGCCCCTTATTTGATATATGAGGCGTAAATTCAACCTCCATCTTCACTCAGTTTCTGTCATTTATTGAGCTTACATTGCCAGCTGTGCCAAGCCACATCAGCTGGACTAGTGATGAGCCTGTGAGTTTACAGGTTACCCCAAGAGGCCCTGCAAACTTATCTCAAGTGTAGAACACATTTCACTATCAGATGAGATCTTTCAGATGAGACAGGCAGAGAAGCTGCTTTTCTTTTTGCAGCATGAGGAAAGTGTACGGTTGGGAGCAGCTTATAAAAGCCTACTTAAAAACAAAAAAGGACCTCAAGAGCAGTTGTCTTCTCTTATAATGTGCTCTTATTATGTGTTCTTATTATATGTTCTCCGGACACTAACATGATGACCTAAGGTATTTCTACTTAAAACCAAACTGAATGTGCAATAAAGAAGAAAGAAAAATAAATAAACAAAAAAACGCACAAAGCATTCGCACATTCCTTGATTTTCCTCTCACTGATAGAAAAAAATACAGTTTGTTTAGCTTCATGAAATCTCTGACAATGGACATAGACAAAAAGAATTAAATGTATATAGGAGAAAGGAAGACTTAAAACCCTACATGTTTTTAAAACCAGGTGTTTTACAGGCTGCTCAGATTTGGTAAATGTTACAATAGTAATGACCACTCTATAACTGTATAACAGGACTCATTCATAATTTTTTTCCCATGCCATTGTTCAGAAAGACACAATATTTGTGCTTTATGAAAACATAAATGTTTCTGTAAGTATGCTCTTATTTGTTGGCTGTTCTGTGTTCCTATGTTTTGATGCATCTGTTTATGCCACATTTGCTATGGCAAGTTTTGTCTGACACAGGAAGCATTTTTATTTCTGAATTATTAATACACAAACATGAACTGTGATTGAACAAGAGCCATTGAAACTCAGGTTTTAGTGAGTATAATGTTTTGGTTTAATCTAATAAATGAAACAGAAAGTCTTTCTTGATCACTCAAAATGCTCTGTTTTTACAAGTAGCAATATCAGGATGCTTCAGGAATATATGTAGTAAAATAATACAGAAAAATATAATTATTGTTATCATACAGGTTGTATCTGCACAGTTCATCCTAGGTTTTGGCTCAATTGGCTTTTTGGAAATACATTAATCCCACAATAGCTGTCACTTCTCTAAAGGCATTTGTACAGTGAGACCAGCAATACTGTTATTCTTACTCTACCTCTCACTGATGTTGGGTTTCTTTACTGTGCTCCCACTCTGAATCTAAATTCACTTCTGCTCTAAAAAAACTCTCAACATACTGTGTTCCAACCTGTGTGTCTCTGAATTGTAACATAAAATAGTGCAATTCTTTAAGGCCCAGGAAGAAGAAAAATATTTTAGTTGTTCTAATACACAATCTTGAGACTCAGTCATTAGGCACAATACCCTAAATCCCACCCAAGAGACATTTTTTTCCTTCTTGATCGCAAGATATGGTTTTGTATTTTCTTTAAAAAATATGCATAAAAAAAAATTATTTTGTTGTTGTTGGCTTCAAGCATGCAATATCACAACACCTGAGTGTCTTGTGACATGAGAATTACCACAATGAACTGGCATGTGTGGGAATGCTATCTGTGGAAAGATCTGAGTGATCTACAGCCTGATTTTGGAGTTCCAGATCCTGAAATACCTGCCAGTACTGCAGGTGATGTCAAACATTTGAGTGTACCAAAAAAAGTCTGAAAAACAGCAAGCTCTGTTTAAAGCATAACTTTTCTATTGCCGGTGCCTTCACCAGGAACTCCTGTGACAGGGCTCCAGCCCACTTCTGTGTATTTCCCTTCACTCCAAAATTGCTGTGTGGGACAGGAAAAACACCTGGCTTCCGGCATCATCCTATTCCAGTGCTGTATTATTAGTCTTATGAATTGTTTTGTATATCATCTCCACCTCTTTGCAGTCATGTACAAACCTCTTCTTATGGCTTGAAAGTATTAAAATAATTTTTTAAAAAATCATTCATCTTAGCTAGTCTCTCTACAGCTTCCATTGAACAAAGGGTCACGCTATTTTTTCCTCATCCCTGGGAAGAGTGTGCATATGTAGTGACAGCCTCTGGCAGGTTAGATCAGCCCTTAGCTCACTGCACACAGAGAGAACTGTAGTTACTCATATTCTCTGTGCTGTT
Organism: Pseudopodoces humilis; assembly: GCF_049639895.1. Lineage (NCBI taxonomy): Eukaryota > Metazoa > Chordata > Aves > Passeriformes > Paridae > Pseudopodoces > Pseudopodoces humilis. The sequence continues at coordinate 46,211,470 of NC_142203.1, read as the reverse complement.
AAAACATGTGCAGCAGCTAGAATTTTTGCTGTTGGACAGCTTAAAAAAGAAAAATATTCAATCTATTCTTTTTTCCTTAGAAATAAAAAGAGCCTGTCTTTCTTCTGATGACCAGAATGTGTGAGGCAAGTGATCAGTTCTACTGCGTAAGTTTTACCTACCACTTCTGAGTCTTCATTTCCTTGTCATTAATGAGTCACAGGGCTTGCTGCTCCCTCTGCCCTCAAAGTAGCTTGCACAGCAACAGTAATGTCTGTCTCCACTCTTCCACTTCAATAAATGACTGGACATTTTCTCTTCCTGTTACTGAGCTAGAGCCTTTTCAAAGGAAACTGCCATGCATCTTGTTTTGGAAGTTAACAAGAGAGTTATTTCATAGTGCTTAGATAAGCAAACCCACAGCCCCAGGCTGGCTCTGTCCCCTCTGCTTCAGCTCCCACAATTTATTCCCCTTCTAAGTGCAGCCATTGAGAAGCTCATTATTTCCTCCATTACTTCATTCAAAGAACCATCTCTCATCAAAAACATAATAGAACGAATTTTGCATGAGTTGTTCCACAATGTCATATCAACTGTGGCTAGAAAAACTTTCCTTTTTTCTTGCAGCACAAAGTTCAGCTACCTAACCTCTAATCCTGAGAGTAGATTGGACAAAGGAAAATGACAAGCATACTGTACTGAATGTGTGTGTCAAAGTGTTGGTATGAGTTTACCTCTGTGGAAGAATTTAGTGTGCACTGTGCTAGACACAGATGGCTCCAACAGACCCATCACAAGACACAGCTGAACCCATCAGCCAAGTTGTGACACCTTGTGGAAAACATATTTAAGAATGAGCAAAAAATATTGCACAGGCAGTGAAGAATGAGGAAAAAAGTCCGAGGAATCAACCTGTGAACAACAAGGTCAGAAAAGGAGATGGAGGAAGAGATGGATCAGACTACACTGGAGCACTTAATTCCCTTTTAACTGATGGGAGGAATACACCAGAACAGATATCCTCACTGCTGGCCATGGAGTACCCCATGTTGGATCAGGTGCTTATCTCCTGAAGGCCTGTTTTGTGTGAGTTACCTCACCTTAGAGCAGGTGAGGAGGAAGAAGCAGCAGAGAGGAGCTGCTGTGGGCAGAGTGTAACTCCCTAATCCCTGTCTTCCTGTGCTTCTATGGGAAGGGGTAAGGTAGAGGATTTGGAATGAAAGAGTGAAGTTTTACTTTGGAAAACAGGGGAGGTGTGGGGAAAGAGGTTTTAGCTTTTGTCTTTGTTTCTCACCACTCTCTTTTTAAATTTATATAAATCAAATTAATTTTCCATATGCCAAGTATGTTTTGCTTGTGAGGGTAATTTTTAAATGATGTCTGTACTTATCTCAATCCAGCAGCTTTTTCATCTTATTTTCTCCCCTCAGTCCTTTTTGAGAATGAGGAGTGAGAAAGCAGATGGACAGGGGTCTTGCAGCCAGAAAAGGTCAACCCACCAAAGACACAAAAGGAGAAATTCTGATTTCGAGACAGTTGAATCTCCAGCATACACATACAAAGAGTTTACCTGCACGAAGTTCATCAAAAATTTGAATAGCCTGATAAGGAAAGAAAAGAAAAAAGTAAAACCACCCTTTTTCTTTTTAGAAAAGCAAACCCAGAATTAGGTAGGATTAGGTAGAATTCTGGAAATATTTCAATAGATTACTGAAAAATAATTAAAATGCACATAGCAAATCAAAGTTTGAAATAAAATCTGATGGAGCCTCTCAAACAGAAATACACCTTTTATAACCAAACTTGGATAATATACAGAGTTTATTTTGAAAGTATAAGGTACAAAGGTATAACGAAAACCTCCAAATAATTCCTGTTTCCACCACTTTTACAACAACCATTTTAACCTATTCCTTTGTTACTTTCTTATCAGTAAGTCATTCCTCAGCAGTAACACTGAAAGATAACAGAAGGAATTAAAACATTACATGTTCATGAACAGACATCCACAAAAGGCGCTAAGTAACACAGTATGGTACCAGTCTGGTTTGAAATCCAATCATGACAGTTTAGTTAATTTTATCCAGATATTCTTATTTTGATATGAATATAATTTTTGCATTGGGTGGAAAAACAGCTTAAGAAAATATGCAGAAAAAAATTATTTTATTTGAATCCAAGAGCTGAAGACTCTACCATTTATTTTGATTGCATATTAGTAATATCAATCTTTAAAAATTAAAATCTACTTTTTTTTTTTTTAATTTGAATTGCACATCTTCAGCTTAAAGACATCTTCTTACCACTGTTTATAATATATATTTGATAAAGAAACCAGGTCAAGCACTCTAAATTTCCCAGAATCCTTTTTCTGAATTCCAAGTATATAAAATATTTCTTCCTCCAAGATGATCTGCTTTTGCTGTTGATGTTCAGCTTTGAACTATCACAACCACATTACTTTCACTATCATTTCAGACACATGTAAAAGCCACAGCAACTCCCCAGTTGGCTGGCTGGAAGGTAGGAAGGCTCTGAAGAGGAGTCTGAACAGTCTGGATCAATGGGCCAAGACCAGTGGTATGAGCTTCAACAAGTCCAAGTGGAAGGTCTTGCCCTCGAGTCATAACACCCCCAATCAAAAATGCAACAGGGCCAGGAAAGAGCAGCTGGAAAGCTGCTTAGTGGAAAAAGAGCTGGGGTTGCTGGTCAACAGGGGCAGAGCATGTGCCCAGGTGGCCAAGGCCAGTGACATCCTGGCCTGACTCAGCAGCAGTGTGGCCAGCAGGACCAGGGAAGAGATCATTCCCCTTCCTTGGAAATGTTCAGTTTTGGGCCCCTAAGGACAAGAAGGACACTGAGGCGCTGGAGTCTACAGAAGGGGAACGAAACTGTTGAAGCATCTGGAGCACAGGTTTAATTTTGGAGTGGCTGAGGAAACTGGGGCTGTTTAGTCTGGAGAAAAGGATACTCAGGGGAGACCTTACTGTGTTCTAGATCTATCTGAAAGGAAGCTGTAGCAAGGTGGTGGTCAGTCTCTTTTTCTAGACAACTAGTGATGGAACAAGGGAAAGTGGAATCAAGTTGCACCAGAGGAGATTCAGGTTGGATATTAGGAAAAATTTCTTTACTGAAAGAGTGGTTAAGTACTGGGACAGGTTGCCCAAGGAAGTTGCAGTCACCATGGAATTGTTAAAAAAAAACCAAAGAACTAGACTTGCTACTTTTTGATAAAGTTTCGTGGGCATGGCACTATTTAACTGAAGGTTGGACTTGATGGTCTTGGAGATCTTTTCTAGCCTTGATGGTTCTATAATTAACTCCTTTGGATTTTTTCAGTTCTCTTTACTCTCTATGATATAGTTATTTTTCAAACTAACCATTCAAACTATAACATTTTTTCAGGCTTTTGGAATTTCTATAGTACTTAATATTTTTAAGTTAATATATTGCATAGAATCATGAAATAGTTTGGGTTAGGAGGGACCCTAAATATCATCTACTTTCAATTCCATATTTCAATACTTGCAGATATGAATAGCCTTTGACTCTCTTTGAGGACTGCTCTCTGGCTGTGCTTTGCAAATAGTGCTCTTCATCCTCAGCAAAGAAATGAGAAGCATGTCAACACCCTGATGACATACAGGGGCTTTCTGCTTCTTTGCAAATAGGAACACCTCTAAGGTGCACTTTAAGGGAGCACTTCTTTGGAATCAGTCTTTCCAACATCATTATGAAATTTTCATCATCATCAATTGCCCTGTTTCACTGTAAGGGTTTCTTTGTTCATAATGCTTCTCTTTATTCTGAGCCCTCTAAACAACATTGCTCTTTAAAAATCTTCTGTTTCCCTTTATCATTTTTGCCATGTTACATCTCTCCTTTTTTGTACATCTCTTTAGCAGACAGCTTCTCTTCTTTCCTTCCTTTCTTGTTTTTGTTTTTTTTTTGATGACTTTCAGTTTTGGTTTGTTTTGGTTTTGTTGCTGTTCTTGCTGTTGACTTTTGGATTTTTTGAAACATAGTATTCAGATTCATCAGAGAAGATGTCAGATTATTTTCTTTCTGCTTGAGAGGACTGAAATCCTAAATTAGTCATGAAAGTGTTCAAGCCATAAAAAAAATCTTGCAAGGTGATTGTGAAAGTAGTTGTTAGATCACCATCAGCATTAAATATCTTATTTTGTGCTGAATTAGTTAGTTGCTGTCTAGGAGAAAAAGGTATATCCAGTCAGCATAAATCCAATCAGAAGACAAATATCTTCTATGTGTTTAAGGTAACTAAACACATAGTAAATGAGAGCAGAAGTTGCAACTCATTCTACGCATGTTAACAGCAATAGATGAGGTTGGCTCTGAGCACATTATTGGCAAAAAAATATGATTTTAAAAAGTTTGCACTCTATGAAGCTCACAAATTCCCTCACAAATGATGTAGATACTAGGCAGACTGAAAAATGGCAACAACTTGTTCAATAGTGTCTAAGGCACCTCTTAATTATTTTTAGACAATGCTTGGGTTTTCCATCCCAGCCTTTTGAACTAGGCACCAAATCCCATCTAGCAGGTAGTTTCCTCATTGGCAGTTTTTGACAGCGAAAAAAAGGAAAAACATCAGGCAAGACCAACATGAGTTCTCCTCCTGCCACTCTTGATCCTCTCAATGTCAGAACAGACCACAATTCAGCAGTACATTCCTGCCCTTTGTTGGCAGCAGTTCCTATCACCACCTTACAGTGTTTGCCCTGCAGCTTCGTTCATCAGCCCACCTCTGCTGTGCTCTCAGAGCAGCTGTTCAGCTGCAACATGCAACAACCACTGTATGGGACGCTTGGTTTCGTTTAAAGCTGGTTCACATTCATTGGTGAGACGACTTGCCATCCAGATATACATCCAGATATACATCTCTTCAGCTTTTTTAAATTTTGATCACTTCCAATGAAAGCATGCTTTAGAGAACTTTGTCACGAAACAGGGATTTGATATGGGAACAAAGGCTTTTATCCAGGTTCTGAATCAAAATCAAAGGTACAATCAAAATAGAAACAGAACTGCACTGATCATGCAAATTGTGCAAAGGAATGACAAAAATCAGTTAACTTGATAACATTTCCTCCAGCTGAAGAATTAGTTTTTGCCTGTTAGTATAACCAACATCACAGAAATAACTGAAAAGAAAGAACTTAATGCGGAACATGAAAATAGTAAATGGGGATAATGTCAAAAAATTGTAACACTCAATTTGGGGAACTTTATTCTGCAATTATTACTGCATGTGGTGCTCAGCATTTTCAGGGGCCTGCTGCAGAGGAAATGTACTGTTTATATTGGATCAGGCGTCTCAGCTGTGAACCCCCAGGTACAGAGCCCAAATATGGAGTTATATAGTTTTCAGGAGAATTTTTTATCTTTTCCCTAAGTATCTGATTTCTTAACTAAATTGGTTAAGGTTGTCTTGACTGGAAAAAGCTTGCACCTTTCCAAATTCCTCTTCAGAGAGGAAGTCTCAGCACTAAGATTCAATCTAACGCTACAATTTCAGCAATGCAAAGGCTCTGGCTTTGAGCAGAATTAAATCATTAATATTTTCTTTTTTCCTACAACTGCTAAGGTGATGACATCCCTGGAAATCAATAAATAAAAACTCTATTTATTTCATGACCAGGCCAGATATTCTGCTTAATCAAAGACCAGTTGTGGAAATTAGATGATTCTACATATTTCAGGAACAGCAAAGCAGAGCAGTACCAGGAGCCAAGGCAAACAGGTCAATGTTTTCATTCTTTGCAAGGTTTCTGACTTGCAAGAAAACTTTGACTTTAGAGGAAGTTATTTTGGTTCCTTCATTCAAGTCAGAAAACTTTAGCTTGAAGAATTTGAGACCCATTAAAACTCTTAATATCATCGAGTGACTTCCACGGAGAGAGAAAGCACTGATCATCACTGAAACTTTGTGAAAACAAGCTGTTAGAAGGCTGAAAAATCTAGTTCTTCAAAAAATGTGGACAGAGCTTGTAATAGTAGTTTCGTACTTATATTAGTGGGAGCACCTAGAACTCTCAGTGAAATCTGGGGGCATAAGTTGCTATAAGGTAAATAAGTGCTGTTATCCTATTTGATCATATAGAATCAAAGATACAGGAAAGTTAAAGCCTAGCTATTCCAGCTTTCAGCCTCCATAGGCTTTCATTTATAAAGTGATTATTGGAAATCATCATTCAGGAGACTGTACTTCCACTAAGAGCACTCACAACTAAGCCTTTGGTGACATACATATGTATTTTACCTGCAAATCAACTGGAAAGTTCAATATGTAGCTGTCAAAACACAACCTTGAAATTACACTGGCTGCAAGGGCTATTTTATCTTATGAAACAACATTAAAAATTGTTGAGTCCGCATGAACTTTATATTTTCTGGCATCTGCTCTGTGCTTTACTAAGAGCTAATGATGATGATTGTGATTTGGCCCATACCTCTCAGGAAGTGCCTGCATTTTTTTTTTAAAGAAGATTTTTAATTCAGCCCAAATATCTTTACTCTGTACAGGTGTCATCCATGTACCTGAATAGTGACACGCAAGACCACGAGCAGAACATTTAAGCTTGGTGTCGTTAGAACAGGCTGGATAGAGGCATTAGAGACCAAGTTCCTGCTTATAGACTGTTTTAAATATTTCTGCCTTTAATCTCCTAGGGATTCTGTGGTACAGCACCTGGGAACTACCAGAGTGTTCCATATATCAGCAGCCACTATGCCAAGAACAGAGCAGTTTAGTCCTAGTCTCTTTCTTTTCTTGTCTTACCCTAATATCATCCTCCTGGGAGCCTCTGAACAATTATCAAAATTCAAAGTGAATTAACTTGTAAATGTATAAGATAGTAGGGATTTCTGTTCTTTGCATGAAACATCACAAGCCTGAACACATGGGCTGTAAATCTATAAACTGCTGTGAAGGGGTCTTGCATATCCCCTTAAAAGAATAATGATGTGTCAGGAAAACTAGCTACTAGAAGGCCATCATTGTATTACTCAACTTATCTTCTCTATTCCACTCCTTTACAGAAGTGTTCCAAACAGCCACAAGATTTCTTAGGACCAAAGACCAAAAGCCACTGTCCTAAAGGAACCCACCATCCACAGCATGAACTGTTGGAGCTTCCTATTGAAACATCAATCCAGGCTTGCCAGGGCCCCATGGCTCTTGCTGCTGTCTCCTCCTGAGCAGAGCGGTCCTGACACCTGTAAAGGCACAGTCATCCTAGTGTGATGCTAGCTCACCATGCCCAGAAGGCACTCAGCAAAGCTTAAGAGGTGAACATCTGATTGCAGTGATTTTTTTGCATGATCTGCTTACCTCATTTCACATCATCTAAAGTGCCTCAGTTCAACTGCAGCCCACATATTAATATTTCCAAGTTGTGCAAGCTCTGAGTCTTAGAGGCATCATGTTATATTCAGTTAATTTTCTTATTACTGAGTGTATTTGATGAGTACTGTGGTGTGTGTCCTCCTCTCCTGTTCAAAGTCCAAACAAACATACAGACATTTGATATTTCAGGTATTGGATACAAAGTGAATTCCTATATCACATTCTCTCAAACGATGGACTGAGGGTGGGGAGAGATTAAGACACCTAAAGAGAAGAAAAAAAAAAAAAAAAGGCAACAAGAGGAAAAAAATCCAAAACATCACCAAGGAAAACCCACAATTTTATCCTTGCATTCTTGTCTCCATGAAACAGAAAATACACTCAGCTTCTAATGTGATCTATCACAGATCCACATTTTCTGGTCTGTGAAACAAATCTACTATAAGCAACTGTGACTTTTTTTCAGTGTACTTTAGCAGAAAAATACACTGAGGGAAGTATTTCAATCTCAAATAATTTGGGAGAGAGGTGTTTTACAGCCAGAATAATGCCTGAGAAGTGTTTAAGTACTAAAGCCCCCACCCTACTCTTGGATGACCTCGTTGCATTGTGTGGCATTTCAGTGCTTTAACTGGGGGAAACATTTGTTTCTTGAAACATCAGCAATTATCTGATCAGAGAGTTTCTGAAAATTGAATAGACAGCTGCTTAATATTAATATGGTTCCAGCTTCACAGTGCTACAGAGCTTGATTTGTCAGTTAGGCAGAGATATATCTCTCACCCCTGCCCCAGTCCTGTGGTGTATCAGACTTACTTGCTTGTCTGCCCACAGCAATGTGTGCTGGTTTTGGCAGCTGCAGTGCATCTAAATATAGCCAGTGGAGACCATTATTTTAGTAGTGAGCATCATCTTAACTGCAGAAACTATTTTCTGCTTTGAACATCTGCTTTCACCCTAAGGCACCTACCTCAGGGGAAAAAAGATAAAGGTATACATATTAAGGCCTGGAAAATAAATACATGTTCACCTTAATTAAGGTGCCCTGACAGCAATACAGGTGGTTTTTAATAAGACTTGTTAAAAATCAGTTAAGGCATTTGAATTGACTCCCAGTGGCATAAGTCAGCTTTACCAGAGGAGAGGTCACACCTACTCCTCAATCCCTTTTTTTTTTTTTTAAAAGCAGCAAGTTCTGTTTAGATATTGCATAACAGCATGTGCAGAGACCATGTAAGATAATATGAAAATTGATATGAAATATGAAAGTTGATATGAAAAACTGGTGGTGCCTTAGAGCTCCCATATGTTTTTTTCTTAAGTTTCATATTTGACAATGTCCTGTAACTGTTCATTCCATTCTTTGTCTGAAGAACATACTGATATGAGAGAGAAAGAAAAGTGGACCAGGGTACAATATAACAGTGAATGCCATAAAAGGTAAATTGAGTTCAATACACACTTGAATTCTTGCTCAGCTCTTTACAGCTCGCAGCAGCTCAGTCCATCAATATTTGCAGGTAATAGCCTTGGTAATAGTGGCTGCTCTCATGTCAAAGACCTTAAATCAATTGTTAGTGGACACTCTAAAGCTGTTTTTGCCAGGCAGAAGTAGGATACCTCTTCTAATGATGATCTTGGTTAGGTCCTGCTTACGTCTGTCGAAGTCTGACAATGCCAACAGTTTGCTTTAGACTTGTCTCTGTTGATAAATCTTAATGGACATAGTTCTACCATTTCTTAGAGTGACTTATACAACCTATCTATGAAACAATCCATTGGTTACCTTACCAGGAAGACTTCAGGCTGTGGCTCTCTTGAGTGGAGATCTGACAACGTGCATGAGAATCGCCTGTATAGCAGCAATGTTCCTACCTCCAGCAAATTCCAGACAACATTTGGTTCAGTCCTGAGCGTTCAATAACCTCGTGTTCATAGACACTCCTGGATGTGACTCAAATACTGGCAGTTAAACACTCCCAAGGGTCCCCCAAGCACTCAGGAGAACAGATCCAAAGAAAGAAACAGAGTATCAAGGGAACAGCCCCAAACCAACAGATGCCCATGGGCTGAGGCTCACAAGCAAGATGCTAAGACTATGTTTGCTTTAACCGTTACCCAAGAAACCAGAAGCTGTTTGACAAACAGTTTTACTGTGCGAATTTAGATCTGTAACTAGCATAGAAATTAAGATAAGACTCAAAAAAGAAACGCAAATATAGCAAAGACTTTCATGCAGTGACTTAAGGAGTAAAAATCTTTGAGGTGGCACTGCACAAATTTAATTTGTTGCTTGTGCATGTGTTTGGATCTGGTGTCAAGGTTTATGTTATTTTTCAATTATAATTTTTAAGCATATGGGAAAATACACAAAAAATAACACTGGGCTTGGAAAAAAAAAAATTGTCTGTCCACTTCTTCTCAAAAATCTTGTTAATGGGAAAGCAGGCAGGCCTGAACCAGGAGTGTTCCCCTTCCTGTAAGACTGCTAAGTTGCAAGTCAGGGTCTTTTCATTCTCTCCTTCCTGCTGTGTTCATACTGGTGTTCTAGGACACCGTATTGTGTATCTTGAGCATGGCATTGCAGCCCGGGCTGTGGCACTGGCAGTCTCAGGCAGCTGCCATTCTCTTTCCAGCTGTTTGCATCAGTGCCACCATACAACTAGCACCAAAGTTGCGCAGGATTGCTGCAGGCTCCATCAGCCACACGCTTTGCAGTGGGCTGAAGAGCACCTGGAGAAGTAGGGCATTTTTTTTTCAGAGAGGGGAGGTACAACTGAACTTAATTGTCTCTGGATAATTCAGGAAAGTTTTCTGGTTTGGAGCTTTAAACATGGAACTGAAGGCCTTAATAAAGTCTTCAAATCATGGGCAAATGGCAACATTCAATGCAACCCCAGTAGGAGAAATCATTTCAATTTCCTACATTTTCATGCCTGACAATTTGTTTTGGAAAGACACACACACAAAGAAGGGCCTCCCACAAAAAAAAAATAGTATATTTAATAAACAAATGGTCTTTGTGTTAACAAACCAGTAGAGAAAAATAGAAAAAAAAAATTCTATTTTTCACACTGCTGGTTTCAGCTGGATAAAGCTTATGGTCTAGAAACTGAAGAATACTTTTATCTAAGTATATGGAGAGCTGTGTTGCTTCACTGTGGGACAAAATTTGATGATTTATATATAATCCAGTTTTTACAATATTATCCCACCAGTCTTTTGGCCATATTTATGTTTCTTGTTAACTGTTGGTACTAGTTTATGGAATCCTCGTGGTCTGAGGAGAAAACTGTCTATTTACCAGAACAATAACTGAATGAAGCATCCCATAGATACATCAAATTCACATTCATGAATTCACATTTGTAGAGTTGAAGGATTTTGACTTGAGATAAAGACTTCTGGTTTCAGGAGGAATTTTGGGAAGATTAGATCATACTGTCTTTATTCAACAAAAATGTAATCATGAAGACAGTTCAGAAATCAAAGATTGACTGTCACAAATCAGTAACATTAAAACAAAACAGAGGGGTCCTGACCTTCTGCTGTTGTGCTCAATCTTACATCACAGGAGATGCAGTTCAGACTGATGCCTTTTTCTGGTCCCTAAAATCATGAGCCAGATACAATTAGGTGATAAAAATGAAGTTACCTTTTATGAAGGGTCCCCTCAGATGCACAACATGCTGAAATACAGGCTGAAAATATGCCAAAGATGCACAGGTGACATAGAGCAAGTACAGTTTTATAAATTTAGCAAATTAGCATATTTGACAAGAATTCCCACTTAGAATCATGGGTATTGAAGTTCTACCCTCTTCTGTAGCCCCCCTTCTTTGCTAATTGTTTATGGGAGATTGTCTTGACCTTAGTTCTCAGAAAATAGGATAGGCGCCTAGGAATGAGGTCTGTCTTTCTGTCAAATGGAATAGGAAACTACTAGTATGAATCTATAGTTACACATCAGGTACCGAGCTACAAGTATAAGTGAAGAATATATAAAAGCAAAAATCCATTTGGCATCAAGATCATCTGTATAATTACTAGGGCTCATTGAATATGATGATGAAAACAAAATGTAAAATTTTAATTGTGCTGATTACCTGATTATATCTCCTTTTGTTCTTTTTCTCCTCTCTTTTCAGTGTAAGCCAAGCCCAAATGTGTGCAAACAAATATCTTAAAATCTAATCTAGGTGTACACAGAACTCTGTAAGTTGTCCCATGCAATCAGGCTACAAGGTTTAAGGGTTGTTTCTAAGATATTACCAATTATGACTCTTAGAGACAGAAAAGAAAACGTAAGGCCGGGTCTGTAGCATAGCTCATTTTTATTGTTTAAACAGTTTTTGCATAGGAAATATATCCGCTTCCAGTAATTGACTGCAGTATGAGCAGCTGCTAGCAGTATAGGCTGGATATAACAGTAACAATCACATTAAGTCAAGCTTGATTTACACCAGTTTAAAACTTGTGGCAGTTGAGTTCATTTGTAACCTCAAAAAAAAAAAGTACCAGAAAGAACACTTTATCCTCCAACCAGGCACAATAAAAACCTTTGTTAACACTCAGGCTAAAATCAGGTCTAATGCCAGAGGGCTCTAATTCCAGAATTAAGTAGCTGTACTGTAATGCATCCTACTAGTGAAGGTTCATTACACAAAGACTCTGCACACACCTTCTTTTTAATTAAAATGTAATCTTCAGGATTTATGGCCTACAGTATGGGAAAAAATGCCAAAAGTTTTAAAATGGATCAACCCTGGTATGTAGCTAGCAAGCAATAACTGACTACTTGTCACCTACAGTTGTACTAAATGTATCTAAAGAAACACACAGCCCTACAAAAGTTTTTCTCAGAGAAATATCATTGAGATGGGGTGCCTCTTCCCAGACTACTAAAAGTTCTATATGATATAAGCACAAATTAACAGCTTGATGAAGACATAATCTAATGCAGCTCTTGAGAAGCCTATGCCTGGGATTGAGGAACCCCTCACATTCTACAATGTTGTAGAGATTATTTTTGAAGAAAATGTTATCTGAAACATATTTACAACTGAACTCAACAGAGACTGTGAAATTGAACAGGCACTGCTCATTTGTTTGAGTTTTTTGGTAAACATTTTGCTGGTTTTTGTTTCTTTCTCATTTTGCATCAACTTCTATCAGTCCATGCAACTTCAATGCCCTCAATGAAAAATGCATAATAAGCCATACTTCTTAAAAAACTTCCTTCTGCATATAGAGATACATTTGCCACATCAGTCCCTGTAGCACAGTTTTCAAAATCATTCTGTCAAAAATACAGTAATACAAAGACTGGCTTTAGTGTCACTAGCTCACACTGCTCTCCATTTATTTAGGCCACCTTTTGTTTTACTGTTACGGTATCATGCAATGAAAGTATCAAAGGCTTATTCTAGGATATCATGATGCTAGTGGCACTGAAGCCCTTTTCACAAATTCAACATACATCTGAATTGCAACACACAGATATTTCTAAAGAGTACTAACTAGTGAACCCTTTTATCATAAAAAAACCAAACAACTACTTACAACCATTGAAGAAAAAATTGCAACAAAAAAAAAAATGTAAAAAATTGACCGTCTCCAACTTGTCCCCTTTACTATTGACAATGTGACCAACAGAGCTGTGGCATGGAAACAGTACAAAGAGTTGTCATGGCAATAAGTTTGGCTGATGCAAAGGTCATTGTGCAGGGTTAAAGGGCAAAATCAGTGGTCCATGTTATCCTCCAACTGCAGTGCTCCACCACACCCACACAATTTTGAGGAATTAATAAAACTGGGGAACTAGCAGAAAGTGCAAATAAGAAGGAGGCAGTTTTCAGCTCCTTCAGCATGGAGAACATTCAGCTTTGAGCCTTTCCTGTTTAACTTGATTAGCTGGCATGGGATTTAACTCTGTTTTTTTTCTAAATTTTTCTATGGAAACCCAATAAAAACATCCAGGAGCATACAGCTGGTTAACGTTAACAAAAGACCTTGACAGGATCATGTAAACCATAAAGGATGTCATGCTTGGGGCCTTACTGCCAGCAACACATTAGAGAGTTTTTTTTCATTAAAAGTGAAAACTGTACACTGAATATGGGATAACTTTCTGCAGCCTTCATAATCTCACACAGTACATATAATTTAGGTTTAGATATAGAACACACTCCGGTGTCACAGATGTCTTTGTGCAATCTCTTCCATTAAGTCCTTATGAAGCTACAAGTTGCAAATCCAAAATTCTGCTCCCTGAGGACACAGCTGTGTGAGACTTAAGTACTGTTTTAGCTCTCTGCCTATCCTGAATAGCTCTGCAAACCTAATCTTAAATACCATCATGTAACAATCACAAAAACTTTTGCTAAAGGCCATATATACTAATAAAAAAGACAGTGGTGCTTCCAACATTTTGAAATGCTCTGAAAACCAACTTTTCCAATACTAAATACAACAAAATAACCTTCATAAAATATAACTTTTCTCCATTTACATTTTTAAAGGATTAGTAACCTATGCTTTTCAAGCACAGGAATCTGCGAAATAACTCCTAGCATGGACAGATTCTTTTTTTAATACATAAATTAAGAAACTGGAGAGTTTTAACCCAAGTCCAGTTTCTAAACAAAGAATATTCTTGTTTAAAAATGGAAATGTATTTCCATTATAATTGTTAAAAAGTTAGCTTTACAAACAAGGGTATTTTAATTAAAAAAAAAAAAAATTCTTAACAAAACTATACAGTGTACAAATTACTGTCTACAAGGTAGGCGGTTTATTCAGAAGATCATCCTTTCTTCTTGCTACTTGCAGCTTCACAAACTCATTCACATATTTTTAATGGAGCTGCCCACCTGAACATCACCCCACAACTATATTGCTATAATTAATATTTTTGCCATGTCTTTATGTACAGTCTCCTTCACTGCCTTTTTTTTTCCTTAGTCAAGCCTCAAGCGTTCATGTCACTCCAGGGGAAACACACTTCAGTGGCACAGCCATGAGGCCAGGGCTGCAAAGCAACTTAATAAAGGCAGAACAGTGCACATAGAACGGGGTGGCTCAATTTAGTCAGAATACACTTCCTGGTGAAGGAGGAGGCCAGAGACTGGATTTGAGTTCTCAATCTTATCTTAATCTTTTGACTGCTGAGTTCAAAAAAAAAAACAACAACCCACAAAGCCAACCTAAAACCAAACATACAATAAATGAAAAGTTCATTATCTTCCAAGCAGGCTTTTCTATTACAGAGGCAGGTGACAAAAAACCCACAGCTGCTGAATAACCTAGTTTGAAGAAGGAGTTTACTTCTCTAAAACATTGTGTCTTTAAGCTCAGCCTTTTTTTTTTTTTTTTCCATACAGAAGGACAGAGATTTAAAAAAAAACCAAAACACTCTGTTAAGGGGCATCTATCTTCCTACAAAGGGCAATCACCATTGTGGATATTTCATGTTGAATCCTGAACTTTTTCCAGTTTTGTCCCAATGTGCTATGAAAAGCTTAGAGGGAACACCTTGTTCATGGAACTAATCAAGGATATGCCCCCAGCACAGCTCTGCTCCCAAACTGCTCGGTATCATGACATGTGAAAAGGACAACACATACTTTGTTTTACCAGGCCAGAGCCTGAGGCACACTGTGCTTGGGTCTAGCAGACTTTGCCATGTGCTTAGCAAACAAATCGACTTACTGCGGGGCTCTGAGAAAGAACCAAAAACCCCACATGTCTTTTTGCGCCTCATTTTGCATCTGTGGGGTTTTGTGGTTTTTTGTTTGTTTTGTTTTTTCGGTCGGTTTGGTTTTTTAGTTTAGTTAAATTTCAAAGGTTTATTTTCCTAGAATTCCCATCTCTGTAGCCATTCAAGCCCTGCCTGCACCCTCTCTCCTCCTGGAGACATGGGGATGTGCTGCCGGTTCTGCTCTTAACCACAGCCAGAGCCAGAAGGGACTGATGGTGGTATGCCCCTGACCAGTGCTCATTGGGGTGGCTGCTGCTGGAGCTGAGCCTCTGGGACTACTCCAGGGTAGGAGAACTTCCAAAATGCAGAGACAACAGCATAGGGATTAATTTTCCCCATCCACATTACTATATGCTCCTCTGCTTTCACCCTAATAGAGGACTGTGCTTAAAGAAAATTTCATCCTGTGTTGAGCCATACATTGCAAATATCTTTTGTCTGTAAGAGGTCACCAGCAACTGGTCTGCAAAATGGTATTTTACTGGAAACACACTTTTGTCACTTTTACTTCCTCCACTGTCTAATTCCTTGTGTAAAGAAACTCCTTCTCCACTACACCTCAGAGGTCTCCATCTGATCTGCTCTATGAGAAGACTGAAAACTTCTGATGTAGCCCAAGCAGGCTGAAAATTGTAATTCAAATGATGAATTAAAAACCTTGGTGGGACGAGAGGGGAGTGGAACATAAAAAAAAAAAATTATGTACAGGAAAAAAGTCAAGCAGGATAAGGGGGGAAAATTCTCTGCTTGAGCAGCTCCAGAGTCCACTGGAGACAGTGGAATTATGCCAGCAAAGATTTTGGCCCTGTACTTGCATTTCCTAGACAAAAGTAAATGCCTCTGTCATTCTGAGCTAAAAACATTTTCTAACATGAACACTTCAGGATGCACTATCTTTGCCAGAATGGAGAAGGCTTAATTTCACTGTGGGTCTTGACCTCTTTCTCTGTCTGTCTCTCTTTCTTGTGAAAAAAAAAACCTTGAAGGAAAACAATTTCCTCAAGTCAAGTCTGCCTCCAACAGAATTCATTATTTATTTTTTAAATCCAGAAATGATTTCAGCTTGCACCCCAGGTGGGAAGTTAAAAAGAGGGAACCGATTTGAAAGTTTGTCACAGTAGGCAGAACAGTTGCTTTGCAGCCCTCGCCTGGCTAAGGGTGCACTGCTTCACAGCTACACTGTAAAGTGTTAAAAATCCTCCCCCCCACCCCAGAATATATATATATGTATGTATAAAAAAAAATCCCCTGTCCACCTCTCAGTACAGAAAAGGACCTCATCACACTGCAAAAATAGCAGTACCCACTTTGGTCAATTAAAACAAACAAAAAAAGCATACATTATTTTTTTTTTTTTTTTTTTTTTAAATCTGTGTACTTACCTATAATAACCAATACAGCTAAAAGCACTACCTACATAGGCAAAACTTGGTATTGCATAATTCGTATAAATTTGTATCCCCTCCCCCCAATATTAATTGGAAGATGAAAAACATGAAAGGTTAATAGAAAAAACACCAAAATACTGAAAATATTGCTGGTCGATTACAATTCTTAAGCGGCAACTATACACAGCCATGATATGCATTATAAATGTGAGATAAAGGTATAACTGTCTAAAAAATCCATGATGTCACACATTTTTCGCATCTGGAGTACAAAATATTTTGTCATAAAAATGGTAAAGAATTAAAATTATAATAAATGCAGCAAAACAAGTGTAGTGATGTCAAATTTTTTTGTAGTTTTTTTTCTTTTTTTTGTTTTTTTCAATTTTTTAGATTTCAAGGCAAGGCACGTAATGTGGACATTATATCTTCGTGCAAATTAGGATTACTGGAAAGAGTATTTTAAATTTTTAAAGAGACATAGAGGCAAAATGTCTGCCCATGCACATTATATTTCTGTCAATATGTGAAAATTGTTGAACAAGGCTAACTTCTGAAAGCACCATGCAAGTTTACAGCACCCTGTAATTAGACTTACATTAAGAGTGCATTATTTAAATACAACATATCCCCATCCTGGTATTACCAGTTTGTAAACGGTAAGCTTTGCCCTTGTGACATGGATTTGCCTATGTCTTTGTCTCTATGATGTAGATTTTACAGAAACATGTAAACCCTATGGGTTCTTGATGCAACAAGTAACTTTAAATAAATAAACCCTGCCCCTCTGCAAAGGCAGCAGCTAAACCAACATAAGTGCTGTGTTTCCATTGATTTCTTATTCTCAAGGACGTGATTTGTCTTGACTTAATGCCTTTTAATGCCCTCAAAAACTGAGGGGAACAATAAGTTTGTTCAAAGTAATTTTTTATTTTTATTTTTAATCCCCTCAATTTAGAGTCCAAGGGCTGAAGGACTTATAGTGATGACCTCTTAGATATGATTTTTAAATTGCACTTGCCTCTGTAAGTGTTTCTTTAGTGGGGAAAATTTCACTTTTTTCCTTTTTTACTGTTGCATGAGAAGATAACACTTTTACCTGCGTAGAGGCATTTCTTCCATAGAGCCTGTGTGTTCATACGGATTGAAAACTTCAAACTGCATAACACACTAGAAAAAGGCTTAATTAAGGGCCAAAGTTTAATAAATCCATACTGATAACTAAAGGCTACAGAGCTTATTTTTAAAACATTTAGAAATCAGACTGTTGAGAAAATGGCTGGCTCACAGCCCTTGTCCTCCTGCAGCTCTGCTCTTGCTGCCTAGCCTTTGTTTTGTGAGATAACCAGGAATAGTGATCTCATGCGTAAACAATAAGAATACTAAACCAATAGAACTAGCTTATCATGCAAATATTAAGGCATCTAGAAAGTCAGTTAAAATATATTGTCGGAGACAGAACATCTATTTCCCAGCGGACTTCATATAACAAAGGCTACTTAGGAGGAGCTGCATTCTACCCATCAGTGAAATACCATCGACCCTTTGTATATCATTTCAGTTTCAGCCATAAGGGAATTAGTGATTGTAAGAGCTGCAATTGCTGGTCTATTTTTGTTCTTCTTTCTTCAGGTTCTTTTCTCATACTGTCTTCTTTTCTTTTTTTTTTTCTTTTTCTTTTTAAATTTTGCCTTTTATTTTGTTTCCCTCAGTTGCTTGTTTCTGCTTGAAGGAAAGGCTCTCCAATTATGTTCAAACCATAATTTGGGACATTTGTCGGCAGGATCGGTGTCCTATTTGATACTTGGAAAGGAACCAAGCTAGCCCAGGTACCAGGACTGTTGAAAAGGGGAAAGAGACAAGGAGGGAGAGAAAGAGAGAGAAAAAAAACAAAACAAACACACATTAAACATTTATACAATGAATTTGAATCAAGGTACATCTAATATTCATTAATAATAGCACTATTTAAGATAAAACTGGAAACAAAACTCGTGAATGTAACTTGAGATTCTACTTCCTAGCTTGCTTTGTGAAAGCAAGAGTTCTTTGAAAGAAAAATAATAGTGTTGAACTCAGTAGCAAGTTGTATATGACTCCTGAGTTACACTAAGTGGTCTGTTTGCTTATAAACCACCCCCCACCAATGTCAGATGCAAATACATAGAGCAGACACAACTATACCATACAAGTGACACTATATAGAGTAATGGATGTCATTTAAGAGCTAGTGAAATATACCACAAGGTACAGGTGTTCTTTTTTCAAGAGTGAGTATAAAGATTCGGTGGTTCAGCATCCTGTGAGATTTCCTTCCCTCTTACAACACAGCAGTTTATCTTTTCACCATCCCAATATGGGTCTCTGAGATGTACAGACACCCATAACAACAGAGGAATTTTTATGTTCAAAAAAACTTCTTTTGAAAAAAAAATTCCCTAAGAACATCAGTTTCAGAAACACCGGCTAACACAGGATCCAATCACCTAAACACTTGCTTTCAAGGGTAGCCATGAGTCCAGGATAGCAGCGAGTGCTATATGTCAACAAGCCTCTGAGAAAGAAAATATTTTCAAGAACAATCCAATGACTTAGGAACTTAAGTCATCATTTCAAAAGAACTCTCTCACTAAAGAGATGAAGTCCCAATGGCATTCACAGGTTCAGCAGGCACCAATCAGTAGTAGTTGCAAGAAGGATACTCAAAGACAGGTCTCAGCTGCTGGTATTCAGCAGCCCTTTTCTTTTCTGTGGTTCTGGCAACCCAGAAGTACAAACCAAATTACCCTAAGCTATATGATCCTGTGACTTCAAAGAAAGTTTTGTCACGTTTATTCAGAAGAAAAACAGCATCATTAAGTCAGCATCATTGCCAAAGAGTTAATACCAACACTGGACATAATAGCATGCAAACACACCCTTCCTCTGCATTTCATAATATGTGAGCTTTTCTAGCATTTATCACAACATAAGTGCTTACTTGGAATTACATTTTGGGATTAGGCTAACCAGCTTCCCGATAACACATCTGAAGCCCTTCAACATGCTTATTGTGGAGGCAAAAAGTTTTCTTCCCTCTATATCATTTGTCCCATTTCTTACTGCTCTCTTCCTGGATAAGAAGTCATGCTTTTGTGGCATCAGGTATAAAGAGGATAATTGACCATTTTTATCTGTTTCAAATGTTCATGACATAATTACATTTAATTTGGAAGCCTTTTGTGATCATTTCAGTTGCTGAAAATTGGTCAACTTACTTTGTGAATTCCAGGGGACGTGTTTCTCTGGTCTTTCATATTAAAAAAAAAAAAATACAAAACTAGAAACAACTTCTGTCACTTATTTCTGTTTGAAAATACTTACCTTTCTAAACCTGTTAACTTGCTATTTTACCTCCTAGAAATTAATTTCAGGTGCTGTATTTTAGACACACAAAAAAGTGAAAATAGTTCCTGACCTGCTTGTCTCAATGATAGCCATATTTCCAAAGGAGAAGAATTAATCTTATTTCATGAAGAAAATACAATAAATATTAATATTTTAATGCCTGAAGTACAAATACTATTCAATAAGGCTGTTGGGTTTTTTTTTTTCTTCAATTGGATATATTCTTGAAGGACACCTAAAAATCTAACAGTTTTAACATTTTCAAAAATTAAAAAACATTACTGCTTTCAAAATGTAAGATCAGCTAATATGTTTCTTTTTTGTTGTTTTAATTCAATTGACTATTACCAAAAAAATCTACTACTAAGTAAAATAAAAACCCTTTTGAAATTTAAAAATCACAGTTACACCACAAATCTTGAAGCACTCACAAAGACTTAAACCTTGTTATGCATGAAAGATTTTTCCAAGACGATATAATGAAAAGAATATGTTCCAAAAATAAAAAAATATTCAGTACCAGAATTTCATTTAAGAGTCTTAATTGTTTCAACTTATTCTTCATCTTCCTTCACAATTTGTTTTAAAATGCATTTTTTGTTCCTTCCTCTTTGGATTTCAGTGATGTTAAGAAGTAAATTCTGAAATAACAGACATAAAGCAAATCGCTTCCAAGCACATGGATTTGTAAAAATAAGACTTAGTAATAAAAAAAATAAAGAGTCAAGCAGATTTGTTTGCTTGTCTGAATATATGTTTTACAATGCACAGTTCTTCACTGTCCTGTTACATGGGATTTACAAGGTTTAGTGGCTTCAAAAAATACAACACTAACTCAAAGGATAAGAATTTTATTTGAGGTCAACATTCTATTTTAAAAAAAATTCTGTGGCAAAGGCTAAACGTACAGGCTCCAGATTATCTTTCCGAAGATTTACAGTACACTTCAATGATTGGATAAATATAATTTTAACTGTTTGCATTATTTTAAAGTTGCCAACCTTCTAGTAACTACAGTGGGTGAAGAGAAAAAGTTAGTGCTGACTAAAAGCAAATTGGACTTGCAGCAGAATTTTTATTTGCTACTTCAAATACCAGACAGAGATCTTGATTTCTATGGAAACTGCTCAATAAAAATAAGTTGTATCAAGTTCCTAATATGACTGTTGTTGCCATATGACCTATCAGTCTAATATAGGTGTTTATTTAAACCTTTCAAGCCTCCCACCTTGTATTATGACCATGACAAAACTGCAGACTGCAAGAAAATTTGTCAGTACTACTTATGAATCCTGAGGAAGTAACACATCATCCACGTTAACACTCCGTATATCCCACAGGAGTTTCAAAGCCCCTTGTTCTGCTCAAGCCAAGCCTTCTGCCAGAGATTGTGCTGGAGGCAGCAGAGTGCCTGTGGGACCAGGATAGCCACACAGTGTCTGCCTGCAGGGCTGCAACAGCCACCACTGCCACACCTCCAGAGGTGGCTGAAGTCCTGGCCTGAACACTCACACTGGGCACAGTCTTTCTGCTCTGGCAGCTGGGAGGAACAAGCCCATTGCTTCTTTTGCTGCCATTTCCTAAGCCATTTTTTTCAAGGCTTGATGAGTTCTGCCTGTAGTTTAGAAAATAATGTTATACAACAGGTGGATGTAACTCTATCTTGGGCCACCCCAGTCCAGGTACCACCAACAGAGTCGTACAGCAGACAAACGAAGAAAACTGAATGAAAGTTATGGAGAAAAACAGCGTTAGTTACCACACAGAGCTCTGAGAACAGCTGTGACACAACTGTGAATTACCAAACACACAACACAGGCTCTGCTAAGCGGCATGCATGTGTCTGTCCAACCAGCATTCCCATGACCTCCCTTTACATTTATGACAAACTTAGTGAGACTTTCAGCTACCCTATGAGCCACACTGCTTTGTGTGCTTTCTCCAGCACTCTAGGATGAAGCCAAGAAAGAGCAACTGCCCAGAAGAGCAAGGTCTCCTGATAGCCTTTTCCAGCCCTTTCAGAAGGGACCTCTCTGAGTATTGCAGAGCTTAGCTTCTGCCATGGAAACCATCCATGGTTTTTCTGCAGAACATCCTGGCAGGAATGACAGTTACTTCTGGCTGCAAGGCAAACTCTGCTTGGGTGCCCACATGAGCAGGAAACGGGGGAACACTTTTCTCTTCACCATACCATCCAGCAGTTAGTGTGAGTCCCAGTTAAAATTCAGCACTTGTTTTCATAAAACCAGAGGCAATACTCTGCCTCTGTCCACTAAGTACCTCAGCCAGGGAAGCCAAAATGCTTTCCATTGCCTAGGACAGAGACAAGGTGGATGTACTTGCAGAAGTTAATAGGATGCCCCCATGTGTTCTCCTTCAGATAAGAAATCTTTGTATTGTACGAGTGAAATAAAGAAGGTCTACCTCACACTCCAGCTTACTACTCCTGAGGAAATCTGTTATCCATTTGCTAACAGAAGTTATAATAAAATGCCTTTCTATTGAAACATGAAGTGAGACCTAAAAAAACTGCTCCAGGCTAATTTTTGAAGAAAATTACATGAGAAACACCATGAGAGTCTGCTGTGAGATTCGGATCCATCTTTGTTGCAGGACCACCTTCCTGAAACTTACATTTTTAAGTCATTTCACTACTGCTAGCAGTTGTCTCTGCATCATAGCCAGACTATCAGATATGTTATACAGTCATCAGTTCCCTCTCTATCCACAGGAAGTATAATGTATTTATCTGTTCAAATGCAATAAAACAGCGAAGGAAACTTCTGCAAGAATCCTACAGGGTTAACATTCTCCATTACACTTTCCATTACAGTTTCCAGATGTTAATTCAATCAAGATTTCTGCCATGATTTCCTCTTAAAGATAATAATTGCTGTTTCAAGGACCTCTGGTTAAAATATTACTGGAATGGACCACAAGTAGTGCTTACATTGTATGTATATACAGTCCACTTTGGAGGTTATAGAGTATAATAATGTTAACCAATTAACTAAATGCAATAAAAAATAAATCTAATCTGACCTGAGTAAGTATGGAGGTCTTTCAAATTCTTATTTTCCACCAGTTATTACTTTCTTTCTTTCACAGTTTCAGAAGTCTGTAAGAATATTTTACCATTCAGAAAGTACATCTAAAGCAGTATTTCCTTCTTGCAGCTTTACTATCATGTACATGAACTCACTAGCCTAGAGAAGGTAGAGAAGATCCTGCAAAGTGAGTCTTTGCACAGAAAAGGGAGAAATATTGAGTGAACTTCAATATTGAGTGAAGTAAATAGTAATAGTAAGCCACCAAGCAAGGCTATCTCTGTAGTTAGTGCTTGCCCACACAAACACAGGGATTTTTACCTTTTAAAATTACTTGGATCATAAGAACTTTGGAAATGCAATTTTCCTGCCCTCAGTGCCCTGGCTAAATTCCCACTTCTGCATTTCTGGCAAAAGAATAACCACCCTTCCAGCATCTACTTAATGGGTACTTCTTTTACCATACTGAACTGGCATTCAGGTAAACAGCTGCCAAATTTCACCTCCAAGTTGAGCACTTGTTTCATGAGATGTATTATTTCAAGAGGTGTATTAAGTATATATCACAGGTTAGTTTAGGATGACTTTTACAGTTTAGTAGACACATACCACCCATGTAGCAGACAGAGGAGTTAAAGACCTACTGATTTATGCCCAAGGGAGGGAAAAGGGAAATCTTCTATAAGAATGCTATTTATTCTATTCTCTGCAGGCTTCTTTTTGTGGCAATGTAACACAAAAAGGTACACAAAGCTTGGAAAGAAGCTACAGAGCCTGTTACTAACAAAGACCCACAACAGAGAGAGAGCCCTGAGAAATGGTGCATGTCCATGCTGTGCTTTGGACCATTCAAGTATGAGAATTTGGTGCAGGAACAGGGATAACAGCGGGTTTCAAACATGCACTTGCACAGAGGGGCCTGTGACCAAGTCAAGCCAAACCATGGAGAGCACATGCTTGGTCACTGGGTTGCCTATGAAAAACTGACTCTCAGCTTTACACAACTGCACTACCTTTTTCTTTTCCCAAATATTACTATTTCCATTTCAAACCATTAGAATTTTTACTTTAGCCCTTTTAAAAAAATATAACTACAAGTTTATCAATTAGCATGACTAAATAATAATGCAGATGATCCTAACTGCACCAAACAAACAAATAAACAAACAAAAAACCCCAAACAAATCAGTTCTACTGATTCAAAAGAAACAATTGGAGGTAGGATGATAAAGTAGAAAGCTGTAGTAACCAAGGGGTTAAAGATGCAGTTTACACTTGGGAATTTTCTATAATATGCTCCTCCTTCCTTAGCAGCTGCCAAAAATCATCTGACAGGAAACATAAGATTAAGTTTGTCCCACCTAAGTGAACAAAGAGATCTCAGAACAGGCAACTAGTTCACTGCAGAGCAAGAACTTTTCTAATCCTGCTGGAATCTGCAGCACTGCTCAGAAATTATAACTAAAGTTGTTTTCTTTACTTTAACATCTTGCTTCTAGATCAACTCATTCATTTTGGCCACACTGCAGTTCTTGTTGCTTCTCCCATAAAGTTTAACTTAAAGCTCCAAACATAATCATGTGGAAAATGGACATTATTGATTCCTATGGTCCATTGTTCCCTCATTCTAAGTCCCTGAAGTTCATGTTCAATCTGGAATTACATCATGTCTGGTTTCTCCTGGTTACCAGACGGCTTGAGACGTGACCACAGCTACAGAAAAAACAAACAGCCTTCTTCACGCTTCGGCTCCCCTATCGATTCAAACATAAACTTTTTTTCTTTCTCTCAAGTATGCTTGAAGTATGGAGCATGGTTAATTTAGAGATTAAGTTCCAAATTAGATTATCTAATGGCATCTTAATGGATTGCTGACCCATTTCCTGTGGGATGGCAGCATGCAAGTCTGGCTTGAATACAACTAATTTCTTAGGAAGTGTTCAGAAGATGTTTGCCTGGATGGGGAGAAAACAATGTTCTGCACATCTTTCTGCATACAGAGTTAGGAAAAACTATTAGAATTAGTAATTTAAATTGATAAGGAATAATTTTATTTTCTCTCTGTGAATATTTTTACAACAAGGAAATTTCAGCCCTTTTGTTCTTAAATTGAAACAGTACTTTTTTTCCAAACCATTGCTGGGGAGAGGAATGAGGGAGGGACACAGGTCAGAGTGTGTGAACTACTGCTCTAATAAGTGTCTGTGTTTGCCCAAATGTGCTTAAACAGACACGCTGCTGGCTGTGCAATTTTAGCTTTATGTTTTGTCCTTACCAAACATCTACAAGACATTATGCTACAAAAGCAACATGCACCCATTCTCAATTCCCCTCCAACTTCTGTCACAAATCAGATTATCCCATTTGATTGCCTTATCAGCACTGTTATCATAAAATACACAGTGGTGCTGGGGGGCTGAGGGGGGAGTAATGATGCTTGGAATGCTGAATACCCCACAGCTACAGCTGAGAAAGAAATTCAGCACTCTGAGAACAGAGCTCCCCTCAGCATCTCCAGGAATGAGACAGCTGTTGTACTATGCTGATGTGTCAGGGAAACAGAATGAAAGCATGAAATTCTAGACTAGTCCATTTGCCTGGATACAGTAAAGGTAATGTTGAGTGGTTAATGCAGAATGATTGTTACAAGAATTAATATAAATAAAAATACATTTGTCAATAGTTGAGTTGGAATGTACACTTTGGCAATGAAAAGTTGCTAACAGTCTGTGGAAGACTTGCAAATACTCTGCATGGTCCAGGAGAGACCCGTTATGCCAGCTTTTATGAGTATTTTTACTGGAAATACCATCAATAGTGTAATGAGTGGCTTAGATTTAGGATCAAACGCATGCTATCAGCCTCACACACACCCCCACTTTTTGTCACTCTCACTCATTTCTTAAGTGTACTTTTTGCATACACTCTTGCCCTCACGTAGTGACTGAGACTGTATTTTTCTAAATGAGCCTTACAATTTTCACAGCTTTCCCTCGCCTTCTGTCTATGGGAAAACAGAACTGCCATTATCAAAAAAATAAGGACTTGAGGTTTTTTAATGGTTTTTAGTATCTTCTTCATATGTACACCAAAAAATTACCTAAATGATCATAGAAGTACTGGAGAACTTATTTTTATTGATGTATTTGAATGGTGTTCAAAGTGCAGCAGACGCAATAAAATACATTCACAAATAAACATAAGAAGTCATATAAAGACAGAATATGTACCATAAATGTTCTAAATAAGCAATGAAAATAGTCAAACCAACCCAAACAAAAACTGTAGGTGGCTTGAGAATGAGGAGCAAAGTAAAAATTACTACTTCTAAATACTTCACCAAAAAATTGGGGTGGCTTTTTTTTGATTTTATTTTGGGATTTTTAGGATGTTCATTGAATGTTTATTGTAAGTATTTCCTTTAAATATACTAGAATATTTAACTCAGCCATACAGAGTATTAATCTACTTTTTATTATCACTATTCCCTGCAAGTCTCCTGGTTTTGTAGAAAGTGATGTATCAGTGATCTTTTCATGGCTTTTTGGTCCCTTTTATTTTTACTGTTACTCGTATTCTCTTTTCTGCAAAGTTCAGCCTTTGCATACAGACCACTACTGCCTTATACCTGAATCTTTAAATGCTGACAGACACATAACTTTCTCGGGAAAAAAAACAAAACAAAAAAATGTTGAAATCTATGTATTGTACCTACCATGAGGTGTGACAGACAACTACTAATGAGACAAAGAACTCAGAAATAACAGAAAGTTTTCATCATTTACTTTCCCCAAACTTCCAAGGTGTGGTTCACCAACAATACTTGATCACAAAGCTTTCAACCTGACCATCTCTGCTATTCGATAGCTGTAGAGACAGGGCAGCTAACACTGAGGGACTGCCAACTTTTTCACCTGTCTGAGGTCAGTAATACTTCTGAAAAATCAGTATGCTTAACCCCAAAAGCCCCAAATGGTGAGATTGAGCACAATCAAAATGGGCTCTGAAGATCCAAGGAAATCACATAATCAAGTATTTATCAAACCATTTGGAGCTGCAGAAACTTGTTTGGACTGGGATATATATCTTTACCAACATGTAACAATTACTTTTGCAACATATTCTCATTTTTTTAACATTAGTTTTAGTGTTAGAAAGGTTCACTACTCCCTAGCCTATGCAGGAATAATTTCTCAAGTCCTCATTTCTGTGGGATTTGAAGAATGTCATATTTCATAACAACTAAGAGCCATCTGCTTAGTCAGAACTGTTTGTTTCCTTGTCCTTCAAGGCTGTGCATAACCCAAGAGCAAGTGGCATAGCCTAGGCCTCTAATGAAATACCCATGGCAGAATCTGTGCTTTTCTGGCAGTGCTTGTGTGTGTTGGTAGGGCCACAGTGGCAGGCAACATTCTGGGAGTGATCTGCAAATTGGTGTGGCCTCTAACAGTGAATGGATCATGGAGCATGCTTTTATTCACCATCACAGTTTTCTTGATCATCACATGGAAATTTTTTCCCCCACTTTTCCCTTATTTTCACAATTTATGCCCAAGGTGATGTATGATAGTACATCATCAAAAAAGAGAATTCAGCAAACACTAGGACAGTGCTCCAATCGGTATAACTGGCATTGCTTTAAAGGGGGCTCAAGTGACAACTGATTAAAATCATGTGAGAAGGATGTTCCTAGATAAGTTGTTGTGATGTAATTTTTCTAACACCTGTCAATGACCTGAAAACTTTGTAGCGAGAGAATAAATCACACACACCCCCACCCCCGTGCTATAAAAGGTCAGTTTGGTTTCACTACTGGCAGCACAGAGAAAACTCTGGCAATTACTGCATGATGGGGATTTGTAATGTGAATCGCAGCCCTTGAGGAGATGAAGTAAATCCATTAGTTAATTTTCCATTGTACTATTTAATATATAAGGAAAGAAATAACGAAGTCTTATTTTACCACCACAATTCTTCCAGATTTAAAACATTATTTCAGAAAAAATTGAAAAAAAATTGATAAAAAAATTAAACTTCAGATTTATAAACAGCACCAATTTTCAAATTCAGTAATTTCACTTTCAAGTTAATTCTCAAAAGTCAAAAAATTTCTAGCAATCCATAGTACCATCAGTACAATGCATCAAAAGGCATTTTGTACATAATACATATGAATTACAGTTACACACATATATTTACACTAACTATTCGCAGGTACATGTATTTTCATGTACACATAAATTTCAAAAAAATTCTAAATTATTTCATGAGTAGGTGTCTAATACTTCATCTGACAGGCTCCCAACCTACAAGCTTTACATGTACAACCCTCATTAAGTGCTGAGTTCTGCAGATAATCCTGTAGATGAAAAAGGTGAAAACTGATGTAGCAAAATTATGTTGTTTTGTTTATACACCTATTTAGATAAGCACACACCTTCTGCTGTTACCATAATTCACTATATACCAAGAGATGTAAAATGTAATAAATTAATAAAATATCAAAGTCTAATGGAGTTTATTGTTTGGTTTATTTGGTGAATTTATTTGGAGCTCATAGAAAAAGAAACTAATTTTTTGTAAATCATTCCTAATTATTCTGTTATTTAGCTGAAAAATAAAATTGTTTATATCTTACCTTCAGGCATATGTTAGTGACCTAAAACTACACCAGCTAATTGGTAAGAAATGTCTCTATGAATAACATAGTTATTCTTTACCCAAAAACGACCACCACCTCAGCCATTAATTATTATACTCATCTATACCCTTAACAGCACCATTTTCTTTCTGTTAGCCTCTAAGGTCCCAAAAACATGAGTGCAAATAACATTTTTAAAGCCTAAAATCAGCATTTCCTTCAACTTGCAAACCATTTGCATAGGACAGCATAATGTTATTTCAGGTGTTACATTGAGGGATGGTCTAAAGTCAGCTTACATGAAATATAACCTGAATGCATTTAGGAGAAATGTTACACACATATTTTGATCATAATGCTGTCATATAAACCTCTGGAGGTCCGCTAAAACACATATTGTCTCTCTATGAAACTTTTTTAGAGGTGGTGTAGGGGTGGAAATAATTAAAATGTTACCTTTGCCAAGTAATTCCCAATGTATCCTCACTGGCACTGGGGTATAAATGCCTGCCGTTTTGATTCATGGTCCAGTCACAAATTCTCAGCTGTCAATTGAAACCTAGCAGTCAGATATGGATCGAGCACACTACAGTTTTTAGTATTTAAATGAATACATGCAAACTACTACTGTACATGGCAAAAGTCTTACTTTCCCAAGAAGTAACTTTCAAAAATAAAGCAAAATAACTTATTCTGAGAAATAAATGCCTATAGACTTGTTTAATATAACGCTACTTTAATATGATCCTCTATTAATAAAGCATAAAAGAGTAACTAGTGTGTAGCACAGAGCAATTAGCCATTATTAGAACAAACTGAGCTGGAATAAAAGGAAATGTTAATAATCAATAGTGCGATACTTTAAGAAAGGAAATAATTATGCTGTTTTTTTAAGCAATGCTCTATAGAATGTGTATTGAGTAAGGTAAGATATAATAAATATCATCTAGCATGCTTTGTGAATCATGGAAGACATGCAATTTATAGAAAATTTTCCAAAATTAAACAAACTGTATGTTGTTATCTTGCTATTTAAGAAGAGTAAAGGTATTTTATAACTGAAGTTTATTAATCTAGTGTTACTGAAAATGGTGTTACCTAGCAAGAGGTGACAAAATAATCTAATCTTGTTCAGACTCAGAATAGTAGGATTTAAAATACTTTACTGCATTTTAATATAATGAGGAATGTACTAAATATTAGCTGAAACAAATTCTTCCCAGATCCTCAAATTGTCAATTCTGCCTTCACAGATTGTTCGAGCAACCCTCAGCAGCTCTGTTTATTTAACAGCTGCCTGATAGTGTTAGCAGATTTATTGAAAATATATGCTGCTTATTTTTAAGCTTAAGAAAAGTGAGCTTATCTGGCTACTGAAGAAAATATACATTTTATCCTCTGTATAGTCATGTTTATATAAATTGCTGTACTATTATATATGATTAAACACTTAATTGAAGATAATGTTGCTGAGTTTGATTGCATTCAATGCATTTTAGTTTTCTCTATCCATGTTCACATTCTTGAGATAGCACAGGCTACAGCAAACAAACTACAATAAACTGTTTTCACAGAAGTGCAATTTATTGCAGTCTTTTCCTGAAAAATACAAATGTTGAGGACAAGACAATATTGCAAACCTGACCCTGTCTGGATGTTAGACTAATAAGCTTCCTGCTGTTAAGGTCTGAGAAATGGAAATGTTAGTCTTTGATGTTTTCATAAGGATTGTTTCTTGTTTGTTATCTAAAGAACTCCAAGGGACCTTCTAAAGGCCATTTAAAAGCATGACTAAATCACATGAAATTAACCAGAAAAGGAAACATACAGTTAAAAATTTTGCTAGAGGTAACTGTGAATAATATACCAAACATGTTTAAAGAAATGGATAAGTAAACATTTGATTTAGTCACTAAACAAAACAGGATCCTAAGCCTGACTTTAATAATGAAAACATATAGATAGAATATGTCAGCCCAGTTACTCAATGTACAGTAGACATATTTCTGCTATTATCTTAAGGATGTCATCATCTTTACTACAAATGCATGTTTTAAAGATTCAAAACTTAGCTATAAAAACTCACTTGCAGCTGAAACAAAAGACTGAAAGGTTAAACCCTCCCACCCATCCCACCCTTTTACTTCTTCACAAAATATAAAATCTATGAATAAAAGACCTTTGGCTGATTAGAACCATTAAAAATATATACTAAAATCACAAGCTTAGTGTTACCAAATTATTATATTCACTTAGGTCTAACTCAGAAATCTGGCAAGCACTTAGCTTGCTATACAGAACTTAATTGCATTTGCCATTTGCGGAAAATAATAAGAGACTGATATATTGCATTTCAGTAAATTAGCTTCTGCACTAAATCACTGTATTCTTCCCACAGTCTGTATGAAAACCTTCCCCAAACACAGTTAATGTGTTAAATTTATCATTAAGAAGGCACCACAAAGCTTTTGCAATATATTTCATAAATGTTAGTAATGACATGCTTCTTATTACATACAGTCATGTGTATCTCAATTCACATACAACACCATGGGGAGGTGTGGGTTTGCATGACAACTGGCTCTGTGACAAGCCCAGGGCTGTATATAGTTGTACCAAAATACACCTTCCCAATGTTAAAAACTGCTGCTCCACACTCCTCAGTAGGCTTACATGGCTGTCCCATTGTCTTTAAGAATTAACCTGCCTAGAATTTTTATTTTTTAAAAATCACTCTCATGTAAAACTTCCTCTCCCAGGTCACTCTTATTGAAAGATCTCTGCAGACCTAAGATTTAGAAATATCACTTGAAAAATCTGCATCCTGTGCCTGTGTTGAGTGCTTTCTGGGTAAAAATACTGCCGAATTTAATAGAATTCTGTAAGCCTGGGCTCCATTAGATGGAAAAAGTCTGTTCACAGCAGCAGTGGGAGGCTGCCTTTGGAGGATGTCCAGACAGCCCAGCAGGGAAAGCTTGGGTACACAGACCTGACATGAGTACCAAGCTTTGGAAGGACATAAGGCACTTAATTACAGTATTTTATGTTGTCTGGAGCCATAGTGAATGCTTTCTGTCTAGTTATTCTCCTCAGAGTAACCCAGGTACCTCTAAAATCGTGCCACAGTGTTAGCTGGAGATGAGAAGGCACAGTCACTCTTACCCACTATAAGCCATCTAAAGGTTTCTCTGTAGGATATGTGAAGAGTCAGGAAAAACTTGAGAAAACTTATATTCCTCAGTAGAGGTACATAAAAATGGTCCTCAAGATGTACCTAATAACTGCTGAAAACATTACTAATTTTATCAAATGTATGTTATGAATGAAAAATAGATTACCTGACTTGACATATGACATGGTTAAAAGTCTTTCCTAGAAGGCTGTTGAACAGACTTGACCTTCAGTCCACAGTTCTGTGGTTTTTTAGCAAGGCAAGCCACAGGAACCTCACTACTATACATCTTCCATCCTCAAAACATTATCAAGGATTTTCTTGTTTATCTCTCATTTAACCACAAAAAAAAAGAGGATGAGTCTATATTATGAAGTGGAAAAGGATGCCCAGCCTTGCAGGAGATGAGGAATCCTCATAGGTAGCCCAGCCATTTTCCTAGTCCTGGATCCTAGGCTCTGCCCTTATGCCTGTGGTACATCCCTGCTGCTGCACTCATGAAGCAGCAGAAGCACAAAGCCCGCTGCATACATTTCTCCTGGGAGGCAGGGCAACTCCCTCACTCACCTCAGGTGTTTTATGGGAAGGGGACTCAAGCCTAGAAGTGGACACAGGCCTGGAGATTTACAAAGCAGTAGACTAAGTGCTTCTGTTTTGTAAAATGCCAGGAAATTGATTTTGTTTTGCACTTTCCAGAACTGTGAGACATACTGATGTGAAGTTCTACTCAAGTGCTAGATTTTACTATAGCTGTCTTCACAGTTTAAGCAGCACCTTGCAAGCACAGCCATCCTGCAGTGTTTTAAGTATGCAAATCACACATACATTATAAACCTACAGCTCGATCTTTAATGATAGTGTGAAACATTTTTAAGAGTTAGTATTTAAACACATTTTGCAATCTTGTATCTAAAGACTGGCTAAGAATGGCTAAGACTAACATTCAATTCTAGCTTCTGTGGTAGCTAGTGAAAGAAGAATTGTATTTTGTAACATTTACTAGGAGACTGCTATGGCTCCTCTTAGTTGAGAAAAGCCCATAAAACTTAATATTTGCATATTGTCATTGTTCGGACTGAAACTTCCTTTAAATGTGTTTCCTTTCCAGAAAGCATATGTGAAAGGTGACCTCTTAGCCATTTACATACCTCCCTGGCAATCATGTGACCCAGTTTTACGTCAAACTGTCAATTATGATAAGGGACACAATAAGAACAGGCTAAGTGTTGATAACCTGTTTCCTGACTTTACTGACAAGTTCTCTTTAGGAGTCCGCCTGTGTTCTTTCAGCTTGCTGCTGAATGCAAAAGTAACATCCACCCAAAACATTTTGTAAACAAATACTCTGTGTTCAGTGGACATGTAAGTTCACAATTTCCATGATTAATAGTATGAAGAGAACTACATTTTGAACCGTGCAGCTCAGTAACTAAAGGATGCACCTGGTAAGAATGACTTTCTGCTGAAGAGACAGGGAAGCTGTTTGTAGGAAATAAAAAGCTATCTATAGTTTTCTAATCATTTTGGAGACCTTTTTATTATGTACATTCAAAAGGTCTCATTTATAATTTTAAAATCTGTGTGAAAATCATGAATGCAACATACCATACCCAGAAAGTGCAAGGTTTAGTGAAAACCATGCCCCTGGGTTTATCAGTGCAAAGATTGGAAGAGTTCATTAACTCTTCAGCAATTGGGCCAGGGTTAGTTAGCACAATGACAGGAAAGTTCTAGAGATAATTGCTAACAACCTTCATAGCTATTTCATTTATTTATGTTTTCTAAATAAAAATAGAATCATCCATACAAGGCCCAGAGGTGCACTAAAATTAAATGGTGAAGAACAAAAACCTTGCAGTTATTTCATTCACTCCAACAGAAACCTTATATTTTTGTGATATCGTTCATCTACACCTGCAATAAATACAAGTGTCTACGTTTTCATCCATCCATCCATCCATCCATCCATCCATCCATCCATCTTTTTAAACTGTTTACACAGGCAAAGTATATGACTAGTATTTCTGGCAACTTTCTAGCATTATTGCCAGAAACAACATAACCTGTCTCTAAGTGTTTATCATTTCAATACCACAATAAATCCATGAGGAGAACCATGGCACAAGCAGGCTAAAGAAATGTCATCATATAAACATGAGAATCCTGATCATTAAGACTTTGTTACTGAACTAATGATCCTGCCACTAAAATGACTTTAACTAGACTCTGGCAAGGAATTGTGTCCACTTATAGAAGTTTGAATTTGACTGGCTTTCCTCAGTTCATTGGTTTGTTGCTTTTCTTCCTCTAGTCTTGGTTTAGAAACCACAAATCTTCAATAAAAGCAAATTAAGGGTGGGAGGGGCAGATGAAGGTGCACTGATATAACTGCAAACTACCCAACTTTTATTTTGTTTAATTTAGTTAGGAAGTTTCTCAGATAAAGAACAGTCAGCAGTAGATTTGCCTTCAGAAAATACTTCCACCAATGGCCACTGCTGAAATAAGAAGAACTTTCTCATTCAGGTACTAGCTCTTACCATGTCCCTCTCCCATAGTTTTCCTCCTGATAATTACATTATCAACACTTGACAGCTCTTAGAAGCTGATGATGAATAAAAAAAAGAAAAACAAGTGGTCACTAGAAATTTCTAATAGACAGAGGAGGTTTGATATTATTTTTTTTTACAAGAAAATGCCAAAATACATATGACTCTCCAAATGCCACTGAAGCAAGATGTATTTTTTTAACTATTCATGCCACAGCATGAATATGGCATTTCAAGGCAAATAATGGGAAGATCCACCAGCTAGTGCATCAAAAGTGGATATGGACTGCATAGTCCATAGTATAATTCCCCATTAGGATCTGGTCTTTCTAACTATCAATCTCACAGGCTAAGTAATGCATGTAACATTACAATTTCACAGTATCCAGACCAGTAAAAGCCAACAAATTCTCCCACTGGCCCTATTATGCATTGTCTTTCAAAGTTTTATTCAGTGCTTCCCATGTACATGTGAGTATTTCGGGTGCACTCTCCTATACATTATTCACTGGAATCTTCTAGCAAGCTATCACTTTGTCAGGACTCCATGTGAGCGTATGTTGCAAAATACATGTGTAACTTTTAAATTTATAGTGGTTACTGTAACTTAAATGGGCTACATAATGGTTCTTTTTAACAGCAACAAAAGGTACTTAAGGGTACATGCCAATATTTCTCATAACCAGAGAGAATAAATCTTCATAAAGACTCCTCCAATGAAGTAAAAAAGGTACCGGTGACAATATTTATTCTTGAGGGGTCACTGTGCATTACAGGATGTGGGGAATGTTTAAAAGAACTCTCTGGAACTAAAACCACTGGCTTTCTAATTGAAAATTTCTTTCCACTAATACAAAATGATTAATTGCCTTATTTCACATACCCCTTGATTTTTCTTTTCATTCATCATGGGTTGCTTTAAAGCAAATGCATTTAAAATCTGCCACAAGAAGAGTGCTCTATTTTAAATTGTTGTAAAGTAATGAAAGGACATAGTAAATCAATCCCATTTCTGCCTTACCAAAGGATAACCTTTGCTCTACTAAAATTGTTTAGACAATCTCAGTGTTCTACCTTATTGAGTATTATGTATGTGTGTATGTGTGTACATATACATACATATATATACATATATATAGTCTGTAATCTCTGTATGTCACCTTCAGAATGAAGGTAACTAATTCATTAGAAACACACCTATATATACTGAGATGTCCATTTTTATCCATCTGAAAAAAAATTCTACTTTAGGAATTCTGTTCGTTCAGATGGTTTCAGCTGTACATAGTACTCCTTAATTGTCTACATATGTGTAGGCATTCATACACACAAACGCACACAAACACACTCAGGCAAACCCAGATGTGTCCATTGCATATGATAGAAGAGAATAGTGAGCTAAGAGCAAGGACAATAAAACAGTGATATTTTTAAATATACCACTTGGCTCAGTGGTCACCAACTGATGCTGTTGCATTAATATAATGAGACTATGAAGCAATACACTTTAGAGAGTAGAACATTGGTTTTGCACAGTGGCATTAAATAATTTTTCTGCTTCTGAAGTGCATGTGAGATCTAACTTAGTTTCCCTTCCCTTTAAGACATTTGGCCACATGTTTTACCATGAAAGGGGTGTACCATGTGAAGCATGCAAACACCAAAGACCTTTGAGATCCCTCTCACTTTGATGTTCCAAAGACACTGCTGAAATTTTGAAATCTATTTTGATCTACACAAAGACAAAAATAAATACAAGATGCAAAACATTAGCAATACATATGTCAAAATGTAGCCAGGAAAAAAATAAATATGCTTCTACTACTTTCTGGCATGTGATGGGAAGTGTAGAAGTCATTCAAAAAGCTTGGCAGGTGGAGTAGGCCTGAGCAGAAGCAATCTGCAGAAAAATATTTTGTCCAAAAATACAGAGGGGAAAAAATTATTGCACATCCCTAAATCAACAGGATGTCAGAGATATTTCAAAGAATACTATATAAAACTTCACAAGAGCTCCACAAATCATATTCACTGGATGTAAAAAAGAGGGGTGTTGAGTGTCCCTTAAAAACAATTATCATATGTAGTGTACCTTTAAAAAAAATTAATGTCATATTAATTATAGCACATTTCATAAAAAAAAAATCTTTGAGAGGTTAAAAAAAAATCCAACAAAACTATATGTCAGAAAAGTTATTGCGATATTAATGGCTGGAAAGCCCCCTAATAGTCATTACATATTTTTATAAAAGTATACAGATGTTTGAATTTAGGTCTTGCTAGTTAAAAAAATAGTTTGCAATGCATCAGCTATTTTGTATAAATTATCATCTTTATGATTTTCTCTGAACTCGGCATGTGGTGACCTTTAAAGTGGACATTCTGTCTCTTTGCCCTGGGAGTGGGTATGGATAGGGAGTTTCAGCTGAAGCACAGTCAGCTATATCTCAACAATGCAGAACAGGAAGGTTTTACCGAAAAATGAAACAAAAATGTATATAAACTGCTGACAGGAACACAAGTCTGAGAAAAAGAAAATACAGTACAACAAATACCAAGGCCTATTTAACACCCTCTTTCTTAATGCCACATACAGCTTTCCTCCTTGTAGCATTTTACATGCTGTGAATTTCAAAGTCCTCTGCTGTTAAGATCTAAGAGGAACACAAACCCATCATAAAGTACATTAACATTCTAAAGGGTCTGAATTTATTTTTGTAATGTACCATTTCTGTATGTGCATGGCCTTGCTACCGACTGCAGCTAATTTATTTGTATGCCATCATTAATCTCAGCTGTATAGTTTCACAGTTTGGGTAAACACTTCATTTGCATTAAATTTACAGCATTAATGAGATGTGAAATTTAAAATGCTACTTGAAATATAAATGATGTAAGAAACTAGAACAAAAACGTGGTTTTATCACATTTGAAATCAGCAGACCAATTTAAACCTATTACACTAGAAATGATGATGGGTTGCCTTGAGAATTCAGTTTTATAACTGATCTTCTAAAACTAAAATGAAGAAACATGTTAAACATCTGGAGGAAGAGAAAACAAAATAACTTGGAAATAATAAGCTGTATTTTTTGCTTTTTTTTTATTTTTAAACTGATTTTGAAATTAGTATTTGTTTCTTAAACACCTCCTTCTACTTCCTAAAATCCTGCTAAAGATTAAATGTATGAACTGAAAAATAAAATATTGAAAGAAACATATTAGGAGTTCCTTAAGATGGGACAAATCTAAGAAACAAAGAATAGGCTAAATTGATATTTCTTAAAGCATTCAATTTGTTTTGAGTAAGCGTCTTCACACGAAACCCTGAAGATCTCAGTCTAAACCAAGATACCAGTGGCAGCATGTAGGAAGGTACAAAAGCTTCTCTGTTATCATTACACCTATGTGAAACTTGCCCACCTGTTGCTGGTGTAGGAAGGATGGGTCTCTTGGGCTTAGTCCCACATATCGATTGGCTTGGGATGTGCCTGAGGCTGTGTAGGCTGATTAAGGAAGAACAAAAGATATTGATAAAAATACCAACCTATCATATCTATTACCTTGTGCAGGTACAGTACAAATATGAGAGATCCAGAGTTATGATTTTGCAATATATAGGATGTGTCTTTGGCTTTTCTTTAAGAGAAAGCAAAAGAAATATCCAATCAATTTTGGAAAGGCTTCAATAAATTCCTATAAACTTCAATGGAAGCTGCATGTCTAAATCATGATGTCTCTTGACAATAGTAGTTCCTTTGATTAATCTTTTGAAATTATTTCATAATTTATTTGAACTAATCACACTTTTAGTTTCCATTATACAAATCTAAAGTAACTGTGAAATCACTGAAGTTACAATGCTGAGAGAAAATATTCATTATTGCATTGTTTTCATTTCTGTAAAGGCCCCGTTTTTACCAAGAAAACACCAAACTGTAAAAGAACAATATAAAGTAGAATAAAAAGTTTGGTTTACTTATGTGGCATGAAATGAATCTTTGCAGTAATGGGACATAATCTTATTAATATTTTCCTAAGAAGGGAGCTAATTATTACTGTGCAATATAATAGTAAAAATTTAATTCCGCCATACATCAGAAAACATTACTTTCTGAGAGGAACTACTAAAATAATTCTCTTGCTGCCTGTTACAGACGGTTGAAGAAATCAATTTCTGAGAAAGGGAATTCAAGTGATGTTGGGATTAGCTACAGGGAATGAATGGATCCTTCACCTATAGGACAGATTCCTGTCTGGTCTCTCCCAGTAATTCCTAGAAATCTTTACCATGTCATGTCTTTTAGTGGCACTTATCAAATTAGTTAGGTGGTCTTATTCAACTTCCCAGTGCAGAGATATCCACACAGCAGCCTGTAGCATTACAACCTGGAAACTTGCTGGCAAAATGGCAAA
The DNA here is from genome assembly GCF_049639895.1 of Pseudopodoces humilis. Taxonomy (NCBI): domain Eukaryota; kingdom Metazoa; phylum Chordata; class Aves; order Passeriformes; family Paridae; genus Pseudopodoces; species Pseudopodoces humilis. Next base: position 46,172,760 of record NC_142203.1, on the reverse strand, counting down.
GATGTAGTAGCAAAACCACTAAAACTGGACAGACACATACAAGCATGCCAATGAGATGCTAGATGAGAGTACTTGTAACACTGGCCTGCTAATACTAAGTTCACATGGCAAAATGCATTCATTAAAAAAATAAAAAAATAAAAATTATATATACAATAAACAGACTTTACTAAAAAGCCGTCATAAGAACTAACCAACTATTAGAAGGAAATCATGATGGAGGCCACAGGGTTCCCCAAATATTATTAAAGCCTGACATTCATTCTCGTTAAACAAAAATCTGCTATAAAACTTCAGAATGAAAAGCAGTGCTAATTATTTGCCAGTTTATTTTCATCACACTGAATAATAACACTAATTTTTTGTCCAAGTTGTATAAATATATAACTATATATATTTTGAACCAATCAATCAGTCACCGCAAATAAAAGGAAAACTGTGCCACAATATACATTTAGTGTTGATTTTCCCATCAAGTTAACGTTAGTGATCTTTGTGGTGAACCTATTATGACTGATAATACAGTTTATTTGTATTCATATATAATTTATATATCAAAAGGACATGATCTCTCATTTTATTGTTATTTTCTTCAACAGTAAGCTATATTTCTTCATTTTTTATGCTCTTACAGTTAGCAATCCAGTGTCAAAAGCCTTTACTAGGCTTTTATTAGGCTAGGAGATAGACTATGCAGTTTTCTGAAAGCCATAACACGCTGAGCAAGTGAGATGTTATACACTATCTTGCAGGCAATGCAGCCACATTCAAATAAAATTTGCACATAGGCATTCTTTCTCTTATTACTTATGTGCTGTAGTGGCAAGAATTTACTTGGAAACTATTATGGAAGCATGAGAAAGCTTTATTTTAAGTATCAAAGCCAAGATGTTCTAAAGGTTCAGCAGGAATCAGCTACTCAGGTTCCCATGAATTGCAGAAGAAACTGGGTGATGCCTGAATTGGAAAATATAGTCAAAATCATTCCTTTGGTAGAAGGACAATGTACAGATTAGGCATGTTTTTCTATAATGATGATTAAGGTCATATTACAAGAAAACATCCCAAAACAGTTCTAGCATTTACTGTGGGTTTTTTTGCCATTTTTATCAGAAACCCTGACCTCATCTAAGAGACATGTGTAGGCCAAGCACAATCATGTCAAAGCAAAATGAAGCCACAAATTCTTGACACTGTACAAGAAATTTCTCAGTTTTCTCTTCTGGTGCAAATGTTTAGAGCAAAAGTTTCTACTTTGCTGCTAAAACTAACTCTTCTTAAAAGGTCATAAAACAGTACCACAGATCACCAGTGGGGCTACAGGTAGACTCTACTACCTCTTAACAAAGCTAATATAGAGAAAGGGTATATAACATGCTTCCATAAATCTCTCTCTATATATTGGTTTTTTATACTTGGTCAGTAGTTTCTCCAAAACTACTATCCTTTTATAAAAAATGCTTATTTTTTCCTCCTTTACATCTTATGCCTTTGAGTCTCATCTCTGCCTCAGATTCTAATGAAAAGTTTTGAAGTAGTATAACACCTGAAAAGAATAGTTTATGGCCTCCATTAATGACAGACCAACAGTTAGGGAACGCATTTGAAATTCAAATATTAAATAGGTCTAGAAAAAGTAATTTGAATGTTAAAAGCCCTGAAGAGACTAATACTTTTAAAGACTGTTAAGATTTTTTTCCAAGAATCTCGAAGTGTCTCCTAAAAATCTTCACCACTCTGATAAATGCTGGTAACACTGGCCATCTCCAAATAAAAGTTCAAGGACAACAGAAATGCAGAACACAATTAGAAAGCAACATTCTGCACCACTGATTATGAATACTCTGAAGTGAAGAAATTAGTCTAGATATTTGCCCTTATTTCTAGACCTGCAATTCCATTGAAGATAATAGGACAAATAACATGACCCTAAATTTAGTAAAGAGCTATTTTCTATTTTAAAAAACTAAGCACAAATAGTGGATCTACCATTCCTTGTAGATATGACAAGGAATTGAAATTTTCTTTTGCCACAACAGTTGTTTTTGCTAAAAACGACACAACCTATATTAACATGCAATTATCATAGCTCGGATTCAGTATGCCTTGTAACAAGGTTTGATTTCTGTAGGAAAGTTCATTGAGGAGCATATTATCCAGTCCCTGCTTGGAATTCCATTTGTGGGTCATTGTAAAACCTTACTGTCTGGGTGTGCTTCTCAATGTCGGAACAATGTCCACCTCAGATGAAAAAAACACATTTTCTTTTCCTTGAATAGTGGTCAAATATGCAGGCTTTTCCCTTTCATTTTGGTTGTCATGTCACAAGCTTTGGTTCATGTAACATGAGCTGTAAGTTGAAATTTTGGGAGGAAAAGCTTTGCAGTCAGATCATATTTGCTCTCCATATAAAATGATGAGCACCCACTTGGTCAAATAGTAGGAAAAGGCGCCTTTTTCTGGCCTCAATTTGAAATCATATCAAATCTTTGACGGACATTTTTTGTTTCCTAAAGAAATACTTACTGGTTGCTGTAGGTGAAGATGCCTCACCTTCAGTGGATGTAGTGATGGGTTTAGTATCTGTCATGGTCAGGGTCACAGGTCGCACCGCACTGTGATGGGGAGAGGGTGCCAAAACTGGAGTAAAATGGCCAGGCACTTTCCCTACTACTTGACCACTGCTGTTAGGCTACAAAACAAAACCAAAAGAATGCCTTGTGAAACATACACATTGTGTTTAAGGAACATACCTATCTTAGGGTTTTCCAGACTTGCCCATCATCATAGCACCTGTGTTTTGGAATGTGCTGTTCTAGATAGGCTCTGAATTTCCATGTGATATTTTCACCAGGCAGGTCCCTTCTCAGGTAGGTAGTATATGCTTAGGTAGCAGTACTTTTAAGCATTCTTCCACATTCTTCCTTCCTGGGTGCACATGCATCAGATTGTTTCAAAATATTTTTGCTGCTCATGCAGTGCTGTGAACCAAAATCCCATGACCACAGGAGTAAACTGACCAGGCATAGGCCCTAATGTATGAAGTATTAAGAGCAAACAACTGATGGAAAACCTCTGTTTTCACATGCCATACCACTCTGGCTTGGAGGATAACCAAGACCTGACCACAGCTGTCCACAGAGATTACTCACACTGGAAGGCTAACTAATGATTCACAATTTGGGAATGGGGTAGATGGTTTGGATAGGATGCACTATAATGTACACATCATAACATCTGGCAAAAAGCCACCTACCAGAAACAGAGAAGTGTTTAATGGGAACTTTGCAAGTCAAGAGCATAATAAGTAACAACACTTCTTTCATACATACAAGAGGCTGTCTGCATATGACCTTATGCCAGGTACAGGTCATCGAGGTAATAGGACACTGTCTACATGTAGGCACATCTGAGTATGGCAAAGTTGACTGGTAAATATATGTTTATCTAGTGCTTGAGTTGTTCTGCATGACCACAAACACTCCAATGGTAAATAACCTGCAATAAAAACTAGCACATAGTCAAGAGTTTTTACAACAGCGGCTGATAACTTCTGCCTTAAACTGATTGTGTGCTCTATGAGTCACAAGTATTTAAAAAGAGTCATACAGACATGAAATACTGGGAATCTTTTGATCAGAAGCATCTTGTCAAATTAAGATAACATAAAGACATGGACTGATAAAGGACACAATTCAACTGATTCAAGGAAAGGTTAAAAGAGGTAAGCATGACTATGGTAATGAAATAATAACTGGACTGAGACAATTACTGCAAGTATGTGAGAAGTATAAACACACAGAAGAGGAAGGAATTATTTGGAAAATACAGGAAATGCATACTTGGTGTAATGGAATGAAATTGTGAAGGAGGAAATTTAAAATTAATAGCACAAGAAACTTCCTGGCAGTATGATTTACTAGACTTTGCAAATGCACCCAAGGGAGAGTCTTGTTTAGGACATCTGAAACTAAATTAGCAGAAAACACTAGAAAATATAAGTGCAAATGGAAACCAATATGATGTCCATAGGAACATTGAACAGCTAGCTGACTATCTCCCCTCTCTATAATCACAAGCCTCACAATGAAAAACAACAGTAAAAATGCACACTAATTATGAGTGGCAAAAAACCTACCCCTCTTAACAAGAAAAAGTCACTCTCTAGACACAACTCCTGTCAGTAAGACGTGCTCACTAAGTTGGACTGGATTTTCACTATGCTTCTAGGGAGTCTGCTGCAGAGGCAAGCCTCCCCTCCTGTCCTGGCAGCCCAGCTGTCCACACAGCCTGCTGGAGGGAATACCACCTCTCAGTTGCATCTGCTAGCTTTTAGGTGGAGCTGCTGACCTGCAACCACAAGGCTACCTTAGGAGCCTTAGCTTATGTGCTGTACTAACATCAAATAAGTAACTGAGAATCTTTAACCAAAATGATCAACATTTATTAAAGTTAAGAAAGATTCCATGAAGCGTCTGGATTTAAACAGACAGTAGTATTATCAGCCTACAAAAGCAGCTGTCTCCAAAGACAGACGAGAATAAATAAGGATAAATTAAAAGAAATTAGAAAATCACAGGAGACCGTGATTTACAGAAATGTATCACCTTATATTGTACTGTAGTAATTCCAGCCAACAGGAATCCAGTGGCTCACGCAGACCTCAGCTTTGCCCTTATCCATATGGCCCAAATGAGGAAACCCACTCCTTGTTCAGACAAAGATTAAGACAAAGATTATACTTATACCCCATTCTCTTCTAAACCAAATTCTTCCCATTATGGCAATGCTTCACCCCACTCCATCCAAATGCATGGTAAAATCCTGTCCTTCCTAGTTGATATCCATACAGGATTTTAGTAGATGCAGTTTGTGATCCCCCACACCAAGTGCCTCTACATCTTTGTATTTTTTTATTCCTCCAGTTTCCTCCTAAATTGAAGTTCTATATCTGTCTCATATTTAAAAGTGGGTGCAGGTGCAATACAACGACACTGAGGTCTTCTAGACACAGAAAAGGAACCTCCGAAGTAAAAAAAACAATAAAAATTTTTTACTTCAGTAAGTTCAATTCTTATAGGTCCAAGATTTCACACTCTGCACATTAAGTTTCAAATGCAATTGTAATCCAGCTGTAGGTAAGCACATACCTGGTGTGAAGTTTACAAATACAATTCTTTTTCAACAATCAAGCTGTCTTTGAGATGCAAACCAAGGTCCTCCTTTTGACAAAGGTTGTCATACAAAATGGTACACTTCAAATTTACTTTAAACTTCAATGTTTTTCATAAGCATGCTACTTTTGAAAACAGAGTTTATGAATAGCACTCTCACACTCTCCCAAATTCTATTAGAAGAATGACTCTCATATGAAGCCTTCACAAAATGTCCATATTTGTTCTTCTTGCATGCAGTGAAGGACAATGGAGGAGTTCATCAAACTTTTACTTAAGTTATCACAACTAGTTTGCAGCTTAAGATCATAAAAGTAGTCCTAAAAAACAGATCACATAATTGTCACAGAGTTATTGCTTTGGCCTGTCTTCAGATTGATGCGGATAGTGATGAATCAGTTTATACTCAATTCATTCTTCTGTGGTTATCTTTGGATACACAAAACTAAAACTTTTGAAGTAAAAGTCTAGATTATGGATGGTGCAATTGATAACAATTCGAGCTCATGAATATTGACTCTCTCAAGTGTCTCAAGTCCTCTGAGCTACTTTAAGTTTTCACCCCAGAAAGGGAAACCCTTTGGTAGGAAACAGCCCCTTCTTAATCTTATTGAAAACTGACAGCTAGAAAAAACTTCTGTGACCTGTTTTTCTTTTGTCCTTTACAGTCATATCAAACAACATTCTAGCATGGAAACTGCATATCTGTTTGGACATCACCTACTTGAATTACAAGCACAAATACTCACAGTAAGTCATTTAACACAAATGAATTTTTTTCCTTATACAAAACAAGTTCTATATTCTAGTTCCAGTGCATTGCAGGTGAAGAATCAGCTGTAACCATCAAATAGGGCATCAATATGCCTGTGTGATGGATTCACAGAGGCAAAGCCTGAGGCATAAACCTCAAGCAAATTCCATAAAAGCAGCTATGTTAGATAAACAAGCTGTGCATTGGAAAATTTGTGAGGAAAATAAGTAAACACAATGAAGGTATGGGAAAATTAGCCCTTATTTCTACAGGCATACATTTTTCTACTCTTGGGTTGGACACTAATTTGATTTTCAGATGTGTTACAATTTTCAGCTTTTTCAATTCCGCAACATCTTGAATTGCCATAGTTTAATTCATTTATGTGCCCAAAGCCAAAGACAAGTTGTTTTTGCTGTCACAGCTGTAATATAACTCAGATTGTCAAGCTTTTTTTTTTTTGTCTAATGGTGTGCACTGTGCACTCTTTATTTTAATCCTCACTTCTGAAATCTCAACAGAAATCTGTAACAGATATGAATACAGACTTTCTAAAAGTCACAATTCACCGTGGCTCTTTTCTCTGACAGGATATTCTAGCATATTTATAATCAGTAATTAATCTACTTCTTTTCATGCTTTTGTTCACATACATGCTCAAATATCAACCTATATCAAATATATTTAACCTTAGCTATACAGTTACAATTCAGGACAGTATTCTGTCACAAAGTTCACTACTTTCAGTGTTACAAAAATATTTCTGATGCTATAATGAAATAGAAACTACTAACATCTACAGATGAGGTATCCAAACATAACAGAAGTTTGACATATCTATTAAAAAAATCACATGAACAATTTATTGCTTAAATTATCAAATATATTTGATGCTCACATATGCAATTTTTAAAAAAATGTAATTATACTTCTCGATTCCAAATAAAAGAAATCCAGTTTTCCTCAAAATCTTAAGTACAAATCATCTTCAAACAAATAATTAACAAAGGCTAGAAATTATATTAATCTGTGCATATCCTAGATATAGCTACATAAGATACTCTGTTAGTTGTTTCAGAAAGACGTTTCATGGCTTAACAAAAAATTATATTACTCCAACTAACCACTACACCTGGAGAATAATATATTCAAAACACAGGTTTTAATAGAATTTCTGTATTTCACAATGTTATAATATTATAGCCACGTGATGAACCAGTGAATGCAGTTTAGTCAAACTGGATATCATGCATTTGGAAATACTGTCACCCATTTTCTCTCAAGAATTCCAGTTGCTTGTAAAGGCAAGTTCCAATATTATGATGAAAAATATTTCTGCAAAACCCTATGTCAGTGTAGTTTTGAGAAGGCTGATTGAATTAATTTTGTTGACGAAGGCATAGGAGATACAGTTCTGGATATTTTGGTCCCTTGCCCCTATACCAAATATCTTACATTAAAAATTGTTTAGTAGACACATCTGTGAACCTGGAGATCATAGTTGATAAATTCTGTCTTTGAGCCCACGTCATTGTGCTGTGCAGTGTCCACAGAGAGTGATGAATGTTTTAGAAAATCTGCAACTGAAAGGAATCAGCATTATCTTCCATTTTTCTAACTTTCCCCCTCTCCTTTTTGTCTAGGGCACCCTAATGCTCCATCACTTCTAAAAATCAAATGGCCCTGTTATTCTCCCACCAGACACAGCATAATAGTACAGCAGGCAGTTTCATGAAATGTATGAAACACATATCCTCAATTTATCACCCTCTGACTAATAATGATGCTTTTGAGACTCTGCTAAACACAAGGGAATGGCATTAATAGAGTACCACCAGTGAGACTGTAGAAAATACTGTAGGGCAGTTTGAACCTGGTGGGTTCCATAAAGCATTTGCTACACACGAATCAAGGCTGCACAAGGCTGTTTTCTTTCTGCTGTTGAACACTATGGTAGCATCAGAAATGCACTTTGCCTTCTTTTAGTGCCCCTTACCACTTTACACAGGAGTGAATCTCCTTAGCTTCTGTATTAAGAATCTGCGTAACTCATTGTGACAGCACATCTTACACAGACCTCACTCTGAAATGCCACACCAAAGCTTCATGTGGTATGACACACAGCTACCTGTCTGCTTGAAAAACTAGGTTTAGAAAAATACATGTTGCTGCTGTCTTGGCTGACAACATCCCTTCTGTACTTTCTGTAAGAAATCGAGGTGTTAACTTGGATCTAGAAAGGCCTGAGTATCATTCATTTGATGAACTGATGTATAAATTTTCCTCTTGATGTAATGCTGCTGAAACTGAGAGCAACTGCAGAGTTTCAGCAATCCATGCCCCCAATATCAGTTATTTGTCAACAGGTAGAGCACAAGGAAAAACACATATTTTCTTGTATAGTTGCCTTTAGTACAGGGTAAGTTTGTGTGACAGAAACATGGGAGAGGAATTATCTTTGCAGATAAATGTTCAAAAGATATCTTTATGTTACATAGTATTTCATGCACCCTGGAGACATACTCATGCATTTAGAGCAGACGAAATACAAAATAATAATTTACAACTGCAATTAAATCTCAAAACACTTTGCCAGTAGATAGTGTTTAAGCTAGGACTCTCAATCTTTGCCTCCCAATCACAACAAAAAAGTACACATTGCCTTATTTAATCTTCAATTATTTTTTTAAAATTACAAGGAAAGATTTGCCCAATAAGCTGACAATTATTAAAGATCAACAAATAAAAGAGGTGCTAGCTATACCAAAGAAACCACTTGCACACAATTTTGCTTTTTTTGGCTTATTTTGCTAGTACTCTCCCAAGAACCAACAGGAAATGCTTTGACCAGCCCGAAGAGAAGCTCACGAGATTCCCTCATCAACTCTAAATGACTGTAGTTATTGTATTGAAGAATGTAAGACAAAGCATCTGCCTGGCATCCCTGAATAATGTGCCTTTTATTGAAAAAAAGGTTCAATATCCCAATCAATTACAAGAGAAAAATAAGTGGCCTCATCAGCTTCCAGAAACAACTATTCTTGACCACTTCAGATATTTCTGACTTCAGACAAAGACAAAACCAACAAAAAGAGGAAACTAGCCCACACTGCAGTAAAGTATGGTTTATAAGACCCAGGAATTTTAGCCAAATATACAGTCAAATGTACTACAAATATGCAGTAGTTCACTCAGCTTGTAGTACATAGCACATGCAAGCCATTTCTTGTAAGAAGAAAGTAGTCCAATACTTAACTCCCATCAAGTTCAGTTAGTTTTATGACATCATGAAATTGCATATTTCATCATAAGTATCATAAAATTTGAGTTAAAGTTACAGGTAAACTGTGCCCTTCATAATAACATACTCAAAGAGTTGGAAGATTTTCTACTTCTGTTTGCTTGATTCAGTCAGAAAAAAACCCAAAACATTCTTACTGATACCAGGATGCTCATCATCAGGATTCGTCTCAACTGCTTGCTTTACTGCATTTCCTTTATCACACCTCCTTATCCTTTTTCTGTGATTCACCATGCCTTGATCAGGAAATTATTCCTTTTAACTCAACCGTGAATTATGTTTGGAGGTTTTGGTTTTGATTTCAGCCACACAAGTGATGTTGTGCTTGACGATTTGTTCAGGGTCATTGGAAGTCTTATTTTGATTCTGTATATGATTCATACACTCCTAAGTAATAATGAATTTCATCTGTGTGCAGATGTGTGTGTGTGTGTGTGTCTGTGCTTGTGTACACAGACACAGAGGAGGTAATATTATCTAAGATTGAGAGATCCACCTATCTGGGATCATTCAAAAACGAAATACATGCTAGAAATTTGTGGTAGCTTTGAAAACCTCAACACACACTGCACAAATAAACACCACTGATGGGTAGACACATATCAATCAATAAGTTTTTGATGAAACTTCCATCGAATAATCAGTATCGATCAGAGACACCTGCACCCCATCATAATGAAGATACACTCTCACATATAAAATCTCAATCAGTAACATGAGTACATAGCTAAGAACAAAAGCATTGAAATAAGTACACTAAAAAGGGTATAGCAGAAATTCTAAATCACTGGAAAGTACAGCAGTTCTCAAAGCCCTGGGAACTTACCAGACTTCCATCTTGAGACAAGCCCAGCTTTATATCTAACAAGGTCTATTTCTGTTCAGTACATTTGTTTGTTTATTCTCCATATTGAGCAGGGGATAAAAAGCAGATATTCATGAAACCAGCAGCAACAGCTCCCTTTTGTTTAGGATCATCCATTGTTGAAACATTTTTCACTGCAGCCAAAGGGCCTGTTTGAACTTCCTGACTGTTCATCACACATAATTTGGACTATTTAACATTATGTCAAGAAAATTGCTCAGTGCTTCCCATCATGGGAACCTATGAGAGCTCCATATCCTTGAACTAATTTTACTTAAAGTATTCCATTGAATAGCATGACTGTCTCACTATAATCAGTGCAGCAGTAATGTAATTAATCTCAAAATTGCTGTGGGGAGTACAAGGCATCTCAGTTGCTTGTCGTAACAATCTAAATTACTGTATTACTGAAAGATGTTCAGGAGGAACAGTTCATTTTAGGTAAATGCTGTCAGGGTATCCATCCTTTCTATTTCTACAGCTAAATTAAAACTATCATCATAGTTCTCCTTTTGAAATCCAAATGACTATGTTTTGAGGTGGGAAAGTATAATTAAATTTGATGTGGTATTTGACTCCTACAGATGCAGTTTTTCATTATATAATAATTAAATTTGAATAAAAATTTATGTTTTATTTAGAAAAGAAAAATTGGTTTGGCTCAAAGCATGCCATTGTATCAGAACAATTCCCTTTTGTCACTGAAACTTCAGACAGTTGCTTCTTCTTTTCCTAAGCAAAAAATTAATTCTGCTGTTTTACTTTTCATACAGCCAAAATTTAACTATTTTATTTAGAGGTATTTTGACTAGGCATGCAATTACTCCAACTCACAGCAAATCTCAGAGATGAACTTCAAAGAATTAATTTTTTTAAATCTTCCACTAATAATAGTGATTAATGATAATGAATTATGGTGAATAGATGATGCAGATGCCTAAAATTGCATATTTGGTGTTAGTTACCCCATCCTCTCTTGTCAGGAACTAAATCAAACCTCAAATTAAATGAAAAAAAAATACCCTAATAAAAAGGTTATGTGAAGTGATGAAAGTAGTAAATTTAGGCTAGTTAAGTCTGATATTCCATATGGAATATACAAAAATATGAAGCCTTCTCAGTTTTCTACTACTCTGTGAAAAAATCAGCAGATAAAATTTTATCTTTTAAGGTCAAAAGATTATTTTTTCAAGCACAGATAAGGGAAAAGAGTTGGGGAAAAGTTGAAAGCATAACTCCTGCTCAATTAATATACTCTCCAATGTTAAAATCATAAGACAGCACATTTTTCAACTGAAAGAAAGTCAGATACTTCATTTTGATGTAGTTTTTTTCAGTGATCCAAGGAAGAACAAGGAACAATCCAGAGAGATTATTACCTAATCTGCTCTTTTAACATATATAAGAAATCAAAATGTAAGTAAAACAAGCACTGAATAATTAAAGAAATGCATAACAGTAACGGTCTGATTTAATTTGCATAATTTTTTCCCTTAATAGTGCCTAATTAAGACATCAGTTTAAAAAAAAATCCAACAGAACTCTGAGATTTTCCTCACTGAATTAACACTAAGGACTTTTAATGGGTGTCTTAATTAGACTTTGTTATTCATGGAAATTTTACACAAATTAAAATCAGGTCCTGCATGCAACATTCCCAGCTGAGTCTCAGAAAAAATGCTACACAGGATTGAAAGAATTTTAATCCATGTGCAGATAGCAATTTGTATTCTGATGTCAACATACTCCATATTCAGTTTTTGGTTTAATTTGCAGTAATAATATAACCAACAAAACCCACATAGTTAGGATTTCTCTCTTCAAAGTAAATTTTGATTTTATGGACCCACTTTTTTTTGTTTTGTTTTTAAATTAATTGAATATATAGAAAGTCATGCAGCTGGACAAGGAAATTAGCCCACAGCCACCATGATCTGCACAGTCCAAAGGGTACATATCTGTTATTCAACAGAGAAAGTTTGATTCAGTCTCAAGTTCCACTGCTTCTGTAACCAAAATGAATGCTGTAATGCCTGTCATTATTGGTGAAAAACAAAACAAACTAAGCCCAAAACAAAACCGTTGTCATAGCAACCCCTTCATCCCTGTTAAGAAAGTCCTTCCAAAGGAACCTAAGCCTTAGAAGAAGGAAAACCTGACCGCTGTCTCTTCAGTTTACATGTACAAGGCTCTTCCAAGAAAGCATTCAAAAAGCACAAGCAACAGGGCTCCACAAGAGCTTTCCAGACAAGGCAGCAAAAAAATAACAGCCTGAACAGCAAAGATTACATTACACTGACATTGGACATATTCCAGGTATTGACAGACCAAGTCTCAACTGCAGTTTGTCCTGTAGTGCAGATCACACGGTAATGCTGTGTGCTGATGCTATCATGGAAAGCAGTTTTGCACACAGTCCTTCACAAATTACTTCACTAATGAAAAACATGTTAATTTCAAATATCAGACACAACTTTGAACTCATGCAGTTGCCAGGAACGCATCTGCTACAGCATCTTCTCGACAAAAGGAAGAAGAAAAGAATTTGTATGTCTGTGCTGTGCTCACAGTGCAAAGAAATATCAGTGCCTATCGAACAGGGCAAGTACTAACTTGCAAGAGTTTATTTTCATTGTCAGCCTATAAATACACCTGTACATCCATGTGTGTGCTTGGACATGTGTATGTACCAGCACACTCCTTGCAGTGGGAGCGTTGCCTCTGGTGGCACAACCTGCAGGAAGGGTTCAGGACCAGGACCTGCCCTGTTGCTGCTGCCAGGGCTTTCAGAAAAGTATTTTTCCTACCCCCGACAAAAATGATTAACCTGCACCCTTTATTCAACCACGATGAACAGGATCAATTATATCACTTATATAGCAGCTCCAGATTTCTCTAAGACCAGAACTGGCAAGACACCAGTCTAGATGCCCTAGAAGACACATATTCCTCACAAGACTTGTTTTGGAGGGTTCACATAATTTTACAGTACCTGGCTAGTCTGCGGGCTGGACGGGTCGTAAGAAGGTACATAATTCTTCAGAGTATCCTGAGGATTCAGGTGGGGAGGATATCTGATCGTTGGATGAGAGAAGTAGCTAGATGGGGCAGGAGGGAGAATAGCTTGTGCTGGAAATGGCAATGGTGAAGGTGGAGGTGGAGTTCTAGTTGAGATGACTGGAGAAGATAAAATAAAATTAAAATTACTTCGCGTCTTGTTTCTTCTAAAATTCTTCACCTCTGTATTACAGCAAGAAAAATAAAAAGTCAGTTATAAATCAGTGTACTGCACTCCTGCTTTATGGCATCTTTACAGAAAAACTTACAGGTCCTGCCCTCACATTATCCCAGGAAATGGAAAATGCAACTGTTTCAAATTCATAAATACTGTATCTTGTTTTGATTTTGTGGGTTATGCCATCATAGTTTTTTTCATTTTTTTAAACAGGAGTCATTTTCCAACATTAAAGATATTCCAATTACACACATTTTTTCCATCTGGAGTCCAAAAAACCAAAATCAAATATTAAATAAAGCCCCTACTTTTATTTACAGCACCCCTGCACTGAGGAAAATAAATCACCAAGCCCAAAGAAATGGGGATTCCTCGTTGCATTGCATTCTACCTGCCTCATCTGGGGACAGGGAAATATCTACTCATCAATATTGCCACAAATATTTGCTGACTTTTATGAAAATCTTAATAAGTATTCAACTTCAGGGCCTGAGAAACCAAACCATCCAACAAAATTATCTTTGATTATTTTATTCTTTTCATTTTCTTTATTTCCTGACCCTACAAACACACAATTTTCTATCTGAAGGCTGTGTGCAGTGTGCAAGTGTCTAAACAGTGCAAGGAAGGTACAGCTTGTCCTTCTGGTGCCCAGTTGTCAGTCTGGAAGTGTAGAGGTTTTTTTTATCCCACTGCACAAGGACACACTTTCCACACTTACTACACCCCTAGAGAGAAGAAACTTGGTGTACTGAAAAAAGAGGTACTTAGTTCAATGGAAATGGAGAAGAGGCAAGGAGTTTTCATTTTCATTAGTGGAAAAATACAAAATCAGGTCTGTAAAGCAAGGTCTTTTATAAACTGTTCAATGGTTCTATACTGTATAAGTGCAAGCACACCAACACCGCCCTTCTGGACAGCTTTCACATCTCTGGGTTTCTTCAGCTTAATTTTTAAAGGACCTGCTATTTTTTGGGGCATTGGTCATAACAGAACAGGCTACAAAGATAAAAATGGAGTTTCCCAGCAAGTAGATAGTTCACCCCCAAGTTAGGTTATGATTGTCAATATTTTAAAACTATACTCTAAATTTAATATTAAGACATACTCACAAGTATGGGGGGGAGGGGGGGGTTGTTTGATTGTTTGTTTCTGGGGGTTTTTTTGGTAGCAGATTCATTTTAATCACAGCTCCACCAAGTTCAGTTTAAACAAAGTACTAGTTACTTCTTTGGCATGTCAGAGCTGTGCAAGACCAACACAAATGAAGAGAAATCTATCCCTTCCATTTCACCCATCATCTCTTATATACTTGAGTATCTGCTAGTAGTGGAAACTTCACAGCAACCAGAATGAGTCCAGGACCGTTTTGTAATACAAATTAAGTGGCAGTTAAGGGGAAAATAGTCCTTATATACAAATTTAAAGGGATTTACTTGAAATCACGGAGGAAAAATAAAACAGAGACTTCTCAAAGCAAAACTGCATATGATAGAAAAGAATAAAGTTTTCAAATTTGTTTTACTGAATGACTCTAGTCACTCAGCCCCACTCAAGAAATTAAAACTTTTATATGCTGTTTATAAAGAGACATGATGAGATGCTGAGGGGACACTTCTGAGGACTGGGTTCTTATCCGAAAACCAGGGTTGGTCTCACCTATGAAATTAAACAGACCATGATGGTGGAATTTCTATCATTACTGATAAACTCTCAAGACAACGTGCATTCTGGCACATTTCACATATCTCATCCTTACTTCAAGTGAATTTTTACTATGGATTTCAGAAAACAGGTGTTAGAAAATGCTTAATCAGGACTCTAGACTCAACATTCAAAATAAGCACTGGTACTTATTTCTTATACTTGTTACTTATTGTGTCACATCATGAACATGATTGTGACTTCTCTTGTGTATTAAGTCCTGCCTATTGTGGTATTTAAATACAATATAGTCATAGCAACAATAATAAAAACGGGATTTAGGTGAAAGGATGAAATACAGGGACAATTTTTCCTCTGTCAGTTTCTTCATGCATTGTACAGTTTATTTTATTCACTGGTTAATCCTAAATCCTTTTTAGTGGCTTCCAGCAGGCAGATTACCTGAACAGTTAAATGAATGCTCCTGGAAGGATATCCCAACCTTTTCAATTTTTATTTTCACCAGTACTATAAATTGGATTAGGTCTCTAAGAAAGTCTGCAAAAATGCATCACAATCTGATTATAAGAAAGAAGATCAGAACAAATTAACAGGGAGGTTTTTATTTCCTCCTTCATAACTCTCACCACTGTGTGCAACTCCTGGGATTCCTGGGTGGTGATGTTGGGGAAAAGTGCTCAGTCTTGATGAAGAATCCTGGGGAGAAGTAGGACTAAACAAAGGCTTTTCAGGTTTCTTCATTGTAGGAGAAGACATATCTACAATAGAAAAACAATGTAACAGTGACATTAGCTTAGAAGCCTTATTCAGGCCACATAATTTTATAGACTGAAGATACTTCTTTTTCCTCTTCTTGCACAAATATCATATGCTGATCCAACTCCCCCCTGGTGAATAAACTAATTTTAAATTACTGCTTTTAAATTTGAGAATTAAAAATAATGTCCTAACAGGTCCTTGTCCTGCAAAACAGAAACTACATTCCTTGCATACCAGACAAGCCAAACAGTGAAGAAATTAATGGCTTTAGAACTTCCCCAGACACTTGTCAGCTCCCCAGAACATCACCAAATCATCAGTTCCTTCAACAGCCATTTAATTTTTATTGCATTTTTTAATGGAACACCTACACTCAGGTGTGTAGGGTAATTGCCATACACATGTCAGTTCATGGTATTTATTATTGTATTACTTCAAAACTTATCCCTTACTCTTCCTGAAACCATTGTGAAACAATGCAACCTCGCTAAGAACAAGGGATACTTTAACTCCTCTCACAGTTTCCATGTCTCAAGGATGGACTTGTCACTTCTTCGAGTATCCCTATCAATAAAAACATTTCTTTAGAGACCACTATGTGAAGATAACACAGTAGTAGGGACAAATGTATGATTTCTGCCAAGCTTACCAATGTCCCATAGGGCAGAATTACCAGATTTTTTTTGAAAATTTAAATTAAATATTTGTTGGACTTTGCATGAAATTATTTCAAATTTCATTACAATATTTTTATAGAAGAGACATCGATATTATAATTCATTCCATTTTGAATCAATGGACTGTTCAAAGCAGAGGTAATTTCTTAAGCACTTTACTGGACAGGGGCCACATTGCCATTGACTTTCTCACATGGACCATGTCATCTTTAAAAGGATTTTTGATCCTTTTAATATTGGTGTGCTCTAATCTGCTAAGACAGGCCTGCAAAATGTGGAGCTTTTATTGAGACCAAACTGGAACAATGCTTTCTTGAACTGAACTTAGAGCAGGACACATGAAACTGGGAGTCCTTTTCTTTACTCTGCCCCACCTTGCTGTCGAGCCCCGCACAGGCACTGGCACCAGACCCAGAGCAGACTCTGCCTGTGACCCTCCACCATCCCCTGCAATCCCCACCCTCCACTTTGATCCTGACTACTATTTCTGATGAGTGCCAGAATACCCTGAAAAGTTCATATCTTCAACAGTGCTGCTGAAAAATGTTTTATTTATTTTAAAGTTTCAGGAAGGGATTCCAATCCTTATTACTTTGAGAATTAAAATAAAACAGACTTTTGGAAAAAAAAAAGAAAATCTGAAATACAGATGAAAAGCAGAAAGATGCCAAAAGCACTCGGACAACGTCACTGTAAGGTCAAAATTAATCAGACACAGTGTCCTGTCCTGCTGAGAATGTTCTTCAAATGTGAAATTCTCAGTGCTGTTCCAAATCACTATTGTTTGTATTCTCATATTACTTTGGAGATACAACACACAGGCACCCAAACAAGTAGCATGTTTTAAAGCATCACATCAAAGTAAAAAGGGCTTATGCAAAATAAAATAGTTAGAACGTCTCATCTTCCAGCAAGGTAGATCTGCCTACACAGGAAGGCAGAAGAGCTGCTGTGAAACATAGCATATGTACCCTGTTCACCAGCAGCTTGCACAAATGGTGCTCCAGATGTATAGCTGCTCAAGACAGCCCAAGGCAACAATTTTGATCAATTCTAATGTGATAAAGTGCTGCGGGGAAAGTGCAGAAACATGTTTACATCAGCCTTTAATTAAACTGTTGTTCACTTCCAAAGAACCTTAGGAAACACTAATGAGACATGAGTTTAGGCAATTTCCTCATCAAAGCAAAGACCCTCTTCCTCAATCTAAAGCAGCTTGCCATCCAGGCAGTTCCTGGATGGGCATCATCTTGGCACAGCACTTGGCAAGCTACCTGTAAGGAGAACTCACCTGGAATCAAACAGTGACCCAGGGCAAGTTTAAACATCCACCTGCCTATTTCTGGACACCTGACCTGCTTTCTTGTTCACCACCACAGCATAGCAGCTTCTCTTTCTCACCTATGAGAGATGCTTATGAGCAGAGCTAGAAGAATCCATAAACAAATAATAAATATCTTATTGTCTTTTAATTCTGTAACTGTTCTTATTAATATATTTTCTACTGCTTGGTTTCATAAGACTTCCTTTACACTCTTGCAAACAACAATCTGTAAAGATTTATTTACAACGCACTAGTGTAGCATCACCTCCAGAGAAAATAAGATAAGCTCATATTCAGCTTACGGTATATATGACTATAATAAAAGACAAAAAATTATGGGCTCCATAGCACCACTCTCAAGCTCTAAGATACATCCTTCCATGCTACAGTTTTAAATGAACTGATTTTTCCCAGAGGCAGTACTTGGGATGATTTCTGGTGGCAGGATACACTACATACATCACGTCCAGATTGGCCTCAGTTTTCACCTCATCTGATAGGTACACGTGCATGAAGCACATGAAAGTTTAGGTAAAATTCTGAATTCACTTTGGGTGTCTGCATAATGACAAGAAATCCCACTGTACTTAGGAGAATTTGTTTTGCTTTACACATGCACATGTGAAGAAGGAGCAGAGCTACTTTGCATAGGCAGAGCCAGCAGCACCGATTTTCTGATGAGCTCAACATTATTTCCTTTAACATTGTAAGCATTATGTATTTCTCAATTGTGCATTTTAATAAGGCACCTAACACAGAATACTGACAGCTGAGTGACTTTAAGCCACAACTATCCCTCCCTTATTGAAAAAAGGCTTTGTTATATCTGCCTAAAGACTTGGCACTGGGGCTGGATGGAAACTAAGAATCATGAAAATCAAAACATTTTAATTCATTTATCTTGTCCACAAAAAGAAGAAAAAGAGTGGGGACATATTTTTATATGGATATGTGAATAAATAGGAAAGAAAGAGAGATGTGCCTGAACAGCTGGGTGTCTGAGATACTTGATGTTTTTAACAGAGAAAGACTGGCTTAGAGCTCCTGTTCCGTATGAGAAAGAGATCAGTCTTTGCCACTAGCTCATCCCTTTTACAAATCTGTGCCCTAATCCCTGACTTGTTGGTGTCTCATTTCACTTCACTTGGACCAGAGATAAGGCCTCCTAAACATTTATTTACTTCCATGAAAAATTCTGGTAATTGAGGTTCTCCAGAATGAAAAATAAACAAAATAAATCAGAACAAACAAACTGCAGTCAATTCTGTGGTGTGGATTTCTGAGACATGTTCAGCAATTCTCAAGGTGAAGGCCTTTGTACTCACTTTTGAGAGAAACAACAGCTGCATGCATACTGCTTAGCAGATGAGAGTGTTCTGAACTTTAGGACCAGTGTCAAGGTTTAGAAAGAGCTGCTCATCCATATTTAAAATACTGATCTGCTTTACTTCACATCTTAAAAACTTATCTCAGTTTTACTTCTACATCAAGTACTGAAAACAATTTTACATATGAAAATTTTATACTAGGTTAGAATATTTCAGTGTATGAAGATTTGATAACCTCCCATTTTCAAATCAGCCTGCTTAGCACCAATGCTGTTTTCACAGACACACCTCTGATATTTCACAATCCAGTCTACCAGACTGTGACACCTGTTTTCCCATCAGGAACCATGCCCAAGACTAATCAAATGCTCTGTTGTGCTATTATGCCATTTCACAACAGATAAACCATTTCAATGTATTATCTTTTGAGATTTGTATTGAAAAACCTAGGAAAATAAATTAGACTAGAATTTCTACCAATGTCATTTTCAGTATTGTAAGCACCAGGAAAGACATTTAAAAGATACTGCAGTTCAGAAAAGCTACAGCAAAAGAAGTAAATTACTTGCAATAGCAACTGAATTATTTCTTTTTTCATTAGTTTTATAATAAATTACACTATTTTATTTTACTTTGTTTAGTAAGTATTAACATACATAAGAAAAGAAAGAACTTCCAGACAACTGAAACACAAAAGTTAAAACCCTTTAGATGGAGCAGTCATGTAATTCTTCTTATCCTTACCCACATGAACTTGCAGAATACTGTACTCCATTGCCAACAGTAACATTCTGTGGGCTGTGTTTACCTTGAAGATTTTCTTTACCTCAGCAGAAAGGGGTTTGAACAAGAGACAGAAGGGTTTTGCCTACCTGCCCTTATACCTCCCAGCATACTGGGGGAGGGGGCATATAGGGAGGTAGGGAGGAAAACGCAGACAAGTCCCTGTATAAATAATGTAGGACACCGAGTTGGTGTTTGTGACTAGATGTATAAAGTTGGACAACTGAAATTCTCCATTGTGTTACTAATTATCCTATTTTGTGGACAGAAAGCAAAACAACTCAGTACATTTCCTGTTAAAATGATATGGACTAGCTTTTGTATAAGTATAATCTAGTGCAAGTTCATTCAAGCTAAATTAATTGGGAAACCTGCATACACATGTTCTAAAAATATTTATTTTTTTTTTTCCAATTTTAGCAACAAAGCCATTTATAAAATGGGGGATGAAAAAGCTATGAATGTCAGATGAAACAGTTAATATTAAATATGTAGGCACCAAACCTGTCCACATCCCAAAGTAATTTCAAAAAATGTCCAGCTCTAGAACAGGACATACAGACCATAACTGTTGTTGTTAATACAGACAGTATTAAATGACATGTAGGTCACCTGCCACACTGAAGAGACTATGTCCATGTAAATTTACAACTATTCCCACCAAGATTAGGCTGAAACTATGGCACGCTGTCATGCAAAAAGCTGTGGGCAGCAATTCTTCATTCTCATCCTTTAAACGCACCTCACCACTTCTCACCAGGAAGTAAAACTCCCAGGAGAAGTTTATGATCAGCATGACTACGTTACCACATCTGCAGTTTCCTGTGAGGAGAAAACACACCCTTTTTTCCCATGCATTCATCTTCTAGTATAAAGCTGGCCAGCCTTCCTCACCTTTCCTCACCCTCCTCTCATACCAGGAACACTGTCCTTCTATGAGAGCCCCAAGCAGGAGGTGCCATCATGGAAATCATTGGGATCTGGGGTGCTGCTGTTGGGAGGAGGTGAGAATGTCTCCACATCCCTTCACAGTGACCCACAGGGACCAGCTGCCCCTCTGCAGCCTCTCCTGTCTCACATCTTCCTACAACTGCAGACTCAGTTTATCCAACCACTTCTGTACCAACACAGCCATGCATGAAAAGTTCTTGGGACTAACACAGAGCCCAGTGGGGTTGCTCCCTATTAAGCATGGAGCAGGCAATGCAAGTAATGAGGCTGACTTTGGAAACAGAGATAAAAGGCATCACACCAAAAATACTGTGTTGCCTTAACAAATATTATCATTTAAAAAGCCACTGCCATAAAAAACCCTTAAGCAGCTCCAGTGTATTTCAGGTACTTGAGTACTTTTTTGTTTATCTTTACACTTCAGAAACAGACTGGGCCATTTCATCATCTATGAATCATTGTTAAAAGGTGTTTATCCTGTATATGGCTGTGATAGAAGAGTATTGTGGAAGAATGAGAAAGATGTTCCTAAAATACCAAACAAGTTATAAAGACTTTGGAGTACATTTTAGTCATTTATTAAGTTATCCTACAGAAAGTCATCCAGACTTCAAGGAAAAATGCACAGCTGTAACATTTCATTGGACCTGAGACTACAAGGACCTTGGCCAGAAAATAAAATCAATACTGTAACCATAACTACTAAAGTCACAAAAGTATTTCCAGTTCTAATGCAATAAAATTAAAGGGCTATTTGAGATAAAATAATATAACGTAATTTGTTGATTTAGAAGAATTCAGATTATGAAATCTCCTTCTTATTACTCTTACAGTCTATACTGGTAACAGTTAAGCACATTTTAAGAGGTGTGCCACATTAATTGTTAATCCATCTGGGGAATGGTTTTCAAGGGAGACAAAACCTTTAAGTCATTTTGAAATATACTACTTTGATCAAGTTTGACACAGATTGTTTGAAAGAAGTAGAAAAGTACCTTTTCAAATATGTCTATGTGCAAATACAAAAACAAAGAATTTATGAATGAAAAGAGATGCCCAAAAAATTACCTCTTTCCATAAATGAAGATGTTCTGCACCACATATGTTAAATTACGCAGACTTACACATACATACCCTACAAATTCTAAAAAGAGGTGATCAGTTTCATAATACTAAATCTCTTATTCAGAAAATTGGAATAAGAAAATTACACATAACTCCTGGGACAAATCTTGCATTAAGACATTCATTTTATCATTAATTTCAATCAAAGGATATCTATCATCCAGATAAAAGGGTGCTGCCATTATATTAAATTCATCAGAGGATAATGGCCATGAATACAAGAAAAATACTCTTTTGCACTAACATCTTTCATTGACCTATATGGAGACCTGGAGTGTATTCAACTCACTCATCACACACAGAAAACATTAAGTAATAGGACTTCCCACAATATATTTGTCAAAAGAAAAGACAAAGAATCTGCAATGAGATTTTTTACAGTGACTTTATTGAGCAAATAACAGTCATTTCCAGGAATGAAAAAAAAAAAAAAAGCAAACCTTTTTCGTATGCTTCATATTGCCATATTGCATCTCCAACTGTCTTTGTCTTTCTGTTTATATTTCTAAACATCTTGTTACTCTTCATTCAGTCAGAATCTTAAGTGTTCATGGGCTGAAGGAAAAGCCAGGTGCCTGCTCTGCCCAGAATAAAATCTTCCTCATCTGAATATCATCTGCTATTCTGAATACCTGAAGACACTTATGAAGAAGTAAATTTGTCTACATCTGTTTTAAATACAGAAAAACAGATATAATTTTTGTTGCTTTATTTTTTGAAGAGAGCATAAACAACATTACTCTCAATAATTCAGGATGTCAATTTTCTTGATGTATAAGTAACTTACTAAGGTAATATTTTTGCCATCCTGTTCATGCTACATTTTTCTTTCTCTGTATTTTTATTAAATAAGCATTTAGGAGATCCTTCACCTATTTTTCTATATTTAGTGCCTTTCAAGTGTTTTTCATCTTTATAAAAATAATGTTTGACTTATTTTAGGTACCAGCACCTTTTATTTTTTGGCAAAATTGTCGCTACAGAAAAAAAAGTAAACCAATTCCCCATGGATTTATTTAAACTATCCCAACATTTAATATTACTTTTAACTAGCAGACAAAGTTCTCTGAACTCTGCCAACATCTTTTTCTGCACTGAGGAACAACAAGGAGAACTCAAATTGGGCATTCAGGTAACTCTTCCTTGTTAAGGCTATTGTTTGTTACCATGATCCCATTTTCAGTATCACAGCAGCCAACAGTCCCACAGAAGACACGCCTAAGAATTCACTCTGGAGATACATTCTGAGAGGTTAGTCTTGGTGAAAAGTATCACTTATTTTGAAATGTGAGGCTAAGAAAATTTATCAAGTGGTAGCATTTGACTACAGTGTTGAAAATAATTCCATCATACTAGTCAAAACCACTGAAAATTATATGTATTTTATGGAGATACACAGATATGAAATGTATGTGTATGCACGTGTATACATTGTTTAAAGAGTATTTTGAAACAATAAAATATACAAAGGTAGAAGCAACAAGCTACTAACAAGACACAAATTGCTTTCAAACATACTTTGACATAGAAGGACTTTGAGAATTCAGGCTACCTCAGAAACACAGAATGGAATTTAACAGGTATTCATCAAAGTAAACCTTTGCAAGCTGAATTGATCTGTCAGATGGAGAGTGTGTTTCTAAAGTATTAACCCTCAGAAGGAGCACCAGGAGCTGGAAAAAATCCTGAACCCTGTCCAACACAGGACACCAAGAGGCCAAGGTGTTCTGTTACCGTTCTCAACTCCTGGACCACATTAACTACTTCCTCTTTTAGTTCCCTCACTTCAGAAATGAGAACATCCATCCTTGAGAGTTGATGAGAAGATGACCCAAGAAAGAAACAGCCATCAGGAAGGACCCCTACGGGGAAGGAGTTTCCAGTGGATGGGGAGCAAGAAAAAGGGGACAAGTGTCCAGAAGAGGAGTATCCAACAAAAGGTGTCGGGACCTGGGAAGTGGAGGGTCCAACAGACGCTGGGCAAACAGCAGGTGAAGGCGGTCCAGCTGTTTCAGTTTTAATGGAATGATGGCATCTTGGCTCTTGAATGTTGGTAGAGGTGGGTGAGGTGTAAGAGAATGAGCATGATGAAGAAACTGTAAAATTAAAATTCACTTCATTGTATATTGATATTCAGTATTTCCAGACACCTGACTACTATGGAAATACACAGTGTTGTAACACTACAACAGTAAAACAGATCTCAAGGATAAGTTGTCTGCAATTATGTTAATGAACCTTGTTAAGCCAGCTTTCAGAAAGGAGGCCATAGATGCACACACTGTCCTTCTCTTTTCTGATATTCCTCTTTCCTTGCAGGTTAAGAAAAAAGCATCCGATTTACCTAAGTTAGCAAATCAAGATGTTCACCAACAGTTATTAGCCTATTAAATAGAAAATACTCTTTAGCCTCTGCAGCAGTCTAGACACCTTTTAGATTTTTAGTAACTTTCTCTTCCAAATTACGAGCGGATTTAATTTTTTTCTGCGTAAAATTTCTAAATTTCTAAAACACTCATCGGTTTTACTCAGGCAGAAACTTACATCTATCTCACAAAATCTTACTGATGCAGGAACTCAAAATTTTGTTTAATATGGAAACATAGTAAAGAATTCAGTAACAGCAACCTGGAGGAAGGAAGACTGGAAGAGATCTACAGGAAATAACTAATTAAACATAGATGCATTTCTAATTGATAGAAGTATAAAACATGATTCAGATGTTATTGAAGTTATTAAGGCATCCAGTTGGAAGAAACAAGGTACAAGACAAAGAAAATAACTTGCATAATATCTGGCAGAAGACACGACAATTGGAATCCTAATTGTCATGTTAGGATTCTACTTCTAAGTAATGCACCCTTCTGAGATGACTTTTCCTTTTCTGGGACTGTAGGATTTTTTGGAGGACAGTTAGTTACTTGAAAGGCTAATGGCAAAAGTCGTGAGAGAAATCTGCAGCTATAAACCTGCCTCTTTGCTCTGCCAGAAAATCTCAAACCTGTTTCAAAAGATCACACAAATAGAAGCTGTGTTGAAATATTGAACGTTTCAACACAGCAAAAATAATGGCCCAAACTACAAATCTTCCCACATTGACTGGATGTCTCCAAAATAAAAAACAATGTCATGCCACAGTATTTTTTTAATCTGTTTTTGAAACTGTTACACATACTCTTGCAGTTACATATATTTTTAAAATAGTCACAAACTTTTTTGCAAGCCAGTGAAGTAAACCTCCAGGACAGTATCATGGCTTCCTAAGTGTTTTCTTTTCTTCTATAAGGATTAATAATCTGACTATGATAAATAAAAAAAAAATTAATACATATTTTTAATGTTAATTTTGGTTAGTTAAGGGGGGATATCTTTTTATATCAGATTGGTAACGTAATGCTTTGTGGGTTTGTTTCTTACCAAGTGTATGCCATCTATAAAGTTACTATTTTTAAGATATGCTTGCTTATTTCTGCCCAGAGTTACAGCTTCAAAGAGACAGCTCCCCCAAAACAGACTATAAAGCACAACATCTGGAAATCTTATCAAAACATTTTTGGAAGACAGTTAACAGCAAAAGGACAGTCTGGAGTTTTACAGCTAAAAACAGAGTCTGGTATGAGCAATATTTTACTGTAACTGGGCTAGATTTCCTTTTCCTAGTTTCACAAATGCTGCATCCTGGCTACACCAGAAGTACTCTTCTAATCATGTCCCTGACCCTCATGATGCATGGCTGCACAGACAAACTATAAAACCTATCAGGAATACAACAAAATCACTCCTCTCCTAAAGTCTTCTTACCTACTAAACTATGATGTTAGTTTTTCAAAGGAATGGAAAATTGATCTAATCTGCTTCACCCTACTTCCAACCTTTCCTCTATCCTATTTTTAATCTCAGTAATATTTCTGTGTTGCACATTAATTTCTGCCTCATTCTCTCTATCAAAACTTTTAGAATATCCCTCGGACACCTAGGAAAATCCTAAATATTTTATTCAAATGTGTTTCAGATGTCATTGTTTTATTGCAACTACCCAGTTCCAAACTACAACGCACATGACATTTCTGTTTCTTTAGAAATAGTTAAATACAGATGTGAAAAGCCTTAATGATAAAAGATTCTTTCAAAACTATGTCATTTCAATTTCTACGAAAATACTTTACATTAGATATGGTGATGAAGAAACTAAATCTATTTCAGCTCAGAGGTTAGAGACCTCTCTTGGTCAAGTTCAAAACTGAGACCATGAAACAGAAATGAACAGTGGTATATTTTAGTATCAACATTACTCCTGATCTTGTCTCCCTTAGAAAAGTAAAAACTGCACTAGAGTGGTAGGGAAGCTATCTACCCATAAACATGATATCCAGAGACATATTTATTTGTGGGTACTGTGAAACTATTTGCATTTTTGGTGCTGATGACCTGTGGATACTGCCTGAAGCACTGCCTGTTATGACTACATTAGCATTCCTTCTTGACACTGGATAAACACAAATGTGACCCCAAAAGGCTTATTTCTTTTTCATTTATCCCTAACCTCATATAGCACACAGATTTACATAGATGAGTGGGAAGTAACACAAGTTACTTCTGGCATAGAAACTACCTCCAAATTGTAGTTAATAATTTTTATTATCTTTGTGTTTGCAGGCATATGGAATCAGAAAATAGGTTTTCCTAAATACAATATCATAATAGAACACCTGTGTCTGAAAGGAGCTTTTACACAGATACATGAATAGAATCATCATAGAATATCCAGAGCTGGAAAGGACCCACAAATTACCAAAGTCTTGCTCCTGGAACTGTACAGGGCAGTCCCAAGAACTATGTGTGTGTGTGAGCACATTCCAAATGCTTCTTGAAGTCTGTCAGACTGGAGCTGTGTCCACTTCCCTGAGGAGCCTGTTCCAACCACCCCATGGGTGAAGAACCTCTTTCTAATATTTCAGCTAAATTTGTCCTGGCAGAGCTTCCTGCCATTCATTGGGTTTTACCACTGGTCACTGGAGAGATGCAATCAGTGCCATGAAGATGATATCAAGCATCTAAGAAACTAGCAGCACAACAAATATGCCAGGAGCTGCCCCACACCCATTCCCGCTGAGCCCAGGCACCAAGGGCAGGCACTGCAGTTGTTACTTACAGTGTTTCTGCAGCAGCATGATAACCTCAGAAAGTGATCAGAGGCTCAATAACTTTTTAGGGGCAAAAGGCCCCCAGTACAACACTGGACAGTGCTGTATCTGTGCCTCTGCAGGAATGGAACATCTTACAGATGGAAAAAAAACCAACCAAACAAAAAAAACCCTAATAGTGACTTAAAGGTAGCCTCTATGACAGGGATCTGGTAAAAGGTCACTAAGTTTATTAGTGCTAGAGGACAGAACATTAAAGGAGGGATTTAAACTCCAGGAAGCAAAAGTAACACACACTGATTTAAGTCTATCTTCTTTATTCTTTCTTCCTCATATTGTAATTCCTTGTCTTATGGAACATATTAAAAGTTGTTCCACTCCAGTAGTCTAGCTACCTAATGACACAGAAATCAGGTAAAGGTTCATTGTGAATACACTCAAGGGATTTAAATTTCATTCATTGTTCACTACTGATAACTGTAACGTGAAGTTCATACAAACATGAACAGATCCAGTGTTCATGGAAAATGATTCTTTGCAAGTGGAATGATTCAAAGCCTAAAATACAGTTGAGGTACTTGAGAACTTTAGAGATCATCTGTGAAAGGCTCTGTCAGCAGGACTTGCCCTCAGGAGTCTAAATGGCAGTGCACTTCCCAGAAGCCCCCATGGTTCATGCAGCAGCACAAAACTACTTCATTTGCCAGATGGGGATATCTGAGAGAGGAAGAACAAGCTGTTTTCCCTAAAACAATAAAAATAATTTATCTAGAAAGTAAAATGTTTATTTAAGATGTGATCCAGTCTTTCATGAAAAATTGTTATAAAGTTTCACAGCAAAACAGGTAGTAATCACAGAGAAAAATATTTTGCATAAGGAGGAAGATTCTGGGTGAATCTTCTGGGGAAGATTCTTCTATTTGCTGTTACTGAGTTAGGTTATGCAAAACCACAGGCAAGCCTATTTTTAAAAAAATCAAAAGTGAATGCTTCAAACAGTCAAAAATAGTATCAGAGCCTCCATGAGAAACGGAGTACAAAGAAATTAAGAAGAAAAAACTAGTTAAAATTGAGAAGAAGAGCCTAATGGTAATAACACAGATAAGAAGGTGAAAGCATATTAAAAGGAGACCAACTATAAAAGAAATGTGAAAGTAAAAGGTAGCTAAAAGAAATACCCATCACATGCTTCCTTGCACATGGAGATGAAAGAGAAAACTTAGCAAGGAAAAATAAAAAAGAATTGTGGGGTGTTGTTTTTTTTTGGGGGGGGGGGGTGGAGGTGTTGTTTCAGGTTTTTTCAGAAGCTTTAAAACAATATAAAAATGAGGTAATACCAAGGGGTCACTCAGTTGCTGAAGAACTGAGAGCAAGGTTAGCAGTGGAAGTGAAAATTGAGAGCAAATACTGAAAGATTCACAATGGAAGCAACTGCATGTCATTTTCTCTATTTCTCTTGTACATACGATGCTTTACATGTCACAGGCTCTCCAGACAGCTGCAGTACCTCAGACACAGGATCCATTAACCAACACTGTTCAAATATATGAGTTTAACCACATTCTCACATAACAAAGGGGAGGGAAAAGACTGCACTGGAACCTAGGTTTATAAAGCATCAAGATAACATGAGGGCGAGCTATGACAATTAATTTCACTCTTCTGACAGCCACAACTTTCTTATCCACATAAGCATGTTTGTTGCTTTGGATAACCCAGAACATACCACCACTTACCAATCCCCTCATCCTACAGATAGAGTCCCACATAGCTACATGTGGGCTCCTCAGAAACAGCCTATTGGATCTATTCTAAGTCACATGAGAGAGACTAAATGTCCGTGTCATGGTAATATAGAAATGGTGTAATCTTATGTTGACTAAACCATAGTAAGATGTTTTGATTTTTGCTTGAAAGCACTGGATTCCAAATTCTAGCATATCTCCAAATTCATGGCATAGACAATATCAAATACCTCATTTGTCACATGTCTTTTCAAACAACAAGGCTGTCACCAGATACAAAAGATATTTTTATTAGTATTATTATTATCATTATTATTATCATTATTATTATAATTATTATTATTATCATCATCATCATCAATGTTATTTATTGTTATTCTTTATACAATATCCTGATGGTTGTTGGTTTTAAACATATTTACAAAACCAGCAAATGCAATCACACAGAAAAAAAGGTTCTTTTAAAAAGCCATCATTTTATTGCAGCCATTATGGAATGGGAGCGGTTTATTGTATATGTGAGCATAATTCAAGGTAAAATAATCCCATGTTACTCACCTTGATCTCTTTCATGCCATGTCCTGCTTCCTGCAGCTGGTGAATTTGGAGAAGGATAGAAGTCTCCTGTTGGGCTTGGCTCCATGTTTTCATCTATGGAGATAGTTTTGGGTCTTTTGCTGTTGAAGAATTGTGAGATTTGTCAGTGAATATAATATTCATCTAGTGGTGGTATATAAAGTGTCTGGATCCCTACAAATATTCTAATAGATAGTACTTCAGGCTAACAAAGCCAAAAAACCCAAAAAACCTGGATATTACAACCTACATTAGCTTGCAAAGGCAATGTTAATAATACATGATGTGCTCCAGTTATTCACATGACTTAATACTTCAAAGATGGCATGGATGGGTAATATAAAAGTCCACAGCATTTCATTGAACAACCAAGAAACCAGTTCCTGTAGCCTACCAGAAAGCAGATTGTGAAAGATTGTGTCATGAAGGTACTAAACTCTATGCAGAAACCCTGAAGCACAGCAAGTCACTGGAAAGTGTTACCAATAAGACCAAGGTAGAACAGGAACTTCTGTGAACGTGTTAATGAGGAAAAAATGTACTTTACTGTATTTCACCAGGTCAAACTCCAAAGATTCTCAAAGAGGGCTAGTCTGAAGCACTTTTCATTTTTGACTAGTTTAATTAAAAACAACAAAAGGCCCTTATTGCAAGTCACACCATATAAAATGAGGCGGAACTTCAATACAGTGGAGGAAAGCGTAGTTTCCTCATAGCAATATATACTGAAGCTGTTATACTGACTGCCAAAGAAAACCAGAATAAAGGTTCTAATAGTGTGGTATTCTTCTTATTACTGCTACTACTACTACTATTACTATTACTGCTATTACTACTAACGCTGCTACTGCTACACTGTGATAATTAATCCATCAATTTCTAATTAATCCATCAATTTCTAAAAAGGATTTGGTATACTGCCAAGATGAAAATATGATGGAATGAAATATGGGAACATGAGCAAAATAACTCAAAAGAACTAAGTGCTGGTGGATGAATACCTCAGCCCCCTGATAGTCCTGTTAAATCCTGTCCCAATGTGCAGACACTTCCAGACTCACTGGGGTGGTTCTGGAAACATGGGACAATGACAGCTCCTATGGTGCTTGTGATTTCATGGTATAGCAGTTTCAGCAAACCAAGGGGCCCTGGGGGTCTGTCAGAGAGTACATTAGTTGGGAGTCAGGTAGAGGACACAGCAGGTTCTCTACATCCATGGGCCAACCAGCTGCTCCCAAGGGACTTTTTCTCAGAGATAGGAGAAGGGATGAACAGAAGAGATGTTGAACAAGGAGGGAGTCAGGCCCTCAGATTAAATTGCCTGTAGCAGGCAAAGGGAGACCCTTGAGAAAAATTAACCTTTAAACATCTCACATGCTCCTCCTTCTTACCACTGCTGGGAAGTGCCCCCTGAAAGAGCAAGGCAGGAAACACATTTGAAAGAGCTGGGTTGCTATGGATGAAAACACCTTGTCTTTATATACCTGTCCTAACACCTTTTATAGAGGAAACACTATCTGTCCAAACACATTTTGCAAGATGGAGGTCCAAGAGAGGGCCCTGAAAGACAGCCTTTCTGCTCGCAACCACTCTGAGCCCTGCCAGCATGTTCCCAAGCGCTAGCCCTTCCTGCAGCTCAGTTACCGTCTTGGGATGTGTATCTGTCCCTTTGGCAGATGGTTTAGCAGGCACTTCAAACCCTGAAAAAAGTTACCACTGCCTTCAATATCATGCAAGATGACAGGCAATAATGACACCATTACAAACGACAAAATTTATAACTTACAAATCTGTATGGAGATTGTGGTAACATACACAAGTATCTAGCCTCACAAAATCAGAAAAAATTAACAAAGTAGCTGGTTGTTGACAGGATTTGTGAATCGCTTGTCCTACGCTATTAAACACGGTTCCCATTAGCACTTGTATCAAGTTCTTACCTGCTTGGTGGAGAGGACAAGGACCTCTGTAGATTTACACCCGAATTCATATCATGGTAATATGGCTGGCTCGGAAGCTCTCCAATTGGGAAGTTCACTCCACTTCCCTGGGTTATGGGTGCTGAAAAACAAATCATCATAAGAAGTCAGAGATAATCTTCTATCTTTTCAGCTCTTGGAAAAATATCAAGATGTTATTACATGTATCTAATTTTCTGCCTCTTGTGGAAATCAAGTACCAACAAGTTGTATCAATGATTATGTATCTAAAAAGCGAATTATCTTCCCTAGTTCTTAGCAGTCATTCAGATAGAACACATTTGTTTAGAAGAGATAACAAGGAATCACCAATATGCAAAAGATAATACAAACCTCAAGCACTATAATGAATGAGGCCAGGTTTATGAGGACAGTTAGTATTATTTATTAAATAACTGAAAAAAATTGAAATAAGAAACTCAGAGACATGCTCATTCCTTTTCCTTAATGCTAACACTTTTGTATCAATAATAGCCTTCTGTGTGGACAGCCTGGTTTTCTGCTTTCTTTTTCTTTCACCCAGGTTCTGCTTTGCATATGTACACTTACACACAAATACATAGAGTCAGTGTTACCTTCACCTCCTTATAGGGTCTGTGTACCATACAGACTCTGGCAACTCAAGAATAAATTATGTGTTACATATTGTGGTGTATTTACCTTTGCTCATTGTCTGTGCATTGTGCATTTTAACTACCTTTGGCACTTAAAAGAATAATTGCACGTTGTGTAATGTATTTGAAGGTTTGTATTTTTTCTGACAGTTTAAGTACAACTCTGTTGCGGCTTGAGGTTAAACAAATGCATGGTAAGAAATTCCACAGAAACCACATGCTTTAATGCTTATTATTAGGAGTATATCATGTATAACAGCTGCATAACACACAGTTTCATAGCATAATTACAATATTGTTTCATTTTTAACCTGAATGGCCTTATACTTTAAAATGTACTTAACCACCTGACAACAAAAAGAAAGCTATAATTCACACATCCTCAGCCTTCTAAAACAGCAAAACTAAATCTTCAGCAAGCACAAAAAATTATATGCCTTAGCACTGCAGGATTGCAATATTCATTGTTTTGCTGAAGGATTTAACATAACTTTAGTTGTTGAATATTAATTTCTGACCATAGAAAATGAAATAACCCATGCATCTGAAGCCTCAGTGAGTTATTTACATTCCTCAAGCACCCTGATCCTGCATAAGTTAACACCTGTGCAAAATATGGACAGACATTTTGGAAACTTTGGAAGCCTCTTTGGCTTTGTCCTCACCTTGCCAGAAAAGTAATTTTTCTGGACCATTCAGTTTTTACAATGCTGATATCACCACTGTGGACACCTCTAACTATAGCTTCCAACTATTCTTCTTTACTTCCTAATGAAGTCTTGAGAGAAATACTTTTATAACGTTGATAGCAAAGGGAGAAAAGAAAGGGTCAGGAAGCAATGCAAGATGAAAATGTTGACAGGTTTTTATGCTATACTATTATAACAATTGTTAGGTGTCAACAAATGAGATCTTATATCCTTTTTGTTTTTTCTTTCTGCAGTCAAAGCTTCACCTGCCCTTTCACATTTATTTTTATGGGGTTTTTTACATGTTCATGTATATAATATCTCTGATGCCAAAATGAGACAATGTAATTAGAAATTCAGTTACAGCCAATGCTAAGATTAAAAGAAACAAATATTTGATACATTTTTGATCATCCTTTAAATCCATTTTAAATTCATTTTAGGAGCTACAAATTTAAAAAAACAAAAATCAAACAACAACAACAACAACAACAAAAAAAACCACTAGAAGAATAATCAGATCTTTTAGCAATATCCAAGAATGTGAAGGGCATCCTTAAGAAACTAAGTCTAACAATAGAAGATTTTGCTACATATGGTAATTTTATTGAAGCATCAGATGACTAGGTGTGCAGAGGGAGATATAACAAATTGATTCCATCTTTAAATATCAAGGAGACAGAACAGCACCTATTTGTTTTATTACAAACATGTGCAAGATGGACTGTAATACTGTGGTCAAATATATCAAAATTGTGCATGGTTATAGGCATTTACCATGCATCTTATGTCCTGTGAAGAAAAAAGTTCAAGGAAAAAACCTTCCCTTGGTTATAGCAGGCTTTGGAAATGATTAAACACAAATGTTAACTTACTTCTTGACACTCTCACAAGTTCTGACACGTTGAATACTCCGGATTTCACAAAACTGTCTTCAAGGTACACTGAAAAAGATCATACACCCATAGTCAGTATAATGAGAAGATAAATAAATAACTATAGATAGATTTATACACCAACTAACAATGGTATTAATGGAGTATGAGAACAATAATACACAGATCAAAGTACACTCAAAGCTGATCACAGTATCTAATGTGAGCCGAAATTCAGGCAAAGGAGCAAAAAAGTCTTAAGAATCTGTGATAGAGCAAATTTTAAAAAGTATATGAAAATTATTAAGCAATATATTTAGTCCCTAGCCATCCATCAAAAAAGTATCTGAAAACTAGCTTCTTTTACTAGTATCTTGAAATTTTAAGTCAGTATTGAACTACAACTGGCATCAGCTGGATAATCAATTTCACCATGGTCCAGTCCTGTCCTTGCATATGTTTCTGTTAAAGAGATTTTTACTTAACTCTCACCTTGCTGACTGTGACTTTATAGTACAATCCTCACTACCAAATCATCACCTCTGAGGCAGATGAGGGGTTTGCTATTATTTCCAGGAGAAACAGGAACTGAACAAAGCAGCTGAGCTATTCAGTGGGGTGTGTTTTATATACATGCTGAATTGTGTATCTAGAAACCTATGTTTTAGAAAACACATATTATTGTTTTGGCCTGTATTTACTTATCCTAAGATAAATGTATTTGATATACTCTCTCTGCTCTGAAATTCTGGCATAAGTTGGAGCAGTGCTGTGAAACAGTGCTGACAATCAAATCACTTATCTCAGTAGTGTAACTAGTAACTGTATGCAAAGAGAGCTAAGAAAACCCATGTTTCTGTGGAAGCCTCACATCAATAATCACTGCAAAAGTTGTATTAGAGAATTTGAGATTACATTGTATCATGGCATTTTATACCTAGTAATAACAACCATTTACAGATGAAAGTATTTAGATCTATACTTGGTGCACATTGCTGCTCCAACAGGGTTACTTTTTAATTTGATTTCATGTGAGACAGTATACTAAGAATTTCTTACTCTGGTTTCCCTAGTCTCTTTTCTGAATTAATAAGGTTTTGTTCATTTGGAAATAAACTGTCAATTTTCTGTCCCCAATGTTTGAAGGAGTAAAAGTATTCTAGATGTCCTAACAAAACAAACATACAAAAAAGTACACCTACTGGAATACCTACTGATTCAGAAAACAGTGGTTTGGTACTATTCTCTTTGGATTTCTTTTGGAAATTGCTGCTTTTATCTTCAACTGATTTAGCAAAAACATGACCACTAGAATAAGAAAAGTGACTGTAAAAGCAGTACACTTTACCTGACACGTCTGTCCTTGGTACACCTGGAGAAACCTCTAGTTACTTTCCAGGGTCAAAAAGAGGGCAGTGGCAAAAAGAGTGGTTTCCCCTGCTTATTCATCCCACAGAGCTGTCTCACCCAGCACCTCTGGTATTATTTACCAGGGCAGGTATAAACGGTGCACGTGAGAGCATAAGCTGAAAGAATAGGAACCCATCCGACCAAGCCCATTTCCCAACATCTCTGCTATGCTGTCAGACCTATAGGAGAGTGTCAGTCTTTCCCAGCTGAGAACCATCCCATGATCAAGCACCACAGGTGTACAGAGCACTGTAGGCCTGCAGGATCATCCTGAACAGTATTCTGCCACTGCAGTCGTCTTCTCATCTCCCAGTCAATGTCACTTCATACTCTATTCCTGCATGTCTTTATTCCCACTAGTAGCTCTTCAGGTCTCCCTCCCTTTATAATTCACTTTGTTTAATATTTCTCTCATTTTCAACAGATAATCTCCATATCCATTACTTTCTCCTCTCTTACCATCCTTCACCTGGATATTGCTGGCCCCTCTGCAGTGTCTAAGAAATAAGCGATTTTCTCTCTCATTTTCTGCATTCTCTTGCACTGTTTCTCCATTTGTTGTGTGGATGAAAATAGGACAGTTTCTGAAATATTTACTTCTTTATTTGACAGAACTTGGTATACCCATATGTTGGGGGTTAGGTGTCCTTCCTTTTGCTCTGGCTCACCTATGGAATTTTTACCCATTAGTGACTGGGAAAATCTGACTGCTGGTACTTAGTGGTGGTTGGCACCCACTGGTGCTTGAGAAACACAGAGTTTGGCTGGGCCCAGGAGGGAAGTGGGGCAGGAAAAAGGGAAGGTGGGGGCAGCTGTGGGCTGGCTGGTTTCTTCAGCTCCAGGGTAG
Organism: Pseudopodoces humilis; assembly: GCF_049639895.1. Taxonomy (NCBI): domain Eukaryota; kingdom Metazoa; phylum Chordata; class Aves; order Passeriformes; family Paridae; genus Pseudopodoces; species Pseudopodoces humilis. Next base: position 46,136,940 of record NC_142203.1, on the reverse strand, counting down.
AACTCTCACTGGGACCTGTTGCAGCTGAGAGAAGGGAATTTGCCATCACCCAGACGGAGCTGCTGCTTCTTCTTCTCCTTCTCCTTCTCTCTCTTCCTTCTGCAATGGTGGGCCTCACACTCCCTGTCCTGCCGGGACGTGTGGCAGTGCCAGCCACCACCTCAGAGCTGCTGATACACCTCAGCCACCGGCCCAGGATCTCAGCTCATCCCTGCTGTTCCAGCTGAGTGTTCCTCGGAGCCCTGCAGGAGCACCGGGACTGACTGCCCGAGGGGTTTGTGAAAACAAAGCCTCTCCTCCATCCCTTCCCATCTCAGCCGAGAAGGCTGTCCCAGGGTCCCTGGTTCTGTTTTCTTGTTATTGCTGTAGTTATTGTTGTTTGTTTGCCTGGTTATACTAGTAAAGAACTGTTATTCCTATCCCCAGATCTCTGCCTGAAAGCCCCTTGATTTCAAAATTATAATAATTTGGAGGGAGGGGGTCTCCATTTTTGTTCCAAGGAGGGGCTCCTGCCCTCCCTAGCAGACACCTGTCTTCTAAACCACAACACCATATAACAAAAAAATGCACACAGTTCCATTTTTGCTTTTCTTTTCCTCCTCAGTTATTGCTTTTTAATCAAAGTTCAGGTAAAGTGGATGAAGGTTAGTAATTCCTCAAGCAATGGCAGTCTTTCCCTCTTCTGCTTTTTTCCTCCAGCAGAAACAATCTAAAGTACTACATGGAAGGGAGATTTCCAAAGAGAAAATGATTTATTGATTTTTAGTTGGCTTATAAGTGAAGTGTGGCATAAAGCCAGTGTACAACCATGCAGCCAGCTCTGAAGCTGGTAATGAGACATGACTGAACTTCTCTGCTGTTTATCCAAGCACTACTACTTTGAAGCACAACTTCTCTCATCCAAACCAGGCTAACTTAAGAGGAGTTTTAGCCAAGTGTAGATTAATCAAGCTATCATTATAGTGAGAAGACCCAAAGCTCATACTAAAAGAAGAAAAAGCCTATGTTTGATTTTATATGTAAGAACACAGATGTGCAAATGGATGCATGCATATACACCCAGACACATATGTTTAATCTTCAGTCTTCTCTCGTGGATTCTTAGTTTTGGCCACTGGCAATATTGAGAATACATAATAAAAAGAGCAATACAGTATTTCTCTAGTTGTGATGATGAAATGGGAGCAGGGTAAGTATTTTGCCACTAAGTGGTATCGCTACCACTCATCCCCTCACAAAAGGATGCATTGTTAACTGATGGGACATATCTTTCTTTCACTCAGGTTCCATCCTGCCTTGGAATGGACCAAAAATAATGACACCCACAGATATATACAAATACTTTGGCTGGCATAAGGAAATAAAGGGAAACTGCAGCTATTGTCAATCTCAACATGAAAAACTACTTGACTTTTTTCTCTATGTAATTAGACAAACTATTATCAAAGAATTAGTGCTACAATAAACAATCTGTGTCATATCACTGAGCAACTTCATCCTGAGCTTTATGTTCTAGCAGGGAAGGTGGATTCCAATGCTGACTCAGGGTTTTAAGGTCAGCATTTTAAGGTCCAACACCAGTGAACTTCAAAAGTTTCACCTAGTTATGAAGATAATCTATGGTGGGTATGTTACACAACTGTTACTTGGCTCCCAGCTCTGCAAGAAGAAAATATTCTGTGCCATTAAATTTCTGGAATTTGTTGTGGGAGCAAGCATTCTACGTAAGACAGAGGTTAAACAGCAAGACTGTATGTAGAAGGTATGAAGTATAGGATATTTTCTGTTTATGGTGTGAGATACTGCCTTCTACTTGATGAAGCTGATCACACCACTGAGTAAGAATTAACATTCACATTATTACGCTTCACACAAGACAAGAATATGCAGTGTATATTAATATACAGTATAGGCCTTAATTTTTTTTTTATTGCCCGTTCCTTAATGCACTGTTTACATAAATGCATTAAAGAGACTTAAATTAGCACTCTTGGTGTGTGTTTCTGATCTGTTCAGTATAGACATTCATGCACTTGATTAGTCTATTGTATTCCTGACAATTTACTTTATCTTTTGATGGTCATGATAACACTGCTGTCTTTATCATTCAAACCTAAAAGAAGCATTGAATATTGTTATTTTATAAAACTCATCCTACCTGAGAGATGGCACTCTCTGAAATGAGTATTACAAATTGTCATTATTTTTAAAAATCTTATTTCTAGAAAAGAAGAATGTCTCACAAAACTGCCATAGTGTGATGTTGTACAAAGAATCAGTCATTTCCAAAACCCACATATAAAAGTATGGTTTTTAAAATTCTCTCCTAGTTTTTTTATATGGTGATTAGAAAATCTTTCTCTTCTTACCTTTTTTAAAGAAAACCTCACTCATGATAAATAAAATTTCCACAATGGAAAATAAAATTCCACAATGGCCAGTCCTGTGGCATCAAGCATGATAGAACAGGTTAAGCCAAGCAGCAGTTCTGATCAAGCTCCCATGTACAGTCAGTAAAGGGGGAAACCTTCAGCAACACCCCCAACTGCTGTAGAAGTCACTGCCCTAGTCCTTGCACCTCTCCCACTCTGTTTCTGCACTATGCCTTTTACTAGGCCTTGAAGAGATGAGTTACAAGTGTAGCTTTTAACTGTTCTAACCATGCAAAAAGTTAAAGAAGGGGGTCACAGAGGAGGACATAAAACAGTTTCAACTAACTGAAAAATAATTTCAGTTTACTTACTCTAACAAGCTTGTTCTCACATTACTTGAAAGCTTACTAGTGACTCTGCAAATTTTTAACCGGTCTTTTTATGTCTTCTGATTTGATTGTACTTTTATGAATAGAATGCCTATTCATGTTCTGCTGTATATTGGCTAGGGCCTAACCATAAAACTGTTTCCTGGTACTATTATAAATATAGTTTTCTCACTGATACTGTCTTGGTTTTGAGCAACTTATAAAAGGATAAGGATCCAACCAGTGCTGGAAACAATTTGCAATAATATACTTTAATTTCAGGATCTTAAAAGGAGGAATTATAAAACAGTAGATAGACTTACTAGCAGAAAAACAAATACATAGAACAACAGGAGGTACTGTGAGAAAAAAAGGCTGAAGACATTAGCCTGGTTTACAGCTGTACATAAAGTTATGCAGGGTAATGTTCTGGATGCTGCTAGCTACAACTTTGTACAGATACTATTTAGTCAGAAGTGGTAGTGAAAAATTAGTCTCACACTGTTCATAAGTCAAAATACAGTCAGCAGACATGCAGTTGGTTTTCTTACTGCATGCATTTTGAAACCAGCATCTGAAAAATAGTAGCAGAAACAGGTTGCTACCAAAACAGAATATCTTAAAAACAGATATGGGTGGATAATATTTGCCAAGCCGTGACAAAGAAGATTTCAGTGATGATACCATTGAAAAAATTGAACCAAGCTCTGCCTAGAGAATAAGGCTATTTCTGCTAACACATAACATTCTCCCAAGCCATCAATATTATTGCAGTAATGTTGCAATAATGTTGTAACTGGGACAGGTAACAAACTTGCAGAAAGACCCCCTGACTGCATTGAACTTTCAGCATGATGAGGAACTAAAAAGCCAAATATGCCATTTTCAGAAACAAATGAGATTTTTGACATCCTCAGAATTATAGCCAGAACAATAGTAATCTGTGTTGCAGTAGAAGTAAATTTGAAGAAATAAAAACCAGGTTCAAGGGACTCTGAAATCCATGACTAGAATTCAAGAAGTAAGTTGCCCTAAAACTTACCAAGAAAGAGAAAGGGTAAGTAACACAAATGTGTATTGCTTTCTATTCCAGAGGGTCTCAGGTTATATTGAAACTACAGCCAAGATTTAAGAAAAAGTTGGGGGAACTCCTTTCTAACAGCTATAGCACTAACAGGTACCAAAAGGGAATTTTCTGATGCCAAAACAGGTTTCTGGAATTCTAACTCGTAACATAAGAATTTTTAGTAAATTCTTTCTCTGTGAATACTTTGAAGTAAAAACCATCACACACACCACTGAACACAACAGCATCTGAATCACATGAGAATTGATCACAGCATCATTTATTCACACAGCAGGTTCATAAAGAAGGAGAACAAATGCAAACAGAAATGTAAAAGTAATCCTAAACCAGTAGACAGAAGTAATTACCACACCAAATTCCAAACCATCCTGAACGGCCTAAAGTTATTTCTTTTGGAAAACAGGGCTGTACAACCCATACAGGTTTATGAGTGCTGAGATAGTACAGCTGGGCACTGACCCTAGAACGCCCCACCCCACCTTCTCCAGCTCAGTGCTGGGAAGCTGAAAAAGAAAATGACTGACATTACTAATTCATAGAGCATTTGGGAAAGGGAGAACTTCACAGAAAATCAAGACCTGACCAAACCCAACCCTGCTTTATCTGAAGATCACTATCTGAGATGGCACAGCTGCAAGTACATAAGAAACAGCAAGCATTTCAAGATATCCACTCCCATGCTGGAAAAGAGGTAAATATGTGTTTATTTAAATACAATTGTGTTTGAATTCCCTATACTACTACTTTGGCATCATGGCTTCCACAAGAAAAGCTGCTTACAATGATGAGGCTGGGGAATATCTCTTTTATTCTGATTAATTCCAGCTAATTCTCCACCCACAAGAGGGTAGCTTGCAATAGAGTAAAATAATGAAAGCATCTGTGGTCTGAGATATTCAAAACACAAAGACTTTTGTTTATTGCATTTTCAAAAAGGGTGCAAAGGTTAAGACCACGTTCCTCTTCAGAGGTTATTTCTGAAACTACACATTCTAAAACTTAAAACTGAAATATTTTATCTGAAACAGAAATATATAGGCAAACTTATTACACACTTCTAAGGGCTTGATAAAAAAAAATATTCTCCCTTTGGCTGCTAGGCCATATGAAAGTGCAAGGAAAGCCTTTGGGGCTCTACATCTGCAATATATATTTGCATATTGAGAGATAGGTGAGGCTCATTGCAAGATTTTGGCAACACCTTTTTTAATTATAAAAAAATCAAACCAAAACAAAACAAAGCAAACTTCAGAGTTGGTGATTTCATTCAGGTCTTCTTTGGAAGTGGTTCCTAAAATAAAATTTCTGGGGAAAATAGAAGAGGAAAAACAATTCCAGGACAGTGAGGCTGGGGCTGGGGTTTCAACTACCTGTGCCTCATTCAGATTAAAGACTTTATCACTAGGCAAATTCCCTGACAGCATATCATGGGTTATTATGGAGGAAAGAAGGGAACCAGTGGGGATTAATGTGAGGCAAAGAGGCCGAGACAGTTTGTCCATCTCTTCCATGTCTTCATCAAAAAGTGTTATCCCATACAAATAATTTAATATTATTCAGCATACAGGCTCAAACCTGAGTTCTCTGCATCCTGCCTGATCTTATAGTCACAGAAATTTATAAGAAAATATTTTTTAAACCACATAAAATGGAATAAAATCTATCAAGAAGAAAATCCAAGCAAATAAAAAAATTAGTGTTTGCCACTTGCTAGGAAGCACAGCTCTATTAACCTCTGAATTCATAAAAGGAAAAATCTGAACACACTCATCTTCCCTCACCGAAAAGGCTCATACCTGTCTGAGTCGGGTCAGCTATCTTTTGTATTAGCCAATGCTGGACAAAAATGGCTTCAAAATCTAGAAGGCATCCAAACAAAAAGAGACTGGTTGCAAGCTTTACAGCAAATTGAGACTCCTTACTGTCCTACCCAGACAATGTTTAACTCTATCAATGTTGCTATTTCTTACCCCTATTTTAATAGCTTAAAAAGGCTATCTTCAAAGATTTGAGCAACACAGCAGAAACTGGACACAGTTCAGTTGATTTTTGATTTTTTTATTTTTTACACTGGCATATAAATCAAATCTGCCAAGCAGAAACCTCAAACCAGTGGGAAACAGCAAGAGGTCTTATTAATATCTAGTAGTTGTGACCAGCAGGCAGAATGGGAAAGAGTAATAACGCAAAGCAAAATCCAGAAAATCTTCACCTAGAAGAACTGGCTAGTAAGAACTGTATTTCTGAAAATCTTATTGTTATGGTCAGGGTCAATATTATTAGCTTAGTTACAGTTCTAGATATTTTTATCTTTTTATTCACCCTCATAATTTTCTTATGCTTAACAGATTAATTCACTGAAGATAACTTCTGTCTTCAGTACATATCCTGTCACACTACTGCACATATTTCCAGATACACTTGTGAAGGATGTTTTTTTAGATTTTCTTAAACTTTATAAAAAACCTGCAGGACTTACAGGGAGCAAATAATAACATAGTGTTACACTGAAACTACTACACTGGGCTACCTTTAACAGACTGCTTCAACTGTAGCTCAGAGCATTTTAAGCACAAAGAAAGAAACAAGACAGGCCTAAAATACTTCAGTTGCGTTTGGATTTTGGTGGCTTGCTGGTGTTTGGTTTTTGTGTGCAAAAATATGAGTATTTTCAAACTTCTAATCAAGTGTGCCTCTATCTGTTCAGACACCCTGACTGGGGCCTTTTTCATTTCCATTCTCTCTTTTAAATAGTGTAAACTTTTAATAGTTAAGACTGTGCTAGCACAGCACAAACTTTTAGATACAAGGAACTTGAAGGCTGATGCAAACAATAGCAGTGTTTAGATTTTTATCCTCTCTCAGTTTAATTCTGTTTATCTATCTGTCTGGAACTTATTTAATAATTCCTCCAGACAAGCAAAATTTACAACCCAGCTGTCTGTAAAGCCAGATTCAACCTTTATAAAAATATGTTAATATATATTTTAAAATATGTTTTATAAAATATATTATTCAAAGTTATTGATAAATAAAATTTAGAGAAGGATACCCCAGGATTTAGCTACAAGAGCTACATACCACTTCCACCACAAGCTACACCACAGGTCTTAATACTATACTGGGCTATCAAAATATTCAGTATATTTTTAGGAACCTATTGTAAAGAATTCCAACAAATGCTCTTAATGTTCTTTTGTTTGGCAAGTCATGCTACCCTCTCTCCAACTTGTTGTTAGGACAACAAATTACCAGACACCCTAAAGAATGCAACAGTCTCGCCAAACCTAGAAAAACCCACTCTTAACACCAGCAGCTTTGCCAACTACCACTCAGTTTCCAGCATCCTCTTCCTTGGCAGTATCTTTGTGAAGGTGGTGGCATCCAAAAGCTAACAGCACACAATCCTTGCCAGCATCCTGGCTGCTTGACACACAGGCACTAGAACAAAACATGATAGAAGAACCACCCTCCTGGCACTACCAGTCCACATACTCCTGGCTGAAAACAAACCTCAGAGTGGATATCCTCCAGGGTTCTGACAGAAGTGACTGTCTGGCTCTAATAATAACAATCGTGTGAAGTTCAGTAAGAAAGGACAGCTTTTCCCAGAGAAGATGAATGGCATGCAATTCCTTCTCATTCTCCTGCACAGCCTCAGAAGTCCTGTATTCTGCCATCCCACAAACCAGAGCACTTTCACCTTGCCAGTTTAACTCCAAAACAATATTACACAGGGAAGCTGAACAAAGCTAGAAAGTCATCCTCCAGCAGATGACATTCAATTATCCTCTGTCTCTGCTTAAATGAAGGGTTTCAAGGGAAGCAAGACACAGCTTCTATTTTCTGTCCCCACTTGGCAGCAGACAAAAGGGATAATGCTGGCTGCAGTGACTCCAAATCATGAGAAAGTGTTATGCTCATATTTGAAGCAGGAAGTTTCATGATGAATCAGCAACAGGTTTATCTGCTTTCTGTGTCCCTCCATCTTCTGACACTGAAGTCTGTCAAATGTTACATCTTGACCCACAAGTCTGCCCACAAGAAAGCCAACACAACCTGTCTGCTGCCTCCCGAAGGTTCTGTGTAGTAGTTTAGATTACTGCCAAACTACCACATTCTGTTACTGGCAACAAGATTCCTCCTCACTGGAGTTAAGTCTGAGGGCTGGAGAGACTGGACTCGCTGTGGAGTGTGATCCGCACTAGTAAAATATGTAATTCTACCTTCCTACTCCAAATGCTAAAAGGTACTTCCAAACCAGAATTTTAAAGCGTGCTGAAGGAGAGCTGACCCTGCCTTCAGCTTCCTAAACCCAGAAGCTACGAAGAATCCTTCAAGATTAAAAGGGGTAAGGTTAATACATTTGGCTTTTCTTGCACTCACAGAGATATCCTAAAAGCAAAATAAACTCTCTATAGCTAATTGGTCCAAGTTTCAAAAGGTGTAATTATCCATAGGAAAACTTTTCCTATTTATTTTATGAGTAAATTTGCTCCTTTGGGTTTTTAAACCACTATTCTACATAATGTATGGTATGTATTTAACAGAAAAATAAAATTTCACTCTCAACATCCCACACAGTTTGGAAAGAAACAGCATCAAAGTCTGCAATTGAAACTGATAACAAGCCTGAATCATCCCTTGAAGAAAAAAAATCACTTGCATTAGAGCTTAGAATGATGTTATTTGACTTGTTCTGCCCTTTTATCTCTAAAATACATCTCCTATCTTCAAGGACACATATCTGGGATTTATATAACAGGAATATGGCTTTTTGTATAATGATCTTTGATGGTTCTCCCGCTTTGGGATATTCACACACAATACACATGACATATTTCACAAACAGAGAATACTTTGATCATACGCATGCTACAAAACTGTACAACCACAAAGCAGACTGTTTATCCTAATGTTGTAGCAGATCCAGAAAATATCCATGTGTATGTTAACAGCTCAGCAACGCAAAATTACTTCCTGGTCAGATTATGGTCCATTTTGGATTTAGAAGATCAAACTGAGTTAGTTGCAGCTTATTTCAAATACACACATCATCTGAGAGCTAAAATGAGAAGATTCAATGTGATGATAGTGGGTGGAGTCACTCCATTACTAATAAGTGATAGTGTGTCTCTCTAAATTGTTTGTCTGACTCTGATAAAATTCATAACGTGGCAAAGGTTTACAAGACTTACTTGCACAGCCCAGTTGATTAGAAGGATAGCCTCATGAAAATTCAAGGAACCTTTTGTCTAAACAGACTGGAATGGCAAAGCCTGGGTTTGATTTTCTCTTGTATTTTTATTTTAAAAGAATCCTTGAAAGGACCATTTACACTAGCATGTCCCTCAAAGGAATGTCAGGTGTTACTAGCTCCAAGACTGCTCTGAGCTGATATTAAAAAAAAAAAAAAAAATTAATTAACACATTTGTATTTTATAAAGCACACATGAAGAGTTAAAAAGATGGTAGCTCAGTCACAGAGTTCAGACACAGGTCAATTGTATTTTTTCTGAGATGAAAGAAAACGGCTAGCATTGGAAGACTTTTACAAAAAGAAAGTTATTTGGGAATCTTGCTTCCTTACTCTGCTACCAATTCCCATTTAGAAAATTCTAAAAACCATGAGATGAAAGAAAAACTCCTTAGATTAAATGAATGCTGATGAAACTGCAACTAAGGCACTGCCAGTTTAGAGGAACTAAAGTATCACAGCTTGTCCTGAGTATATGTACTCACCAGTGCAAGATAGGTTGCTCACCAATTACACTCTCTTTAGCCATTATCAGTAGTATCATTGTTCTCAAACAATTTTAGATGCACATGTTCGGGAACTTATATTTACCTGGTGGATTCTTGGCAGGATCATTGTGGCTTGGACTTCCTGGTTGTCCAGAATCTATAAAGAAATGAAAGAAATGTTTTAATAATTTGTTTTGCAAGTATCTCTCAATCATATAATACCCTCTATTAACTATTAAACTAATACTTCATTCTTTAAAGGTCATTTCCCTGACTTTCTATGTGAAGCATTATTGAACAAACAAACTGTCTGTAACTTATTTTATGCAGATGTAGAATCATTGTGAAAGATGCAATGATCCTAATAAGAGGAACTTGTAGATCACTGAATAAGGACAAGAGATTCATTCAGTTAAATACTCAAGTTGTAAACACATTTACAAGGGTACCTTTTCATTCCTTTTCCATCCCCCAAATATAATATTGCATAATGAGCAAAGCAGAGGTAACTGCTCAGGCAGTGACCAGAAAGACACACTGGATCAGGCAACTAGAGGCTGCAGTGATGAGGCCTGTTGCTTTAGCCTTTCCTTAAAACACAAAGGCCTACATTGCTTCCACACTCACGACTGTGACAAGGATATGACAGTCTGTTTAAATACAACATGATCTTTGTGTTCCTAGCCTGTGAGAACTGCTGTTGTGAAATTAAGATTATGTAACGTCAAAACTAACAAACCTCAAACACCGTACACGTCAAACTGTGTTTTCATTATACATGCACTTACTGAATCAAGAGGAGAATGTAATTTCATGTTAATACGCTAAATAATAAATTATATTCTTATTAATAAAAAAAGTTTCTTTTAAAAAATCTACTTTTCACTGTATTCCCACATCAATAATATAACAAAACCCTGCTCCAGCGTAAGAAATTAACAAAGATATTAAAAAAATTACTGCAGAGAGGAAGAAAATAAATGAAGCAACACCATTTTTTCCACATACAGGCTTCTAAAATGGAGCTATTTTAGTGTCTGAATAAAAAATACTGATTTTCTCAAATGTAGTGGTGTTATTAATAGCATAAGACCACCAAAGGATTGCATCATAGCACCACAGAAACTGCTACCACCAAATGAACTCCAGATGGATGTAGAGGTGTAGAATGCGTTGCTGCTTACAGTACCCAAAGTAAAGAAGAAGAAAATACAGAAAAGAAGAAAAGTTTATATCAACAAATATTTTTCCTTCAATTACCATTTCCTCTTCTTATAGTTGAGGAAGTCCTCAGCTTAGAATGAGATTCCCTCTACCTGTGACAAGAAGCTCTTTGAAATCTGTTGCCACCTGTTATGTAGCTTCATATACATGGCTTGACTCACATGTCTCTCAAACACTTTAAATTAATACAAGCTTGATTCTGCAGAAGATATCAACTGAGATGGAAATCCTTTCCACAGCTCAGGTTCTACTAAGCTGATCTGAATGGCAGTTATCCAAAAATGTGTATATCTGGGTAGATGCCTGAGAACTGGAATTCCAAGGCACATGTGAAACTCAGTTCCAGTGGTGTTAAAAACAACTAAATTTTCCAATACCAAATTAAATCGCTCTTGTACACAGTAAAATGCACATTAAATAGGGAATTTCCCATGAAATTACATCTATCTTCTTCATCCTTGGTCAGGAAACATGAAGGGCTAGACTATGAGCTGGATTCTACCCTTACCATTGTTTGGCACCTGGTACTCTTAGGAGTCCCATTGTGCAGCACAGTATGTAACCATTCAGTATGTCTGCTTCTTCGCATGATATGATACTTCCCTTAAAAGAATTAATTTAGTTTAATGTGAAAACTTAATCAGCTACAAGAAATGCTAAAAAATCTAATGTTTCTCCATATATGGACCAATTTGTGGAGAATTTTCATTTTTCCTGTGTGAAGTAGATGGTCTTCTAACAGATATTCTTTGATTCGGCAAAACATACATACTACTATTTAAATTCAGATTATTAGAGAGGACTTATTTGACACAGCAGTGGTCTGCGTGTAAAACTACTGCAGATGTGTGGCTAAATGAAGTGTCAATTTGGTAGCAGATAAACCAAATAAAGCTTGAACAACACAGCTTCAGGATCACAGAGATTTGAAACTGAATTAATGAGGCCTACCAGAAAATAACTTCTGAAGTTTTCTCATGTTAAAATTCACGGAAAAAAAGCACAATGTGAAGTAATTTCTTGGATCTTGCACAGCAATTTGCCTCTATTTCTAGTTTCTGGACTCAGGATTTAAAGATTAATGGAAGTTCAAACAATTGTAATAAGATTGTAATAAGAAATTTAGCAAAGAACTTTCTAATCATATGGATAAGCAGCTGGCTATTTATTATATTTTCCAGTCAGACTTTGGGTTTTGTTAACTACTCAATAATCATGGCTTTTACATATTGATCCTCAGTCTGTGCTTTCAGAGATCTCAACAAGATTTTGAGAAAGCAGAGATTACTGAAGTAGAATATGAGAATAAAGTTATCTAAGCATTCACTAAATGCCGTTGAAAAATCAAATAATTTTATTCTGTATGAGAGACATAGAGTTCCAAACTATAGAACTCTGCACTTATAACACAGAGAAGCATCTGATCCTCAAGATGAAAGACACAGACTTGAGGTGACCTGTGATGATCCAATTCTCTTACCAATGTCAGTAATTATAAAGCACTCTTCTGTTCTGTTTTGACTGGATGCAAATAACTTTGCAAAGTCCAAAAGGATCATGGTCATTGTAGGATTAAATTATATTAATAGTTTCATATGAGCAGAACACTGAATGAACAGATACATCAGAGCAATGCTCTTCTAAAAGAGGGAGTAAGAGGCATTTTTGGGAAGCCACAGAAGCTAAGGAAGAAAAAGACATGTTCAAAAACTTTTAATCTTTCTTTGTCCTCATCTGTACAAGATCACTAATTAACAACATGAGCCCTTTCTTCCAGAGTGATTGAGAAAGACATAAACCAAACTCATTGTCTGTCTAGCTGGATTTGCATTCAATTGTCCCAGCAAATAACTCTTACACACTTTAAAAAAAAAAATAATATCCAACAACCAAAAGTAAAAGAAATCAAACCACCAAAAGAAAACCCAAACCCCAAGCAACTTCATAAGCTAGAAGCTGGAAAGATACACAACAAGAAGCAAATAAAATCTCATCATGTTCATGCAATGAATCTGAAATTTTCATAATTTTAATTTATGTAGCTCCCAACTGTAAGTTCCCTTAGTTTTTTTGTTGTTGTAGTTATTGATAGGGAGTTGTTGGTAGGGAGCACCTACACATACCATTTCCACAAAATGTCTTTCCTGTGCACCTCACAGCCAGAGTAGCATATCTGCTCTGCTTTTCTTGGTGCTGACTGAAGCAACTCATCTTTGATAAGTTATTGCCCCATGGATTAACAGTTTATATGAAATAGGTTCAAAGAAGAGTTTACTTTTAACAGGTCAAATAACCCTGATGCACTTTATATATAACTTATCATGATTTAGCATGGCTGTTTCCAAGACATTCTATATCAAATCACTCTTGCTTCTAGGAGACTGTATGAAAGAATGAGTCAAGAAGCTGACATTTTTATACTTCATTTTATACTCTTATACTTAATTTTTTCCTATGTTTACATTTCCAGGGGTTGATCACAATGAGCATCTGTGAGTGCACGTAACTCTCAGTGCAACCAGAGTTAAGACAAACTGACTGCTGAGGCCTGCTTCAAGTGAGAAAATAAGCTTCCATTTTCCCTGTGATACACTAGGAAAAGTCTTGGCTTCATAAGGCAGAGGAAAATAAAAAAAAAGCTAATGGCTTGCCATATAGCAAAGGATGACATGCTCTCGCCCAATGAACCACCTTGTCTTTGACAAGCAGGAAAGATACCCATGCCAACAAAGTCAAGAAAGTCACACTTTCACCAGCTTCCTGAAGGATTTTTAGCATTGCTCACCTCAGTAATCTAACTTTTCACTTTTCAGCTGATAAGAGAGTCTCTAAAAAGCAAGCTGCTACACATTCCTTATGCCACATCCAGTACAAGAAATCTTATTTTTAAGACTGTCTGTTAGAGCATAATATCACAGGCATTGAAAACAAGTAGCAGCAGAATCTGTTAAAATCTAAAAATACTTTCTAGAACCATGTCTTAGGGAAATAAGCACATTGTCCACAGGCATCACACTAACGAAATAAACTTTCTCAGTGAATGCCTTTCTATTTGCCACAGGTTATGAGGAGAGCCTTTGATCAGCCTCAGATGATCTCAGTTTACAGACACTAATTTAATCATTCACCAACAGGTAAATAAATCCTTGCTCTTTGATAGTCTCTGACTGTGGTATGAGGGATAAGGGACCATAGGAATGTGGCCATCATCAAACCATGTATAATGTTTTTCAAACTTTCAAATTAATATACAGCACTTGGCAGCTGACAGTTCACTATCATGAACAGAAATCATAACTACTTTCCAGACTGTCAGGATTACTTTGCCACCTGACATCACTTGAGGCAAATGGTTGTACCCCTGAAAATCACAGGATCAGCTGTGATTTTGATCAAGATTGTTGATCTTGATCTCTCAAAGACTCTGAACATCCATAGCAAAGACATCTTCCTCTTCTCCAAAGGAAATAAGGTGGGCAGCAAAAATCCATAGAACAGATAAATAATTTCATCCCTTTACTTTAGATCATTACCTTTACTTATAATTACCCTAATTTTACTGTGTAACTACCTTTTACTGCCTATATTATTTGACAAACTTCCCAAATGCTTGTAACAATTTCATTTCACAGAAGCAGTGTCCTTCTTTGTGTAGTCCTTTTCTGACAATAGAGAATTATTGTACCATTTTAATAGCATTATTCACACCAACTCTTGTGATAGGACAGGTAATTCATGGTATAAACAAGCTAAACATGGCTTAATGCATTTTCCATTGAAAAATGGATAGTATCCACTGAAAGGCTGCTATAAACATAGAAATGCTAGTGTCACCCTTGTTTTCATAAGTATATTAACTTGAGGGGGGATTTATTTTTCATATTTTCATAGATCTCTACACTTAATTCAAATATTCTCCAGAAAATTTTGTCTCTCTGATTTCCTCTGCTAAAATGTTCACCGCCACCGATTTGTTTGATAGAGAGCAAGTCTTGTGAGGAGCTCTGAGGGAGCTGGCATTGCTTAGCCTGAAGAAAAGGAGGTTGAACATTATTGCCCTCTACAGGAGGCTGACAGGAGGTTGTAACCAGGTGAGGTCAGTCTCTTCTCCCAAGGACCAAGTGATAAAACAAGAGGAAACAGCCTCAAGGGAGGCTTTGCATCAAGGCAGGTTTAGAGGTGACACTAGGAAAAAATTCTTCACCAAAAGGTGGCCAGCCATTGCAATCAACTTCCCAGGGAAGTCAGGAAGTCACCTTCACCAAAAGCTAGTTCTGTATTTTTTTATTGTGCTTCATATTCGTACAACTGGTGGTAAATAAGCAGCATAGAGAAATGACCCAGAAGGCATGGCTGGGACCTCTCAGGAGACCAGTGTGACAGCGGGAGATACCCTGAAGGCTGGATGTGGTGATCCTGTGCAGTCAGGCTTCAGCAGCAGCCTTGTATAGCACCAAGGGCTGTAACAGTGACTTGGGCTCTTCACATCAAAAGAGTGCTGCTGTCTAACCTTCACCTACCTGAAAAAGGCAGCAAATAACAGAGCTGACTGCTCACCCCAGAAAGCTGTCTGCTGGTGTTGGTACCTAGGCTTTTAGCCCAAGCAGGCATGCCACTTCATAAAGCCTTCACGGCTTGGGCCATGGAGGTGCTTCTGCTGAGAGCTGATCAGGATAGTCAGCAGAAGCTGGGCTCAGTTTTCATTTTGGCTTAAAATTGTTTGCTTTGGACTGGGGGCACAGCAAGAGTTATTAAGCTATCAGCTGATCCATTTCACCACATGCCCCCATGCCCTCCCACCCCAGACAAGCTTGCCTATGGCCAGCATGGCTGGGTGAAACGCCCTGTCAGTGCCAGTGGAGGAGCATCCCCACAGCTGGGCTCACCAGAGCAATGCCAATGAGATGGTGTGTGATGGGCTGGGGCTTCAGAGCCCAACGGGTCACGGCAGGCTTCCTGCTTCACCTCCCCTTTTATCAGCAGATCTGCCTCTGCCAAGTCACCCAACCAGCCATTGTCAAGACTGTTAACTTTCCTTCAGAGTATTTTAATTAGGTAAATAAAAAAATGGTAATTAAATCAACATTACGTAATGTGTTTCTGATTTGTAATCTCATTTAAATTAATTAACTGACTCAATCCTTGTTTAGTTTTTAAACTGCCCTAGTTAAGAAGTGGAGCTCTGGGAGTAAATTCATTTTTTATGTAGTTGAAAGAAATTCAAGGACCTAGAAGCATTTATGAGAATGAAAATAGCAATATGCATAGTAAGATTTTCAGCTTTATATCTCATGCATAGATTTATCTTTTTAAATTAAATTCCTTTGTTTATGTGACATAAGTCACAACACTTATTTATTCAAAATATTTCTTATACAATTTATAAAGACCATATGTTGCTCATATTGAAAGCTGAACAAATTTCCCCAGCTGTGTTATAAGTTGTGCATGGAATATATACATATCTATGTATGCACGAACACACACACACATATTTTTAAGTTAAGGGTTACATTTTTTCATGGCCTGAAACAAATATTTCCCATACCTCATAATATTAGTTGAGCTCTTTTTTGACATGTACATTAAGATGAGATTTACATAGGTATCAAGCCACATGTGGGTGAATGTGAAAGAATGACATTTCTTTCCAAAAATTGTTGGATTCAGTAGGAAAAGATGAGATATGAATGCTTAATTTTCTCCATCTGGAGGATACTGTGGATACTAATATAGTCAGAAGTTAGTTTTGGAACCCAAGAAGACCTTTTACAATAAGGTATGTTTCATAAAGGCCTTTTTTACTCATTCTTCAGAAAATCAAAAACGAAATGTAGAACACAGTGGAAGATTTATTGTGATGTTTAGGGAAGGAAGAAATTATATGCTAGGCTATGTTAATTTAAAAGTTTATATTTGCAAGCAAATACTAGGAATTTCCTTGCATATACCTTCACCTTAATAATAACTGATCATTTTTTTCGGTTCTGTAAGACAGGCTTGGCCCTGATGTATATGCAATGTATACTGCTGAGATCTTTACAAAATCACAGAATCAATTAGGTTGGAATAGAACTCTGAGATTATTGATTCCACCTTATGATCCAATTCCACCTTGTTAGCTAGACCATGGCACTAAGAGACAGATCCAGTCTTTTCTTAAACACATGCAGGGATGGTGACCCCATCACCTCCCTGGGCAGCCCATTCCAGTCTCCAACCACCCTTTCTGTGAAGAAAATCTTCCTAACATCCAACCTGAACCCACTGCATGGATTCTGGTTTCAGGGAAGCCGATGCAGATTTTACCACTGAGTCCCATGCAATCGAGATTTCATTTTCTGTTCAACTGTAGAGCAGGAAAGCAAAAAGAGCTCAGAGAGATAAAATTCACATTTCCACTACATAAGACAACATTCTTGGGCCAGGGATAATGATGACAGGACTAAGACAAAATCAGTTTTGTTAACATGAGTCACAGACAAAAGTTGTTAAAATCAATGAAAAGTTGCTCCAGCAATTTTTAGATGAAGCAGTTTATGGTAAATTACAGTTTAAAAGAACAAAAAAGCATAGTTCAACATATACTGTTGGATCTGTTGGACAGATCTGCATTTTTTTTTCTTCAAAGTGCATTGCATTCTCCACTAAATCATACAGTAATAAAAGACAGATTCCTCAGCAGTTCAGAAATTTACAATCGTATGCTACTTAACTTACTTCTAAGAGACATGGGGCATAAGGAACGCCATAGTTCTGTGGATCCTCAAGTAACACATTTTTTTATCAGAGATCTTTGTGAAAACAACGTCTCAAATGGAAGTATATACACATGTTCTTTATAAAGTGGTTTAATGTAGTCTGCTGTAATGTAAAAGTTCATGGATGAAATATGCACCACTTTGCCTATCCATATTCACTCACACACACACACACATACACACACATACACACACAATTAAAACAAACTAACCATGACAAAAGAAAGATTAAATCTATTTATGTGCACTAAGTAGGTAATATACAAGACCTGGCTGAAAAATATCACCACAGCTTTTCATGCAAGTGGTTCAAAGCTTGATAGTAATTGCGTGTGTGCTCACAGGCAACGTGTTTATACACAAGCTCATAACAAATGATGAGAAAGTACTGAAGCAACAGTGATAAAAAAATTATGACCTACATATCAATTTTCAATCTACTTTGACCTTTTACAGTAAATAAAAATTAGAAGCACCTAGTCATATGATGTGCCCCAGGAGAATTTAAAATGTAGGACTGACTAAAGCATATAAATGTATGACCAACTCAGTTTTGAATTTGGGCAGCAATGTTCTGCAAATGAATACAAGGAATTTTTTTTTAAGCATGTAACTTGAAAAGGAAAAAAAGTTATCTTGGTTTAAACCATGTAAACCATGATTTTCAAGTTTAATACAAAGCAATTTTAAAGAACATTTTTCGCACAGGTTCCTCATCTCCTACTAGCAACAGTACTGCTGTTGCTATCATATTGGTCAAAAGCTATTATAAAAGTATTAAATCCTATTTGATCATATTCATTTGTGCCTGCCCAACATAACTCTGTAGTTTTGTGGCCAATATCACATGGCAGCATCTGTTTCGAAATTTTGTAATTTTCACTGGATATTACACATCACTTTTAAGTGATTTCTAATTTCCCAAACTTTCTAATCATCTATGTAGATGAAGTTCCCTGACAGAGACTATTGTACCTGATATGTACAATACCAGCTGCAGTATTGATTTTAAAATATGCTTTCCAATTCAGCATACAGCTGAGGCTGATTTTGCTCTTTCAATTTTGTTTTATTTACAAAAGTTGGCACATGTTCTTGCAGTAACTAAGGGTATTACGTACTTGAAAAAAGGATACTACTTTTTTTATCTAAAACAACAGATGTATGGATTCACATTCCAAGGCTTTAATTTTTATTGATTACTAGTTCTTGGGGTTTTTTTGCATGAGTAAAAATTGAGTGCTAATTAAGGGGGCGTTGAGGGTGGGGGGAGATTGAGGGTGAACAAAAACCCTGACTCAAAATTCTTGCTGTACCTGGTAATTTGACAGTGTCTTGAATACTATTTAACCATCCACTGTTTCTAAGGCTTATTTTCTTACCATTACTCTCTCACAGCAGGACCTTGAAAAAGTTATCAAGACTGGTTTGGTCTGAAGCTATAAAAAAAAAAAGCCTTTGGAGTTAAAAAACCTTGTACATGTTTATTGAAAATGTATCAGAAACTCAAGTTTCAGTCTGTATATAAAGCAGAAAGAGTTGTACCACCCAACAGCTCCAAGACATGAAGCCAGAATGAGTAATCTTAGATATTCAGCATGTCTACTATAACTGCAGATTTATTTAGATTCTTATTAAAGGCCCTTTAATACTAAAAAAATAACTTTTTGCTAGCTAAATATATGAAATAAAATTAAATCCAAACACAACTCTCCACTTTAATAACCCTCTATATTCATGTGTTTGTGCATGTATGTGTGTGTGTGCAGAAGTTATAAATTCATATCGATTCAGGCTTATCTTACTTATAGCCAATATTTTGGTCTTTGAGAAGGGGGAAGTCTAATGGGTTAAACATGTTGACTTTCTTGTGCACTACTGAAAGAACAGGAATAAATGTGAACAACAGCCCCTTCACAATAGCATTCCTTACAGAAATATTCCAGACTTTTCAAAAAGCTTTAGAGCAAAAAATAGCAGCATCATACTTGCACTGCCCTTCTTCTGTGAACAATACTAATAATTTGCCTATTGTGCACTCATATATAGCAGATTCAAGATCCAGTTTAATACCTTACGTGTATTCAGGCCCCTTGGCCACTATGTTTTCCTGAACAAATGGGTTAAAAACACGTGACCTGAACGAGTTAGATGAGACACAATGTACTGCACAATAGTTCAGTAGTATGCACTGAAATTATGGCAGACCTTTTTTATGTCTGATTTCAAGACTGATTTCAACAATACTCAAATGGTAACCTGCAAACTCAGATTTTACTTAACCTTCCTCCCTTCTGCCTGTCTCTTCCTGCTCCACACAAATACACAACACACCTTGTGTGATTCTGAAATTAGAGTATTATTACAACTCCCTTTTTAGCCCAGTCTTTTTTTGGTGTGGTTGTTACCAACACTCCAGAGCCGTGTAAAGTCAATCTGTCTGTGCTGCTTGAGCAACTTAAAGCAAATTCAGAAAAGTGTGCAATGCCAAATCTAGACTTCATTCACATCAGTCGAATTTTGAGCAGTTCAGGTTTCCATGTAGTAGTTAGAATTTGTATTGTTATGCAGATGAGACCAATTGGATAGTTTGACATTAAATTTTACATTTATGAACAGTTGCATTAAGCAAATCTCCAAAGCCCCAAAACACTTTTATCCTTTCAAGTAGTTTTCCATGAGGTGTTGTATCTCTGAATAACAATTGTATCACTTTAATGCCCACTTAAAATGCAAGAACATGGGAAAATACAATTCTTACATGAAATTCACCTTGGTCTAGGGCTGTGTTTCTCCACCCAGTGGGTGTGACTGACAGGCAAGCATTGAAGAGGACCCACTAGTAAGTCACACATCACACTTGTAAAAAGCAAACCAAAAAAACCAAAACAAAGTGAAAGAAAAACAAGCCAAAAGAAAAAAAAATAAATAATAAAAAATAAAAGAGCACTGATCACAGGACAGAGCACAGTTAAGTCTGCTGGTCAGCAGTCCTCCCAGATTGCTTCCCCCCTTGCCCCCGCCTCTGAAAAGTGTGAAGCTGCACCATAAGCATAAGCACTTTTCATGTGATACTCTTGTTCATGTGTTGCTCAGTTCAATGTCCCACATTCCCTTCCACATGTGGAAGGAGAACTGAGGTATGTGACCTGTCTGCAGTAGAGCAATGCAACATCAGGGTTGGCAACAGAAGCACTCCACCAGCAGCAAAGCAATCTCCAGAAACTAAGCACAGACCAGCACACAGTTTGGCCAATTTTTCTAAAGTGATCCTGTCATTAGTCTTCTGACATACACAATCACTAAAATTAAATCCGTGTAACAACATTAAAGCACATCCCATATCAAGTCAGTTTGTCTGCTCCAAGTCTAAAGCCCTGTGTCCCCCCAGGAAACACTAGAAATATTGTATGGACCCTTTCTTCTATTTTAGTCAAATGAACAATGAAATCACTTCCATACGCATAGCTATTGATAACAGCATGATGTAAGCATTCAGGAGATGGAAACAGCACATGAAGACAGATAGCCATGGCAATAAGAGTCAAACTAAAGCTTTATATCAAGTTTAGTCTAGAGGTTACCACAGTTAGACAGCATATAGGAGACAGCCCAGAAAACATCACTCTAGGAAGACGGCTAAACTTGCAAACCTACAGAGTTTTTCATGTATCATTTGGCTCGGTCACAGCAAGTGCAGGTATCTTTGCATGGTTCTCACCTACACCATTTCAAACAACACACCACAGCCCAACATTAAGTTCATGTAGTATACAGCAATCACATGAGGATCTCTTAGCAAAGGCATATGTCAACACCAAAAGGATAGCTGCCTTCCCAAATGTATAAGTCTATTTTAATAAGCAGCAGATGGAAAAAAATGTAATCAGTATGTTGCAGCATGACAAAAAAAAAAAAAAAAAAAGACTAGACTAAACACACATAAAAAAATTCACATGTCAAAAAATAACACATTAAATTATAAGGCATGAAAAAAGAAGTGCACTGATTTTAGGGCAGAACAAGGCAAATTCTCTGGACTGTATCTTTCCATGAGATTAGTAGGGGAGAGTGACAGAAAACTGACATATTTTTTTCACACAGGCAGCTGTCCATAAGCAATATTTGACACTAGAAAGGGCACAGTTACCCCATTAAAGATATTGGCAGCTCCATTTACCCAAAATCTAGGTCTATAATTAACTTTAGGCATACTGTATTGTTAAAGATTTACTGAATTGTTAAATAGTTAAAGATTTATTCTAAGATAACTTGCAACCACCTGTATGAACACATTATTTTTGCTGTCTTCTTTTTGCATTTTCTCTCTACCTTCCTTGTGCCATCATCATATGCCTTGGAATATTCTTCAAAGCTGCAATTTTTGCAGTGTCCAGGAAAACATTTTTATTTAAACAAAGTAAAACCACCAAAAGTTGCACAGGTTTTTTGCTTATCTGAATAAGAGACAATCCAATGCAGCTTATTATGAAATGCCTGTTGCTGAAGGCGTCCTTGTGTTTTGTTTTATTTTGCTTCTCACCATTACTTTAAGGAAACACCTTCTCTTTAAGGGTGTGTGGGATAGGAGAAAGGCTGAGAGAATGATGAGTAAAATGAGTAGTTTCCTTTGAAGACTGACTGAAAAGTAAGCTGTGCTTTGCTACCTGGGCTTTATTGAATCATCTGAACAGAAGGCTTACCCTACAACTGGGCAATTATAAAACTCATGGCCAAAAGTCCTTCTGCATTCAAGGCTACTATTATCAGCCTTAGTGTTTAGTTTAAAACTTAGAGGTTGAAGTTATAGACTAATATCATTATCAGGATAAGAACATTACAGGAATAGAAGTGGTAGATACTTTTTTCTGCTTCTGTCTCACAAGGTGAGGAGAGGCTGAACCGCAATCAGGAAAACAAATTTTATTCTGGAGAAAATATATAAGACCATACAGTTCAGGAATTTTCAGATTTATTTTGATGATGTTTAGCTTCTGTACAGCTACATACTTATTATTAGAATTTTCCAATTATAACTATTACAGAAAGCCTAATTTTCTTATTGGCTACAGCAGGGTCACAGATACTTGTGTAACTGCAGATCCAACTGCAGAGATCTGTAGTACTAAATTCCAGATGAACTTGGCTCCTAAACAAAATAAAAGAGCAAGAGTAAGCAAAACCAAGTTGGGTGAGGAAGGGGAGAGACATAAATTCAAAAAAACAAGAGGTTAATATATATATTTAGCACTTGGAATTCCATAAGAGGAATTTTAAGCAAAGTTTAGTGCTTCGTGCCCTCATGAGCATTTTGTAGAACTATAATCTACACACTCTTTTGAAAAAATTTCTCTGTATGCCTGTCTCAGCCATGTGGTGTGTACTTTCCATTTAGACAAATACAGAAGAATAGAAGGGAAATACAAATGTTGGCATAGGTGATTTCAAGCCTTAGTTGTTTGACCTTTTTGAATAAGCTTTTGGCATCTGTGACTTGGCAGGCAGAATGCAGGCCAAGCCAGAACAAAGAGGAAGACAGGAAGCAGAAAGCTGGCCATGTCTCCTTGGCAGTCAGCATTGCAACAGGGTGAAAAACCATGTTGTTGCCAAACCAGAAACAGTGGGGGAAGCCCAGATAGCTGGCAAGTCACATACGGCTGTATTGTACATCCTAAACACTAAATGCTTGATAAACTGAAGTGTTGTACCGGAATCTAATCCACTCTTCTGCTCTACAGGGGAATACTTCATTTGCCCTTGTTTACGTGTTTTCTAAGGAATTGAAATAGCATTGCTACTATCATCTATGGGCTGGCAGGGTAAAATCTTGATGCCACCGTATGAGCATAAGCTTTCTAAGACACTGCTAGAGCATGGAATCCCCTTCACACATGTCCCTGTTTTGCCCCCAGCCCCCAGCCCTGATGATTCGAGCTTTCAAGTAGCCTCAGGAAGCATTGGCAGCAGACTGCCTATTGTGGCAAACTGCATTTACCACTTTGAAAGTAGTTTTCTAATTCTTGCCATATCAGCTGAGCAGTATTATTTCACATCCAGCATTTGCCCAAAAATTATGCAAACACTCATCTTCAAACCTAGGATGAGAAAACAGCTTTGGTTTTGCATACTCTCAAACACCTGAACAAAGGGAGGTTGTTTTGGGCTTTTCTGTGGGTACAGTTCCCACCCTGGGCACAGAATTTAGTAGGTCACTTCCAGCCCTGTGCTCTGCAGATCGCAGGCTGTTGCAACCTGGGGCAGTGCAGCCGTGATGCTCATTGCCTCAAAGGAAGCGGTGGGAACATTGCCAACACGTGCAGAGGGAGGACTATTATAGATGTTTCCTCCATTGGTTAGTCAAGGTTCCTTGCACTTACAGTGGACTGCAAATTTCAAAGGGGACATAGCAGAGTGTGGCTCATGTTGCTCTGTTACCCAGGAAGGTCTGGCTCCCTCCTAGATATGGAGATTGTCTTCCACATAGGAGACCCTCAGCAGCTGTACAGGGACTCTGCCCTCCTAGAGTGGTACAAAACCACCTTGTGCCAAACCAGCTGTTTAGGAGGCTTATTCATAGAGAAAAAAATACACAGGCTATTTTGTCCCCAAATACCACCTATGGTTCAGTAAAGCCTTAGGAAGGGAGGCGGCAAAGGAGATTGCATTTCATACAGATCTTTATTTACCAATAACCTATTAAAGTACTGTTGTCAAAGATACCTGATAAACAATCTCTTTGTAGGTGTGGAATGCATTTCTCACTATCTTTCAGATGTTTCATTCCTGTGGCCAGGCTTTTACTACCTTGATTACATATTATTTTAACACCAATGAATTACAAAGCATGATTTTTAAAATGTTGATTCTGCCTTTGGGCCATGACCAGAATTCTCACAGACTCCCAGGGCCAAATAAAGGAGAAAATAAAGATCCCACTCATCACAGCCCTTTGCCACTTAATTCACCAACTGAATTTTTATTGTTCACGAAAAGGCCAAGATCTATTAAAAGGTGTCATACTACTCCCAAAAGCACTCTGTTCTTTACTGTAATTACACTCTAATCACAACAATGCTGAACAAGTGTGTTCCTTAATAAATGAGAGAGCACTTAAGAAAAACAGATCATTCCAATTTATCAGCAAAATTGATTGATTGATTGATTGATTGATAGAAAGTAAGATGATTGTAAATTGAAAGCAATGATCACTTCCTACAATAGGAGTGTAACAAAATGTCTTGTGATCATGCAGGACAAGAACATATTCTGGATTCCTGCAGTAACCAATTTTATTGGATCCCATACATAAACTATATTCCGTTCCTCACAGCTAGTCCTTATAGCTCAACAGGTAGCAGAGAGAATTATCCTTACAACTAGGTCCTAGTTTATGTTCAGCATCTGCTTTTGCTGACCTTCTTCAAATAGTTTTTTAATATATCTATGCTGTTATGCCTTAGTAATTACTACTTAATCACATGTATGTGATGTCTACTAGAAACAAGTAAATTAAGAAGCTCTTTTTCTTCTTGATGGCCTTTCACTCACATTTACAACCAAACTTCCTGGAATCCATTAAAAAATTATGTAGTTAATTTCACTGAGTTGTCTTTGGGCCATAACACACACATTTAAAAGCTTTCTGGCAAACTATGCCCTCAGTCTTGTCACTTTTCTATCTACTTGCATACTTTCCCTTCCCTCATTTGAAGTTCAAAGCAAAAATACTTTAACCAATCCCCAACAAGTTTCTGCATGTCAGCTGTAAAGGCACTTTCCTGTCCTTTACCAGTCATCCCACTGCCTCACACCACCACGTCCTGGCCCCACACACAGGGAAACTAAAGCTGAATGCTCTGTGGGGCAGAGACCAACATCCAGACTGCTGTGGGACTATCAGAAGCCTTCATTCTGCTGCTGCTACTGCATAATTAGCAGTAAGTGGCTTGGTCTGGAAATACAAATGTCAAAATTAACGTAACAAGATAGCTTCTTCTTGGCTGCCCATCCAAGTTTCATAACTAAAACCTCAACATACTTTGAAAAAAAAAAATCAACCAACAAACAATCAGTCCCAATCCTCAGTTTGTCCAGACTGAAGTGATCCTTTGAATCCTGAAGTCTAGCACACCTAGAGAACATGCTAATCTGATTCTGTGACTGTGTTTTATCTGTGTTGCCTAGCTCCTGAATACATAGCCCTCCAGAGCAGGGACAGCCCATCTGACACGGTCTAATCCCTCACAGAATTGGGGAGATACTGTGAGGGAGGACTCCACCTTTTGGCCTTTCAAAGTCACACTTTTCATTCCCACAAAATGCAAAAGTTATTAGAGAGAGTTACTTTAATTTATTTGATAGTCAGTGAAAAGACTTTATCTAATATGCCATTTTATATTATAAAATATTAGCCAATTTTAAAAAGCCAATTAACTCATCTCATTATAAAATACTGCAACCTCCAGTATTCTGGAGTTTTCAGGAAAGGCTCTTTGGCTGCTTTTGCCATCTAAGGCTGAATAATGCTTGTGATTGGAAATTATTTTTCTTTTACTCTATGAGAACAATTACTGCAGCTATCACACAATTATTGCAATTATAGTTGTAAAGACTGCTGTTCAGAGCTATTCTCTGTAGCACCATTTTGCAACACCAGGAACATTTGTCTTTTCTAATGATCACCACCAGCACAAATGTCCTTTTGTAGCTCTTTAAGTGATTTCATTTTTTTCTATTAATATCCTGTTACTTGCTTTGGGAAAAAGCAAAGGAGACAGGCCCCAATTAATATATACTTTTAAAGCAAAAGCTTTTAGTGAAGCCAGAGCTAAGGCATTTTAAAACAGGAATTGACACTTCCCTTTACAGCAGACTAACATTTTCAATGTGCCTTGCTAAATGGATAGAAAGCCCCCCAAAATACTTCAAATCTGTGTTTCATAAACTGTACTCTAAGAGAAGCAGCAATAAAGTTTATTGCAGACCTAAAGTATCTGCATAAACCCGGTTAATTGAAAAGTGGGTGGAGAGGGCTGCCAAATTAAATGTTTACATTAGCACAGCTGTATTGTAAAAACATTCTGCCCCCTGTGCTTTGTAATTATAAGATATTTCTGGACTGTGTATCTCTGCAAAGTTTATCTCTACTGCCAAGAGTGTTTTGGCACAGAGTGTCTGCAATTTTTGGCAGCCAGAGAGCTCTCAGCACAGGCAGTTTCTAAAATGGCTGCCAAGCAGTTATCCCGAAATGTCGTCGATCTAGTGTCGTCCTGCATGAAGGGCAAAAGCCAAAACTGGTTCTAAAACCATCAGATTGTTTTAACTTAGGCAAGGAGCTGGTTTTCCAGACACGAGTGGGACCTGGCGCCGCCGGTCAGTCACACCAGGCTCACCAGTACACTGTACAGAGCAGAGGGCTAGAAGACATGCTGACTGCTCCACACATCCCATCACTGGGGAAAAAAGGGGGGAGGAGGGGTTTCCTGAAGGGAAGCTTACTTTATTGTTTTAAATTATGAACAAATCGTCATATGCTTCCCCTGTGCCAGGAGCACACACATTGGGACATTTGCAAAGTATAGCAACGCAGTGCTCAGGGACAAGGCACCAGCGAAGCCCCACATGCTTTATACCTCCTTCACACTGATTGCATTGGCCAGCTTTTAAAGAAAATCCCTGTCTTTTCCAAACAACCAGCAAAATGTACAAAACCTTTCCAAACATCTCAAACCTTTGCTGTGACAGTCTCTATTTTATTTGAGATGGACCTCCTCATCAAGATACACCACCCTTGGGCAGAATTAGAAAACCTTACCTATCCTGTCCCATGCCTGTATAACAGACAGAAGAGTTCTCTCTCGTTGTGTTCAGTGTCAAGACAGACGGAAACTGAGAGATTCCTTAGGCCTTGTACTCTGTTTTAACCATAACTGTGCACAACCAAAGCTAAGGCATTTCATTGCTTTCCTATCGCTTGATGGGCAATTTCACAAGATTCTGGTGGTTTGGATAATGACAGCTGACACTCGAGTGCATCATGATTTTTTCACTGAATTTTCTTTATGAAATAAAACTCTACAGGCGTTTTAGCATCACTTCAAATTAAAAAATAAAATAGGAAGTGTCCACACCAGAAAAAAATATTCCATTAGGAGAAGAATCACAACCTTACAGACACTAAGTGAATACAAAGCTTGTCTTGTGGGTGCTGCCCCTATCTATTTATGGTCCTAAGCCTCCCTATCAACTATCATTATATAATAACATCTGAATAGGAGGTTTTTGTGAAAATGCTAGTCAACTGATCCGTGAAATGCTTATTGCCCATGGCCACATTGCATCAGAAGACTTTGTATCAACCCCAGTCAATTATTTATATAACTACATTTCATTTCAAATCCTTTCTACTCTATTGAGAAATTTTTGTACCACTAAATAGAGAGGACATTCACTTTGATTGTTATGTCCACTCAACATCCTTCTGAATTAAGTGACTTTCACCTCTGTTTAATTAGTAATCAGGGTCGAAGTCACACAGCTGTGTAATACTGATGTCCTTGTAAGGTTCCAGTGAGCTGGGGTTAAGGTTCCAAAGAGCATCTCTTCTATTAATATTTAATAAGTGTATCTCCAAACTACTCTCTACCAAAAAAAAAAAAAAAAAAAAAAGAAGGAACAAAACTAGCAAGGGACTATATCTACAACTCAGCTATGCAAAGGGTCATCTTCAAAAAATCATACCATTTTCTCTATCTTACCTGCTGCTTACAGCCTCTACAAATGAAGCTTCATCCCGTAAATATCATGCCACTCTTCTTCCTTTCAAACACACACACGTATTTCAAAAATAAATATCTACCTATTCCCCATTTCTCATCCTCACTGAGTTAACACTACACTTTGAGTTAAAACACTGAAAAAACACGGACCATTTTCCTCTATAGAAGCACTGGGTACTTTGCTTATTGAGGATCCCAAAACATCCCCTGGACTGAAAGAAATACTGAAAATTCTCAAGATTACAATTCTATTTATGAGAGACAAAAAACAGACATACCACAACAGTTTTGTCCAGCTCAAATTCTAGGGTCTCACTTTATCTGATCATTCTGATACCAGGCCAGTGACTTGAGATAAAGATAACTATATACTTGCATGTAACTCAGCAGCATCATGCTGTAACCAGTAAGAAAATGAGATTGCACCCCCAGTCCCTGGGTTCTTCATGCTGCTGGCAAACAGGTTTACTAAATCCAAAGAGAACAAATTTTACTTATTCCAGCTTTAAAATTACAGTGAAATTCTATTTACAGTATTAAGAAATATTACATTATACTCATGTTCTACTTTTAATGCTGTAGGAAACATCCCAATATCTTAGCAGTATCTTAACAGTTCCACTTGTATATTTAAAAAGGCTCTACCAAATGTGACCCACTCTGGGTCACATTTTCACTGGTATATGGTTTGCTGAAGTATTCAAAGGAAAAAAGGATCAAGATGTATTTTATTATTTACACTTACTCCTACATGATCTACCTTTTGTTGAAAATTTTCGAGACAGAAAAGCTCCGAGTATTTCCTCTATTGGGAGCATCAAGTTTTATGTGTTATGAATAACACATCCACTTTCCCGGCATTCCTTAGCTGATGGCTGGAATCTATGTCTAAATAAAAACCTGCTAGAAGAGAACACTGAATTGTGTACTTAGATCTAAAACAAGAGGGGGCAAAACTTATCATGAGATAATTCTGGGTTTTGCATCAACTTATTATTTGTTTATTCTACACATCCAGAGATTCCTAATCTATCTTGCCTGAAGTGTACAAAAGCTATATGCAAGAAGAAAGTTGCATAGATAGATGCTTGAAAGTCAAGGAGTCAAGGTGTCACAATCAGTGTTGGCAATATGGTTTATTTCTTAGCACTCTAAGCCATATGCATTTTAGTTTTTGTCATCCTTTCTAAAGATTCTTAAAATGAACCTAATGTCACAAATATTCATGCATTGAAGGCTTTATATAAACTTAGAAAGAAGCAGGATTCTTGCTGTACTGATACTCATGCAGCACTTCTGCACATACGTATGCGCAAAATTAAACCAAAATTCCATGTTTTGCAAACAGAATCTCTATTAGCATAAGGGTACCTCCTTTTTATATGGGAAATATATTCTTGAGTCCAAATCTTCAACTGGAGATGATCTACCAAATGAAGCACCTCTTTGAGGGCATTGTTCATTAATCACATATGCATATGGCCAACTTCAGTTGGGTTAGGCTGTCCACAATAGACAGCTACTGTACAAGAGGTTAAAGGGAGGAGGAATCTAGGCTGAACTACACCTGGGATTCTGAAGCACATTCCTACAAAAATACTATGCCCATCACCCACAAACCTAAAATAATCACTGCAGCACTCTTCAGTAAAGGTCCCCAGCATATCGTTTTTCCATCTCAAAGTATTTTTTCACAGGAAGATAGTGTAAACAAAATTCACAAGATCATTCTTTTTCGATACCAAGGACTGTCCTTTACGATTCACCTTATACATGCAAACCATTGTCATCTTCTTTGCTTAAAATACATGCAAAGCATGATTGCTTTCTAAGAGACCAAGCTTTGAAATTTTCAAGTCCAAATGAGAGGCCTGACAGCAGAATGAAAACTTTTATGGGAACTCAACAGTTGTCAACATGTGCTAATATAAACTATAAACAAACTATTTAAACAGACTGAGGCATTTTTATTTAAAGTTTCTTCTTTGCTACTAATTCTTCATTCCATCCCCTACTGAATTTCACTTCCACACTTCTTTCTGTATTTCCTAATTTTATCTTTATTAAATCTGTGACGATTTTTTTCCCTGATAGTATTCATAGGTTTTAGAAAAAACATTCAGGGACTGGAAATTGGGATACTTTTTAGTGAACAAGGACCCTAAGTGACCACTTTTATTTCTTAATGATGGAAGGAAAAGTAATGAAACAGCCTCATTTTAAAAAGCATTCACATATCTTTATGCAAGGAACCATCTCTGTTCTTGTTCCCAAGCATTAGAATCTCTTGAGAGCATTATCTACTTAGTCTTACCTACATCACTGTTTGAGTGAATTCTAAATTTTAAAGGCCTGTTGGGAAGAAATGTTTGCAGAATAACACTTAAATCATATCAGACAACCAGCCTACCAGTAACTGACTTCTGGCATTAATTTTGACGCTATTTACATTATGTTAGCTCTTAATATAGTGCGTACAGATTGACTATTTCTCCAAGGCCATGTAGTCTTCACAGTCTTTTATGGTAAAGTCCAACCAGAAGCTTTCAATACTTCTTTTCCTGCATGGGAAAGGGGTACTCTCAGGGCCAAAGGTGGTGCTAGCATGGAAAGGAACATTCACAACACAAATTTAATATCCTTGCAGGGCAAAGACTTGCATTATGAGAACAAATATACAAAACTGTCATTAGCAAACATTAGGAATATCATTGTCAAAGACTTAACATTTATTAGAAGGAAATTGCTTGAAAACCTGGTTTTAATTGTGCATACATATTTTTATTCATTAAAATGAGCAACCAATAAAATCCCACACTATGGTGTCCCAGCCTCATAACACATTAATAAAGTTTCTTAAAGGTTTTGGCAGGGGGCCAGCACAGTCCATTAACTCCTTGCAAGTTGTAAAAAGAAGTAAAGTCATTTTGGGCTGCCTTGTGGTTATGAATGAAACAGCAGGCAGTCTGTATGGAAACGTCACTTTGGATATGGCATTGGTAATGGATGCTTTGCTGTTCAATCAAAGCAGCATGGGGATAAGTTAATGCACTGAATCACAATCTAAATCCTGAGGAACTGCAAAACTAATTTAGTTAAAAGTGGAAGGAAAATACGAAAAGGTTCCAAGTTATGAAGCTCTGTGCATTTTCCTAGTAGGCTATCACATTGTAACAGGGTAAACTTGCCCACTGTGAAACCAAATACAATAACTTATTATACAATTAATTTTCAATTATTCTAATGATTCTGCAAGGCTGCTTAGTAAGATCAATCACATTTTGGGCATTACTTCTAGCAAGTAGCATAATCAAATAAACTACCATTTTGCCTTATCTTACCCTTTTCTCTCTGAATGTGCAAAACATTTTAATTTCCTTGTTTTCTTCTTTTACACAAAGGAGCATAAATAACTTAAGCAATTGGTAACTAAGTGGCTGTCTTTAGCTCTGTCAAACAATTTGAATTAAAGTGCTATACTTTCCCCTTAAGCTTTATGCTACCATCTGTTCGCCCTTTTCATAACATTACAAGCATTCGGTTTTGGAGAAGGGATTTAGTGTTTTGCATCCTTTTCAGAGCAAAAGGCAAATTTGAATGGTGGGGAGCATTTTAAAAGCCAACAAGATTTTCCAAGCAAGGCAACAAGTAAGCTGTAGGATTACAGCATTTTCCTTAAGGTGTGGCCAGTCTTTCCTCTTGCCTTATCATAAAACATCAACATGTACTTTTTGATTAAAAACATATTCTGAAAAAACAGCATAGTGAAGAGGTTTTTATAAGGAACAGTAAACGGAAAACAACTTGTGGAACAAAAGACTGTGCACTCCTTAGCAAAACAACTAAAATGCCACAGACTGTTCATTGATGCTGTAATAATAGTTTTGGGTATTTTGATGATAAATTAAAATTAAAAACTTGAAGGTTACATGAAATTTCCAGTGTGCAAACCTCCCTGAAGGATTTGGGAGGGACAACCAACTAATGAGCTGGAATGATATATTAATCCTTTACCTCTGACAACCCAGTACAAATGTGGCTTAAATCACAAATACAGTTGTTTGTCTAGCACCTAGTGGGACTTTTCCACACTACAAAACCACAAAATATGTGAAAATTAGCAGTATCTTCAGAGGATGCCAAGTAGTGAAATAGATGGGTTCTTGAGGCCAAGGGGGAAACCCAACAGACCTCACTAGAAAAGCTTACAAAAGCTTACAAAACAACTTTGACACAACTATGTCAAATTCTTTTTGATTTAGCTGCCACTGGGCACCAAGCATTTCATCCATCAGCAGCAATTTATTGCTTATTATTATTATCTATAATTTCTGCATCAGATAGCCTAACACTTCTATTTCAATATATAAGATAGTTTTCAAAAGCTCATTTGATCACGTGGAAATATACCTAATCTGTTTTAACTGTATGAAATATATTCAGTCAGAATCACACCTTTTAGACTAAAAGTACATCTGGAAACCAGATTATCCAAAGATTTTCCACTGCCTGGGGATGTAAAATAAGAGAAGACACAGTGACATTAAAATGGCTAATAAATTCTGTGGCTCCAAAAATTTTTAGAACTCAATATTTGTTAATGTACTATGTCTATGAAGTGAATGGTATCTCTCAGTGATTCCAGGGTGAGGCAGGAATAGCTCTACAGACATCCTTTGAATTAAAGCAGATTCATGTAGACAAATGAAAAGTTTGGCCTATGAATTGCATTTCACACACAACTGAATGCCAGCCATCTCTGAGATATGCTTTTTAAGCCACACATGACTCACAGATGCCACAGTTTATAAGCCTAACTAATAAATCTATATTGAATACACATCTAAATTGTGAGCAGTCATATTGAAGCACAGTGCAATAACTTAAACAGGAAGCAAGATATTCCACCTGAGTCTTCCAAAAATTAACTTTCATACAGAAAACAATGTGCAAATTGTAACAACATATGTCAACCTTGCCACTGAAAAAAATATACCATAGAGAAATGGAATCGGAATTTAAGCTGGGCATGATACACTTATCTAGGTTGAAGTGCTTCTAGTCTTTGGGCTCTTAGGGAAAAACATTCAAATTGTTTTATTTTTCCCACCAGTATCCACCTTGAGGGGGAGCAGAAGATTGTCTGTGAAAGGTGCTTGTGAAAATTTCCCCCAGTTAGCTTCTGGAAAAGTTTATGTGATACCTCAGGACATGTTCATCTTGCCAAAAATACCATATTCCATTATAATACCCAGACCCACGGTATGCAGGCATAGAAACCTGTAAGAGAGTATAGAGATCTCAAAAAATAGTTAGCCTTGGTAGTTCTTCATGCTTCAAATGAGCAATTTGTTTTCCAAAATGGAACACAGAAGTTGTGCATCCTGACTACTCTCTCCTTCGCAATATAAAGGACATATATGTACAGCCATGAGCTCCATGGAAGGAAATTGACTTGACAACAATCCTCACTAGTTAAATATAATGTCTTTTACAGGTGAAACTTCTTGAGGTGCATCCTGGGCACAAACCACAGTAATTCATATATTGCTATTAGTCCCTGCCAGTTCTGTTAGCCATTCCTGGCATGTACATGATAACACTGCATGCCCAAAACATATCTGGTGTCAGTCAGGAGGTCAACCAGAGTCTTCAGTTCTGGCTGTCAGCCTCATGTACCATTTACCAACAATGGAAGAGGCTTTCCACAAGAATAGCTTATCTAAGGATGCTCTCTGAAATCACAAGATAGAGCAATGTGCAGAGCTGTTACATGACTCCCATTAGACTGTTAGACTACGGCTCATCAGAGAAGCAAAATGGAGCAGGGTCAGACTTTTCATAGACTACCAGCCCTGCAAACTCAGCTTGGCACCATCTCTAGTAAAAACCACAACAAACTGAAGTATGTATGTGAACACCTGTGCAAACCAATCCTTCTCTGACCGGCTGAATTACTCAAACTTTTCACTGACTCTCCTATTGTTTTATGCCTCTTATCAGCTCCAGTTGATGGTGAAGGAAAAGGAGAGCAGAAGCTGGTGGAAGCTATTTTCCTGCCATACCTCTCTCATTTTCCACCTACTTGGTGTTCTCTTTTTTATGGGAGAACTTAAAAAATGTAGATAACTTTTTGTTGATTAGCACAGGAAAAATACTCTAGTGGTCAGACAAAAAAGCTGTAGCCTCCACAAGAGGAACAATGTCATGAAACTGAGGTTCCCAATGAAAAAACAGAGGTTAAGCAAGACTGAGGAGGCATGGCAGGGATACAGAGCTGACAGCACACAGCAAAGAAGAGAATCTGCTCCCTCAATCTATTCAGGCATGGAATTATCCTAACATCTACTTATGGTTCAACAAGAAATGCAAAATCTTAGTATCCTTCACCTAAACATGAATGAGTGCATCTTCCAGAGATGTGGGCAAGTGTTCACTGCAAAACAATAACAAGGGTATTTATGCAGTGTCACAGACAGGTCCATTCTTTTCCAAACAGAAATGCAATTTCTCTTTGCTGAGTAAGCTGTGCTTTTGGCTTGAGAACTCTAAACATACCTATTGATGTGGGATTCATTTCTCTACAGCTACCACTATAGCTGGAGTGGCATCATCTCATTAATTAAGTGGAAAACATACTACATAATATTAATCCCTCAACACTATAGACTTAACTATCCTTGCGTAACTTATACCCAGATATTACAACACTCCATTGACTTTTCCATTTCACCACACTTCAGGAATGTCTAATGAGTCACAGTTTGTCTAGATGGCTCTGAAAGTCATGATCTTCCCCACAGCAACTCATTGTATCCAGGTGTAGAACAAAATGATAAATGGACTCACTTTTCTACAATATGGTGGCACACTGGGGCAAGAGATGGAAACTTGAACAGACATTTTCAAACTCTTTTGAGAGATCTGTAGAATTATATCTTTATTTCTCTTTTTTAGCAGTACAGTTATATCTTTTTACTACACATGGCTAAACTCGATTGTTTTTAAATGTGCACTTGTTAGACATGAACACACAGTAAAATAAAAAAATTAATAGAGAGAGGGGTAAGTCCTCAAAGTGACAAAATATTAGCATGAACTGTGTCTGTGCTACATTTACTGTTTTTATCTACACATGGTAATCTTTCCTAAAATAATATTATATATGACTGTTCAAGTGGTCACTCAGGGGAACTGGCTGTATGTTATTTATACATTCATGAGTGGTATTTATAATCATTATCAAATGATTAACAGTTAACACACATTTCTGCCTACAAAGCTAAGATATAAATTATTTTTTCAGCTTGAATTGAATATTTATTGTGCATAAAGACAAGGACATTCCAAATGTAGCTGTAGGTAATTTTTATCAAGAAGAGTTTGAGAACTCAGTTTCCAGGCAATCATGGTATCAGCTGGTGTCTTCCCATCTAGAGATGGAGCTGATGGTTATGTCAAAACATTTACATTTCATGGAAAAAATTATTTCTCTAGCAATAAAACTAATTTTCCTATACTGTTCCTCTGCCTTTCTCTTCCTTTCTCTTACAAAAATTTTTCTCTTTCATAAAAGTCTTCTTTGTCCTATATCTCCCTCACCTCACATTTTTTTCTTTTTTTTCCTAAATTGCCACACATCATCTCTTTCAGGATCCAGCACTTTTCGTTAGGGTGTTCACCCTAACTAAAGACAGTTTGAAAGTTGGATGTTGTTTACAGGACTTCTCCCTTCTGGTGAAAAAAAGTACAAGGGGGGAAAAAACACCAAGATATATCACACAACTGTACAGCTATCTAGAATTCAACAGGTATACAAGATAGAAAAGAAATGCATGTGAAAAGCTATCAATAAATGTGGTTTTAAAAGAAAAACAAACTTAATAAATTCCTTTATGCAGTCTTTCACTAGGTAACATTGCAGAATGCACTGCGGATACAACTGCCTATCCCACCAGCTCACACCTCCAAATCTTAACTCATGATGATCATATTTCAAAGAGTGCAGAGCACTATGTAATAGTGATGATAATTCAAAATTTCTGCATTACGCAATTATGAAATATTTGACCTAGGTAGAAAACTTCCTTTTCCTCCAAGACAACATTAGTCCTAAAGCATAAGTACTGATGCCCTTCCAATTTTTTTTATTGTTATTATTTTTATCACAGCCTCCAAAGTTGTAGTGTTTGCAGGCACTATTTCTACCAGAGGTTGAGGTCATTTAGCAGTCACAGGAAAATTATCCAGTCTGCCTCCTTGGCCCTCAAAGCTGCCATAGGAAAAGATGCAAAAACATACTGCTCTTAGATTGGTCTAGACAACTTTACACATACCAGCTGGCAGCGTCTTGTCATTATTCATAAATATGGTGTAAGAAATAACTGCTTCCCAGATTTTGATGAATCCCAAATACAAGTGCCCACATTTAGCAGGAAAGTTGATGCTGGCTTATGTAACAGTTGGGGATTTAAACCTCCTGGAAAAGCAGTGAGCCTCTTAACTAGTGACCAAGCAATTTGACTATGTGATTTCCATGCAAGTTGTAGGCTAATTGGACCTGAGGTGACCTATTACACTGAAATGATATTTCCACTTGCTACTGATTACAGTAATTAAGCTCCAAGAGCCTGGAGAAAAGTCATTAATGTAGTTGATTTTATTTTATATTTCTCTGTGTAAATTACTTTGTAACTGTAGGATATATACCACACACACCTGAAAGAACTCTTTTCACTGTGCACTCTTATTCACTAAGTGTTCTTGTAGAATTAGCCAG
Source organism: Pseudopodoces humilis (assembly GCF_049639895.1). Classification (NCBI taxonomy): domain Eukaryota; kingdom Metazoa; phylum Chordata; class Aves; order Passeriformes; family Paridae; genus Pseudopodoces; species Pseudopodoces humilis. The sequence continues at coordinate 46,099,826 of NC_142203.1, read as the reverse complement.
TCACGCTATTTGGAAGAATAAAATCACAGAGCTTCAGAGATTATTCATACTCTGCAGCTGCAAAAGGATCCTGCAATGGCAAGTGTATTTTACACATGAACTGAATTTTAGTTGAGGAACATTTCCCCTCCCATTGTTTTCTCACAATAGGGAAAGGGAAAGCTCCAAAAGTAATTTTGAATTCTACTTATTTTGGTTAACATGATTACTTTTCTTCTTTTCCCCTCAAGCACATCCCTGTTTTGGAAAGCATTCCATCTAAATCTTTCAAAGAGGCAAAAAAGTGCTTGTGGTTTGGCTCCCACTGTAATTTCTCATGGATGGCTTCTGGAAGAACTAATTTATTTAGAATCTTTCATCATTACTATAATTAATATTATATAATTTCAGGTTTCTTAGATTTATTTTTTTTCTGTAGTTCAATCCTATTTGATACTATGTGGAAAAATGTAATTTTTCAACTGTTTTCAGGGGAGGCAGGGGTGGAATTTGCCATAGCAAACTTTCAGTATGTTACTTCAGAAGCAGGACATTATTTGTCCTCTAATTTTGATTTTGAAATGCAGTTGTTTTACATGTAACAAGGTATCTCTGGTGCTAAAAAGTTTTGAAAAATTTCCTGGCAATTGTTTCATTATTTTCTTTCCTTGTAGGTCATGTATGAAAATCCCTCAAAGCACCTGCACAACGTTGGGTTGTCGTACTCAGACAACCTTTTTCCTGAATCTTCAGATGTATTTAGCCTACCTATCTTCTGGTACAAGAGCAGAGCTCTGAGAAGCATTCTCCATTGATCTGGCTGCATTCCCATAGTTTAACCACTGAAATCAATAATCAGTTTTAGATTTAGATACAATAGAATTTATTTCTATTGTATTCATCACTTTTTTCTTTTTTTTTTTCCCTGGTGATACTACCATGCCAGGACACCAAGACACTTAGCTGATCTTCCTTCACTTTGCATACACTAAACACAAATTTTGAGTGAATTCTGAAGGCAAGATAAAATACTTCCTGAAGATTTATCTTATGCAGTGACCCCATAAGCGATGTTATACACTTTATGATATGTGGTGGTGCACTACTTTTGAATGCATTTCAGTCCTCTTTAGTGTACTGGATCTGCAACTTCTTTCTTCCTCCCTCCCAGCCTCCCTCCCTTCCTCCTCCCCTTTTCTGCCTTTTTCTCTGTCATCCCTTTCAAAACTTCAAATTCATCAGTGGGTATAGCAGCCCACTACATGCTGGTACCAAGCACAGGTGAAAATGATCCCACAGTAGGCCTTCCACAGGAAAATGCCATTTAAAATGTTCACATGACATGGAGGATGTCTTAGCTTTATTTTCATTTTGAATTAAATTCCCACTGGAACATGGAACACTGAATTTTTTTCAGGCTTTTCTCCTAACGTAGGAAAGCTTTGACAAGAAGAAAAAACATCTTGTTTTCTAGTTCTTCATATTTTGACTTGATGGAACTGGATTGGAAGAGAATATGGTTTTACATAGGAGGCAATAATGGAAGACACACCAAGTCTCTGCCTGGCACAAAATAATGTCGTACAATGCCAACAACCATTCTCAGTGCCAATATCAGCCTCCATGCTCTAGTTACAGCTCAGGACAAAACTTTTTTAGAGAAAATGAGGTCTTACCAGGGGCTTTTCACTGTCCAGAAATCATTCTTTATCCTGGCTGAGGTTGTAAATAGGTAGTGTGCAGCCCCCTGTAATACACCCTCTCTATGGAGGAGTTCTCCACTCTCCATAATACAAACACCAAAATCTGGTCAACTGCTGTGACTTAAAAAAATCTACCTTATTTGAATGCAGTGTAGAAAGAAGAGCAACCCCATCTGCAAAACACTCTGTGTTCATGAAGCCTTTGGCAGCAGATATGTTATCACAAACTATTTTGATTGCATGTGAAAGAAAAGCCCTAAGTGAAAATTATTTATTCTTTATCTATTGTGCAATGAAGAGATTAACTTCCTTAACAGTAGGTTCTCTTTTTGAAGGTGTGCATCCTACTCCCATTGTCTTATTTTTACTAATGAGAGGTTTATAGCTGGTTTTAACTTAAGAACGATCGCTGGCGGTGAAATGCAGTAATTATGTGATGTATGACAAGAGACAAAGCTGCATACTAGGGAACTTGCATAAAATGCGAACTTAATCTTCCTCATATGAAAAGGAATACTTTACGAGCTGGCAGATCTTCAACTTTGAGTAATGAGACCCGTTTCTTTTTCTGCACAGAAGAAAAAATGGGTTAACAAAAGCAGGAACTAAAATATCTCTTTTTTCTCATCTCTCTTCTTCACAAATTATAGTATTAAAGGAATTCAGGAATTTGAAATGCCATGATTTGAGAAGTTATGTAAAGCAAAAGAAGTGTCCTCTGATAATAAAAAACCAGGCAAATTTGAAAATGAGTTCACAATCAGTTCATACTGAAGGCTTTTGAGTCCATCATATCCATCATATTAATTTAATTTAGAAGCAAAACAGAAATCCTAGGTAAAAAAGCAATAAGGTATTATGGGCATGAAAGTTGAACTAACATTGCATTCTGTTTAAAAAAAATAAAAGGAGGAGAGAGAGAGAGAAAAGAAGCAGCAGCAAGTAGTGGGCAAGTCAATAGTATTTGTACAGTTTCTGCATGACTGCATTTTCTCATGCAAGAGGTACTTCTGAACTACAATAGGACTGTGGTAAACCATCTGTTTAGAGATTAAGGATCCATCAACACTGAATGTTCAGTTCAACATAAACTGGTCATTTGTTTAACTCTGCATTTGCCAGTCTCCCCAAAACCACTCATCAAATATCACCTCTTTAATTATGTGGACAAAGAGAACATGTATTTTCTACATGATCTTGCAATAATAGTGAGATAGCTATAAATTTTAATGAAAAGTACAATCACTCTGAAAATTTAGGTCCAGTAGACCTAAAAATAGAAATATGGTATTTTCTACATAATTTAAATATGTATGTATTTTAACTTGTTTAATTTATTTTAAATATAAAAACTTAGTAGGTCTAAATAAATAGACTGTAGCTGTGGGATTCAAAGGCCAGTTGATGACTGTCAACAGAGATTTGAAGCATTCAAATAGTAAAAGTACAAGGCACATCAAAAAATAGAGTGTAAACAACACAAGAGTCTTTAAAAAAAAAAATAGAGAAGAAAATTTGAATACTTACTCTAAATTTCAGGGAAATCTTCACATACATGAGATATTTAGCCCTGTTTATGTTTTCCCAAAGGAGTGAAATAACACCCCATTTGCCATACTATACTAAGTTTTTGGAAGTAGTGCATATTTCAGTGAGATGTCTGATGAGAAGAGAGTTAGGTATGGAAGGCGTTGGTCTCATTTACTGATGAGTATCACAATTCCAAGGACTAGAATATCTACATCACAGACTAGACTAAAATCCCTACATCAATAACAAGCAGCACATTTTGGCCTAAATGGTTAAAAGGAATTTAAAAAAAAAAAGGGGCAAATGATACAGATTTTAGTGTCTCACTAAAATGCATCTCGCCTTTCTGCTTTGAGCTTTCTCAGCTTGCCTTTTCCCATTTAAACTGTACCTATGAGCAGCGCAGCACAGCTTTTAAAGTAGGAGCACACCACAAAGTTTCCCACAGCCACGTGAAAGATCTTATTCAGCAAACTGAACTGCTTGCTCACTGAAGACAAAGCATGCAAACTCCTTCTAAAAGGTGAAGAAAACCACTAATTGCCTGAGCTGAGAAAGCAACTTTCACTATGGGCAGGTTATCCTCCAACTGTCGATTCACGTGTTTCTTGCACATTCCACCAGCTGCTGTCAAACATGGAGAGCTGCACCAAGAGCTAAGTATATGGACCTGGACCACTGATTCCTGTCTGACATGGCAACATTCCTGTGGTCACAGCACAGCTCTAATGTAGCGTCTTATGCACTTCCACACAGAATTTGTGACCTTTCTTTAAGGGGGTCTTCTTATAACAAGCCAGTCCTACCTGCCCAGGGCAATAATGCAGGTGTTTGCTTCCTACGAGCTATGAGAATATACCTCAGGATACCCTGTAGAGAGAATGTTTCCCTGAACTGGCTCATGATCTCTCAGAGGTCTGCCTCCTTCCCCAAACGAGCCAAAAAAAAAGGGGAGTTAGTGAAAACAACTAAAGAACGCAGCATCCTGTACCCTGAAAACTGGTTTATCTGTTTCAGATACACTCTATACTTGCTTATTAGTTGACTCCCACTGACTGAAATGTTCACATGGGGAAAGTATTTCTCATTTTATCAGAAATTGAAGAGAAGAAGAAAACCCCCAACCCCCAGTATGTTTTATGAAAATATTCTTCTTTTGGAAATAGAAGTTCTAAACACATATGTCAGCACTGCTCCTCTGTAGGAGTAGGTATATGAAAAAACAGACCATAAAAATGGAGATAGTAAGCTGAGGCCCAAAAGTGACTATAATAAAATCTGAGAAAGTAGCTCTATCTCATAAATTCACCAGGCCTGTCACAAGATAGATGACTAGCCATGATTACCAAATGTACCACTGCTTTTGTTTGCATCTTAACCTCACTGAATGATGCTGACACTGAGTGTTTATCTAGCAAGACAGGATAGTCACAAGTTCCTAGAACTACTACCTCTTCCTTGTTCTCACTACTTGCTACACCCTCTCCTGGCAGCAAGCCCTGAAATAGTCCATAAACTCCTTAGGGCAGATATTATGTCTGTGTTGGTTTTGCACAGTGCCCAGTGTGATTAAATTTTGATCCCAGCTGTCATTTCTAGAGATTTTTCACATACAGGGGAAATAAGGTGGCTGAGGAGGAGCTTTGAGCATTGTTTTCATCAAGTGTCATCAAGATTTTGTTCACATTTTCCTTGGCCCCAGAATTTTTACTCCATGTAATAGAAAACTCTGATTTAAAAAATGAATAAAAATATTGTAAATCCTTATTAAATATTCAAGAGGAATTACAGGTGCACTCTCTTCATGCATTTGCTGCCTTTACACCCTTGCAGACATTTTCTATCCATACAGTTTCTTCAGCAGAGGTGCAAATCTCACATTCCTAATTTTTCCATTATGTAAGTGCTTCTTGATGTGGGAAGAACAAATAAAAAAAAAATCTGAACCCTTTATAATAACTTAAAATTTTCTCTCAATCAATGAAAGATTCCTGACCATGTGACAAAGCTTAGTGCTTTCCAGATGACTGTGCTACATTTACCTTATTTTCCAAATTATCCAAGCAATCAAAAGAATATTCAGCAAGTCTCATTTTATGTATCCATCTGATTATTCAATCTGAGTCCCTCAAAATCCACTTTCTGAGGAATGTATCATCTAGACGAAGGAAGAGAGGCCCTGAGCTTGGCTTGGGCAAGCATTTCTGCTGCCCTTTGTGATTAATAGTGAATTTCCTGACTCCTAGGCATCCCAGGGATAATTGCTCAACTTTAAAGACAGAGTCCCCTGTACTGTAAGTTCATATCTCTTGCTGTTTTTATTTCAGGTTGCATGGCTGCAGATTAACACAAATTGTGCCTCACAATGAAGTATGTGATCCCAGCTGCAACAGAAACTTTTTTTCTTAGCATTCAAGTTCCTAAAAACAACCAAAAAAAATTAAAACAGAAGAAATACCAAGAACTAGTGATTGAAGCTGGACTTCAAAATAAAATCCACAGATGAAGTATGGGAATTATGTTGTTGTTAGAGTGCAACATCAGACAGTTCCAGGTTGTCACCCGGTATGACAAGTCATAAGGTTTAAGCACGAGCTCTTAAGTGTATTACGGATTGGATGGGGTTCAACAATCAGATCTACAGAGAGCAAGTAGATGGTTTGCTGGTGGAAAGAGGCAGTTGTTTGACTTTCTGCCAAGGACAGACAAGGAGTATCTGCAGGGTAGAATGCCATTTCAGGACTGCCTCTCAAGAACAGAGGGCCTTCAAAGCATGGGTCCCCATTAAGAACCTTATGTTTACTACATGCCTTGGGATGAACTCCTCAAAGTCTCTCCTTTTGATGAGATCTAAAATGTTTCAGTATGTTCTTGAAGAATTGGGTTTGTAAAATTTTGTATCAGGGTCTGCTTCAATGCCTTTTGCATAGTTCTTTATTTTCAACCCAATACATGTAACACAGCATGAAGTATTGAAAGAGGTCATCTCCCATTCTCCAGCTCAGTGATAGACAAAATTGATGGTTAAAAGCTACTTTTGACTCCTTTATGAACTATCTCCTGACATCATATTAAATTTTGCCACAGACCAAGTATATATCAATTGAATCTGGGTGGTGGGAAAAGATGGACAGCTGTACAGTACAGCTTCTTTTCTGCCACACATAGAAGAGTGTTTCACCCAACATTAGTTGGTCATGCAAACAAAAAACATTACCTAAGGACTCAGAGGTATACTTAGTTTGGCACTAAATGTAGATAGCTACCAAATGTAGATAGGTACTAAAGAGTAGATAGCTTCCTTGTGAGGGGAAGTGGAGGGGCAGACACTGAAGTCTTCTCTCTTGTGAATGGTAAAAGGACTGAAGGAAAAAGAATGAAGCTGTGTGAATAGAGGTTTAGGCTGGATGTTAGAAAAAGCATCTCAACCAAAGAGTGGTTGGGTACTGGAACAGGCTCCCCAGAGAAGTGGTCAGAGCCTGGCAGTTCAAGAAGTGTTTGGACAGTGTTCTCAGGCACATGGTGTGACCCTTGGTTGATCCTGTGCATGGAGAGAACTCAAAGATAGCTGTGGATCCCTGTCAACTCAGGATATTCCATGATGATTCTATGGTTCTGATTTTGCAGTGTTTCTGCTATTGTATCTGTGATCTGTAGCAGAAGTTCTTTTAAAATTCACTTTGAAGGACATGTTGGTATAAACCTTTAATGATTGAGACAGCAGTCAGAATTGATCATTTGCTCTCTGCAAGACACTTACCTTCCTTATTAACATAAAACCACAAGAAATACAAAATGTGCAAGCCCAGAGGGATTACAGAGGGGCATGATATAAAATAATCGATGTTCGTCTCTGAAAATTACAGGGCGTTTTTCTTGAGAAGATAATTCATGACATGTTATTGTTTTTTCATGTTCTGGAGAGCCCATATGATGCACATTTCTCTGTTTCTGCTAAACCTCACAAAAATTTTTGGACTCTGTGTAGTGAATGAGGATGTATTTTCATATAGTGTCATTGTTTTACTACTTCCCATGTTTATTTGGACAGATTCATAGCACTGGGTAGAAATGTATTGGTTGGCAACTTCACTTTTGGAAGAGAAAGTAAACACATGGTGATTAGCAAACGCTGAACTCTACTGTGTTTAATTTTGGCTTAACAAAAACTAGAAACACATACAGACAAATACATGAACCAGGGACCCTTTTCTATTTTGTTCCAAGCAGGAGCATTTGTACGTACGTCGCTTCCTAACCCTTCTTTGGAGAATTTCCAAGATTATACTTTTTTGCCTTTTCTTTAAATATGTTTACTAACACTGACTGCATATGCTAATAAGGCACTATTTAAGAAAAGAATGATAGATCACCAGTAAAAAATTTGCCTCTGAGATGTAATTAAAATCACTAAACTAACAAATTAAACACAGTTTAAAAACAAAAACAAACAAACAAACATTTAGAACAATTATGCCTATTGTTGTTAAATGAAAGGTCACAAGAGTCATTTATAAAGACTCCAGAAAAAAAATATTGTAAAGAATCTGAATGGATTTCAGGGCTAAAAGTAAATACACAACAATCACCTAACCTTCCAGTTATCATTGTTGTTCTTTTAGTATTTCCATTGTTGTTTTGCACATCTTCATTTAGTTACCAATCCCAAAAGTTGGAGGGTTTTAAGACATTTACATGCAAATGTGCTGTCTTTTCTGAGATTATGATACACCTGTTTAAGTGAAGTGCTCAGAGCAGAAAAATAGGAGCGTGAAGTCAGTCTATTTTCAGAGCAACCATTGAATCCCTAGCAAGAAAATACTTTTTTCTGTGTTTAGTCTCATCTTGTTGTTACCATGTTTCCCAGATTCAAAGAAGAGTTGGTGCTGTTTCACTCACACCTGTAAAACAGCCTCAGAAACAGTGCAACTTGTCAGTGCTCTTTGAATTCGCTGTCTCATCTCCCTTGCCACACTTTTCTACTTGGCAAATATTTTTCCTGAAGTCAATAACCTCAGAGCCACAGGTGGCTCTGAGGTACATAGCAACACACAGAAAAGTCTTTTACATGCTTGCCACATGTGATGCACAAAGTGATCACGGAGCAACTTTCCATACTCCATAAAGATGAAAAGCATTTCCTTCCACCAAGCCCTGCAGCCAAGGGCCGCATCCGCCAGAGCCGTTCGGTTGATTTCAAACAAAGGTAGGAAATGGCTGTATCCTAATGTTTCATTGTGGTCCCATGAGTCAGTGCTTTGGAACTCAGTACCTATTCTTCACTCTTTTACCAGAAGAAGGCAAAAAAAAAAAAAAAAATAGCCCACCCAGAAAAGAAGCAGATAAACAGAAACAGCAAGGGTGTTCAGATAAACACTTTGCTCAAGAGAGAGCTCCTGGTCCTTAACTTTTCTTTTCAATTCCTAATCTCCAGCTCTGCAATAACATTTACTCACCAGCAGGAAATCACTTGTGGTGAACAGTTTTTCTACTGCTATGATAGCCTAGCACTGAACTGACCTGTCAGTGTACAGTGTCAGGTGTGCAGGCTGACAAGGTGACTCAGTAACCCTTCTGAGTGGAAAACCACTCTTGCAAATACAAACATAGGAAGGTTATTCACAATAATAACTAAGGTAGCCAAGCCACAAGAAGTAAATTTTCACTTACTGGTTAGCATTTTTTTTTCAGGGTTAACAGATACTTTTTATAGAAAGCATGAGCATGAAGAAACAACAGAAGTGTTGCCAAAACCACATCACACAGTGCTGACCCTATTATTCTTACTAGCCAACAAAGCTGTTTGTGATGTGGATGACCAGATTAACATTAACAAGAGCTGTGGTACTGAATGCTGATATGGTATGTTACTGGACAAACACCAGAGCATTTAAAAAATTCCGACCAAAAAAAGTTATTGAAAACTTTGCTATTGTTTTATACCACTAAAAAATCAGGTTATCCACCACAGATATGCAGCTGCCTCTAAGGTGAACAGTGACGAAGGCTAAACAGTGAAATTAAAAACACTTATTATTTCAGAAGCTCACAGTCTCAGAAATACCTCAGGCTGAGTACAACAAAACTCTGCAATTACAAACGTTCACAATTAATATAATCTTACCTTCTCAATGGTACCTATGGTGACTGCAAGATCCTGCACAATTATTACATACCACATAATGATTACATGGATAGGATAGAGAATAGCAACCTCTTTCAGACAGGGGGAAATTTATTGTACAAATAGAGACCTCAGTTACACAATCTGTTAGAGACCAGCATTAAAAACCAAAAAAAAAAGGAAAACACTAAATGACAAAAATAATAGTTTGGCTAAAATGCATTATATCCTTTTTAACATTATTGAAAAATATTACTGTGGATTTTATAACTTGAGAACTTATAGCATAGACTCAATGGTGTTTTATATGACCATTTCCAAATGCAAAAATAATGTACTTGTTCTTCTGTGGAAGAGATAAAATTTCAACCTATAAATGCATGAGTAGTTTGTAGATTGAAATAATATACTTTTTGAGATTTCCATAACATTCACTAAATTTTAAAGATTTTGAATTTTATGAAAAAAAAACTCCAATTCTCCAAAACTCTTGTTTTTCTTAGAAAATCTTGATCTAACTGTTGTTAAGGTACATCATTACATATCCTCTGTCTCTCATACTAATAATTGTCTTTTTGCTCATTTAAAAGATATAAGTAATGCCCCCTTTGTTTTGTTTGGTTGATTGGGTTTTTTTGCTAACATCTAACAATAAAATTCCACTCACGTCTTTAGCATATTTTAGGGACTCAAGCTGACCACACTACCAAAACTGTATGGAGTGTACAAGGAATATAACAAGGAATAATCTGCATGAAATTCCCTTATATTTTGCCAACACATATCAAATAGTTAGAACTGTTTACAGAGGTACAAAAACCATGGAGAGCACAGTTTATAAAACAAAAAAAGGAAATGTACTCTATGCAACAGGAAAATTAAAACGCAGTAACAGCACTGTCTTGTTAAAAACACTTGGCAGTATGTCTAAAGCATCGTGGTCACAGGCATGATGCAGTACGTGCTGTGTTCCAGTCAGAAGCATTCCCAAACTTCAAACCTCTCTAGCCATCATCACCACCTCATTTGGCAGTGGCTCCAAAAACTCAGTTCATCTAGTCTAAATTTACTCCACATGAAATAGACACAAACTTACTAGATCTGTGTTATGCTTATGTAAAAAAAAAAACAAAAAACAACAACAACAAAAAAAAAACTAAAAAAGGAACATTGGCAAAGAGCAATACAGCACAAAGCTAAGCAGCTACAAAGACAGTTGCACTGTATCATGAAAGTTCTCTTCTACAGCGTGTCTACATCCTGTTTTCATTTTGAATTTTCAGTGACACTTCTTTTTATTTGTCTTCCTTTCTAAGTTCTTCCAGTTTCTCAGCTCCACGCTTTTTTTCCCATGTTACTGCTGCTGCTGCACTGGACACAGAACCAATGTGTTCAGAATAGATAACAAGCAGTGTTTTGAGTGAATAAAAAGGCAAAAGGACACCAAAAAAAGAACTGACATCTCTTTGATTAGGAGCTGATCTACAAAAATTCTGAAGAGTGTATTACGCTCTTCTAAGAATTATCACCAAAATTATTTTCTCAGAATCTCTAAAAAAGCTCACCAAAGGAAATTAATGTGTTCAGCCACACTGAATTCACATTACTGTGGATTCCATATTTCTGCTGTATTTCTTAAAATGAACATGCATAAACTGAAAGGGGTCTTTTAAAGCAGCTTTGGGGATTGAGAGATTTGCTTTTCAGCACATTTTGTTATTAGTGTGTCACTACTCAGAAGAATGAGGACAACAATCTCAAAGACAGATTGATGCATACTAGAGACTGTGTAGAAGACACAAGCTAACCTACCTGAAAGCAGAGGTGTTAAGGTAAACAAGAATATTTCTTTTCACTTTTCTATTTTTCAAATTCCCTTGAAGATAACAAACAGGCAAATTTTTTATTATCTATTAGGAACCCTATGAGTATACTGAATAGATGGCTCATCTTCAGTTCTTTCCTAGGGGTTTTCAGAGAGGAAAAACAAGAATGGAGAGCTACATCCCCAAAACCTGTTACTGAAAGGCTTCAATCATGAAATTTCAATACTAGCTCCCAGCCACAGTCCAGGACAGAAAAACATGATGTAGGTCTATAAAAATGAGGAAAGCCAAAGCACCATTTTGTCTACATAAACCTTACTTGGAAGATACAGAATAAATAGACTTCTTCAAAAAGAAGGAAAAAAAGTGTTTTCATTGGCATATGTATGTACCTTTGTAGAGAGAAAATAACAGATCATGGAGTGTTTGTCAATTTTATGTGAACAGCATAGCAAGAATTTTACAATGAAGCTAAACCACCTCAATTTAGCATCAGCAAGGATGGCAAAGCATTGGAACAAACTAGCAAACTACCAAATTTTAAGATGTGTTCTTTTAGTCTCAGGGGAGTAGTTTATTTCATGAATCTAAACTTTGAAAATAAAAATTGTGTATAAGTGCCTATTCTTTATCAAAGTAATTACAGATAAGATCTGAACCAAGGACTGGAGCACTCCTGTAGCCTATGTTCTGCCTCTTTCAAGAGATGCAACCCTGACTAACTAACTTTGCATTTCTACCTTAATTTCTTCATCTGTAAAATAGAGAAAACACTACTTATTCACATATCTCAGTGCATAATGTGAATTAAATAATGTTTTAAATTGCCATAAAGATGAAAGCCAACTTTAAACATAGTTTGATTAACAAAACCATTCATACCATCTGCATATTAATAAAAATAAAATTCCTTTACAGATTTCTTGCAAAGATCAATAATAATTATACCAGTCCGGGAGTCCAGATATTAATAGCTTAAAGGTTGTTCTGTCATATTCATGAATGTCACAGAAATACCAGTGTAGCTTCTAAAAAGTGATTGAGAGTGGCCCCTCTGAAAACAAAGTGTTCAGGAGTTCAGGACTGAGGTCCTCCCACCTTCACATAAATTCTGTGGCTGTCATGAGCCTTTCTCCTGTTCTATACATCAGATATGTCTACTCGCAGAAAAAAAGAAAAAAAAAGACTATGAAGAAAGCCAAGTTTTAAATTAGAATTTAATAAAAATTGATTAAGCATCGCAGAGCACAAACAAAGCTGCTCCATAAATCTCTCAGCTCTTTTTATGCAGGAATGAAAGAAAACACTGTCTGCTGAAGCAGATGACAGATGCTGGCTTAAAGATAAGTATTATTTATACTTCTGTACCAGATTTCTTCTTATGCATATCTTATCATGCATGGATATACAATCAACAAAGCAATTATTCCATATCAGTCAAAGACCTTACAACATACTTTTTCTTCATGGGAATTTATTTTATACAGTTCATTGTTCAATAAAAAATGGAGAAAAAAAAAATTAAACATTTCAGGAAAACACTTAAATTATATCTGCAATACTCTTTCCTACTGAAGTGTTGAAATGGAGCAGCTGAAAGGTCTATAAACCATCATGTTGCATTAGAAATGCACTGAGGCTTTGCAAATCACTGAGGAATACCTCTAATATCTGCAAATACTTGAAGTCAGGGATTTTTTAATAAAATTAGCTAATGAACATTATTTCTCCTCAGACTAGACCAACAGACTCTTCCCTCACTGCAAAATGTAGAGTATCTGCACAGCTACAGTCCATGATAGCAATTTTTTGCATTATCATGGCTATGAACATATATTTTTATAAAAATTGTTTTTTCATAAGCAAAATATTAATAAGATATATATATATCTTCCACATGAAATTTTCTTCCATTTCTTCCACATTTTCTTTCCCCTTCCCCCCATGAAAGCTCATTTACTAATAGTGCACTGAAATATGTTTTTTTTCTTGTTTAGTATATAATATTAATAATATATTTAATAATAGGTTTCATAATCTAAAAGAAAAGAGAGAAAATGATACAATAATCAAATGGCTGAACAAACCTTCCTGCAATGATCTACCCTAATTTGTCTGAGACCAGATTCTGAGTAATGCAGACATAAACAGCATGTTTCTACTGTGATATACAGGCACCTCCGTCATAATCAACAGAAATAGTTCTGAGAGAATTCAAGTGATAATTCCTCAGAATTATACTCGCAAAGAAATTAACTTGTAGGCACTGTCTTTAACTGAGTACAATCATGTCATGAGAATCAGAAATTTATAACAAAAATAAGCTACATAAATCAGCACTTAGGCTGCAATATGGAATCCATTTATCTTTTTTTTTAATTACGCAGAAATGTGCTGTAGGACCATATCAATCAGAGAATGGTAAGTCTTCATGTGTTTCTAAAATACTATCATTCCCCATAAAGATACACCACACAGGAAAGTTTATCTAAGTAAGAAATTCTGTTTTGAAATCTGGCTATTAATATCCATGAAAAGTATCTTGATAACCTGTAATATGATTAAGATTGAAGTAAATTAAAAGCTTTAGCATACATGTATATCTTACTTCTGTATGAACAGTGTGCTTTTTCATTCATACTGAATGGCACTAAAAAGACAACCTACTACATCTATGGTATTTAAACAGTTTTGCATTCTTTCTTTTTAATTAAAAATGCTGTCACTTAAAATTTTTACCATGCCTGGACCCTTCAAAGTGAATATGTGTTCATAATAGAGAAGCAATTAAAGATCACAAGAGCCAGAGAAATAAATGTAGGCATCTTTAAAGGAGACTGTTGTTTGTGTTCTTGGTGTATTTTCACTAATGAACAGGGAAACTGTGTCTCATTTCTATGCTTTGTGTAATAAAAATACTGAGCTAAGGTATCTCCTAATAGCAATGGGTCCAATTTATCACTGGGTTTCAGAACATCTTATCTCTTAGCAGATAGCTGATAGAAGTTATTTACAATGACTGGTCAGTCCACTGATTGGACAGCCATTGTCTGTCAGGCAAACATTTTAACTAGTTATGACCTAAAGCAAAGAGGCTCAAGAATAAGGTTACTTAAAGTTATAGAAAATAAGAGGAGAAAGACTTCTGAAAGAAGCACCAAAATACATTCATTTTAAGTGGTCTAAAGTAGCTCCCAAATTGCCACTCACTAGCTGCACTGTTTCAGCAAAGTCTTATAAATCAGTGGAGTCCAAGTATTATTTTCATAGTAGAGGATAGGAAAGTGAAACCTTAAAGGGATTTTCCAAAATATTTAAACAGAAACCTTCAAAATCTATCCTCAGAATGTAATTTTATTTTTGCATTTCTCTGCCTGTCATTTTCTTAAGAGGTAGGAAAATCATTTTCAAATGCAGCCAATCTGAAGAACCAGCTAACCTGCATCATAAGTAATGCAAAGGTATGCCAGTTTACATGGCATATACAGATTTGACACTGTCTACACATGTAACAGATGAAAACCAAAGACACAAAATAATAAGCTGTCCTGGGTTATATATTTCTTATATATTTCTCATAATTGCCAGAGAGTAAAATGTCATAAAAATTTCCACTGACTTCAGAAGAATTTGGATTAGCTCCTCTGAATCATGATAGAGACACAGAAAACTCCTATTTTCAAAATTTAGAAGTTATCTAAAAATGTCAGTGGCTTGTTTTATATTATTATTTACTCCAAGACAGATGTGTCTTGGAAAAAATATTACTGTCAAGCAAAATACTACACAAAATAGCCACTGAAAAAAATGTTCTACAGATTTAATTTTCTTTTTTGTGGGACAGTACTGTAACTGTTTTTCCACCAACTCGCCTGATAAACAGGCTTCTTGTTTATAATTATGCCTTATTCATCACACTTATGATAGTCAACAGTCAGACTCCTGTTTATGAAAATCAGGTTTTCAAAACTATTGAGAAATATAACTCTCCCTCTATGCTGAATATCCTACTTTTTTTTCATAAAGAACACATCAAACTTTTTATTGAAAGTAATCCATCTGAGTTTGTCTGTCACAATAAATACTAAATGCTCTTGGCCTGTAAAAGGGTTGACTTTTCTTTTGTCTGTCTTTCCTACAGGAATTTCTTCAGTGTAGGAACTTAGCAATGCTGACTAGCAAGTAGAATGTAACATTTCACTAAAAATGAAGATATTTTGAAATTGAAATATTTTTCAAAGAAAAATAAGTCTAATGGCATTTCTCTGAAAGCTGGCAAGAAAGGCAAAGTGAGGGAAAAAAAAAAAACAAACAAGAAAAGGAAACTCCTGCTCCTTAACACTGAAATATATAAAACAAGTGAGAAAAAGAAGTGGCATCCCCAGTCAACAAAGTCCTCTCTGGCACCCATTCTTCAAAGGAAAGCACTATCAGGGCTGAGCTGCTAAACAGTTAATCTTCAGTAACTCCACTAAAGAGCAGTAGTGGCAGGCTGCCCATCATTCTCTTAGACAGAGCTTGTCAGAGAAAGTAGGGCAGCTTGTCCAGCCCAGCAGTCAACTGATTACCAGCGAGCTCAATGGGGCTGCCGGCCAACTCCTGAGACTGCTGCCAGCCCCTTGGGTATTCAGAGGCCAGGATCCAGTGTGGCTCACTTTGCCAGAATCACATGATGTCAGTGCTGTTTTCTCCAGACCAGAATAACCAGTCATTCAGGTTGTTGAAAATGGTATGCAAACAAATGTCATAAGCTCAGCAAGGCTTGCACCTGCATTAACTTCCAGGGGTTACAGGCACAGGTCGGATCCTCACCTCTGCAGAGTGTTTCTAAGATCCTGAGGGGCACAGTGTGGTGTCAAATCAGGCCTCCTGCAGCAACTACTTTAAATAAAAAACCTGCTACAGTAATTGCACTGACCAAATCCCACTCTGGAACCTACATTTCTAAATTTTTTTTTTTTAAAAAAAGAGGTGACAGCAGAGAGTTGGGTCTGGTAGAGCTGAAGAGAAACCAGTTACATATTTACAGTTAGAATGGAATGGAAACAAAACTCCTAAAATGTCTAAGAAAATATGTATTCATTTAGTATCTAAGGAAATTCAAAACTGAAAAAAAATTTCAACTGATTTTTAAGCAGTATATTTTTCATAAAATATTTCTTTCTCTCCCTCCAAATTTCACCCAACCCAATACACAGACTTGCCGACTTTAATCTGATATACTCAACAGCATATATAATACTGTAAATATGCAGATGATTTGCAAAGTGAAATGCAATGATGGTAGAAAAAAACCCCACTAGATTTCTTTTCTACTTCAAAAGTTTGCAGGTTTGTCAAGCTCACAAGGCAGCTGCACGGGTGCAGTTAGGGTTCTGAACCCTGAGTCTAAGAGAAGAGAAAACAGGCAGCCCTTTACCTGCAGGATTTTTTAGGGCTTCTCTTGTTGGTACTGTTGCTTGTATCAGTGTATGAAGCCCAGAGAAATATCCCAAAGGTATTAAGTGGTGCTGCACCTGGGTTGGCACAGGCTGGGGTGAACAGATCAGAGCAGCCCTGCCCAGAAGGACTTGGGGGTGCTGGTGGAGGAGAGGCTGGACATGACCCAGCCATGGGCACTCCCAGCCCAAAGAGCCAAACGTGTCCTGGGCTGCATCCAGAGCAGCGTGGGCAGCAGGGCCAGGGAGGGGATTCTGCCCCTCTGCTCTGCTCTGCTGAGACCCCACCTGCAGTGCTGCATCAGCTCTGGGGTCCCAGCACAGGAAGGACATGGAACTGCTGGAGAGAGTCCAGAGGAGGCCACCAAGTTGATCAGAGGGAGGGAGCACTGCTTGCTTGTATGGAGAACAGCTAAGACAATTTTGATAGTTCAATCTGGAGAAGAGAAGGCTTTGGGGTGACTTAATTGTGGCCACCTGGTATCTGAAGCCAACTTACCAGAAAGATGGGGTGAGACTATTTACAAGAGAATGTAGTGACAGGACAAGGGGTAAGGAGTTCAAAATGATACTATGTTTAACTAAGGTATTGGAAACTAAATTCTTTGCTGTGAGGGTGGTGAGACACTGATTTCCCTAGGAGGCTGTGGATGCTCCACCCCTGCCAGTGTCCAAGGCCAGGCTGGATAGGGCTCTGAGAAACCTGGTCTAGTTGAAGGTATCCCTGGTCAGGGCAGGGGATTTGTAATGAAACGATCTTCAGGGCCCCCTTCCAAACCAAACCATTCTATGATTCTATTTATAGGAAAGTCCTCTGGACTTCACAGAGAATAACCTCTAAGAGTGGAAACTATGAGGAAAAGAGGAGATGCTGAAGAATCTGGCATACTTACAATAGAAAAAAAAAAAAAAAAGATGGAGTTAACACTAATTTTCACAAAGCCAAGTTCTCCTAATTTTGACCACTTTTAGGTAGTATCTTTGTGTCTAAACCAAAAGAAGCAGTGATGCAAGATACAAACCAACATGAGTATTGTAGAAAAATTGGCTGTAAACACTGAGCTAGAGCCTCAGGCCCAACACAGCTGCCCAGAATACTTGAGGAAGCCAGGAATTCTCACAACACAGACAGACTTGGGAACAAAAAAATCTCTAGCTGACAAAGTAAGCATGTCAGGATGGCCTGGTGACAAAAGCAGATGGCGCTGAAATGCAGTCCCAAACCCCTTTGGCTCAAATGTCTGTCTCTGGAGATGTGTGCCAGTATCTGCCTGCAAAAATGTAGGAACTCCTTTTAATTTGGAGGACCACTGCAAATTTCCGAAGTCAATCCAACAGTCATTAACATCTCAGCTTTTGACTTGTCCTTGTTCACCCTAGTGTCTATCTGTTGCAGAATTATGAATTAGAGTTAAAGCAGACATAACTTTAAACCTCAGCCAATTATCAGCAAAAGCATGGCATAAGCAAAAGCTCTGAAATAACAACAGGTATGTGTTTCTCAGATTTCTTTGGCGTCAGCAACATCCTTCTCCCCGCCAGCATTTGAAACTTTTGATAAGTGGCCCTACTGTCTCATCCTTAGTCTAAGGATATAAGGTTGCACCTATGACAGCCATTTCTACTAATTTGAAGAAGGACCTATGAGCATAAAATGAAAAATAATCTGTCAAATTACAGAAGTTAGATAAGCAGTGATTCAATAACAATCAAGAGAGGTCAAAACTGCCATTCATTTAATTTTCAAGACAGAATTACAAAAATAACATATGATTTGTTCAATTTGGAGGAGAGGCATCTTTTTTGTCATTCAGGTTTGGTACCCTTCCGCCTGGTGGTAATTAGGCTTGTAGTGCATATTATTCTAAATCCTAGAATAAAGATACACCTACCACACAGTATCGAATATCAAATTACAGTGCGTGTTTTTTAGACTAATGTCACTTATCCTTGGGAAAAGCACAGTACAATAACTACACTATGTACAAACTAAGCAAAAACATGACTCATGGCTCACAAACTAAATCCAAGCACTTCACGTAAATTTTTCGGAAATCTGAATATCCAGGATGCAAAGCAAGGAGCTGGCATTAGTAGTACAGCATTCTCTCAAAATCCATTTAAGCTAGGTGTTGTGCCATATGAGCATCACCTCCTGAGATGCCTGGTAAATAAGGCACTCTCTGAAAAATGTGCATTTTTAATTAAAACATGATCTTCACCACTACTAACAACAAGTTCTATGACTTCATTTGGACTCCTTTGCTACAAAATATCTCAATATATTTCACAAGCTGTCATTTTGGCATCTCCCTCTTACTACTTATATCCACTGTTGTCAATCCCAAAAGTAAAATTTATTTAATTAGAGGTATAATACTAGGAGTCAATTTCAGATTTCAAGGTTACTCTAGTTTTGGTTCTTCTAGTTACTCATTCCTAACAGAATTGTAGTCAAGCTTTGCATTTCATACAGAGACTGCATACTGTTACTAAATAGTCTGTTATTCTCAATTTTCAAGTGTTAGAGGCATACCACATGAGAAGACCAGCCCTTTGATTAATCTTTTTTCTTTATCAGCTGGTGTTTTCTTTCTCCCATATTCCAACCTTAACTTTGTTAAATTGAATTTAAGATTAAGGAGACAGTGGGGGAAACATGATTTCATGTTTTGCTTAAAACACAGAGCTACAAAATGGTTTTACACTTAAAATTTGCTGTAATGTATTTTACTGTTATTAAGTACATATGACAAGTATTAAGCTGTAGTAAAGTAGGAGTCAAATATCCCATTCATATAAGCAGGCCAAAAAGTATTAATTACCATTTTTGCCATGTAGTCCCAACAAACGAAAAAAGTCCAAAAATAAGGATTTAAAAACTGTCCACTCTACTCAGTGTTGACAAATCACAGGAATGGAGTTAGCAGCAAGATTTTTTGCTTTCACAAAGTAAAGGTCATTTTTTCAACTTGTCCGTCTCCAAGGTACAGTGGAATTGAAAGTTTTTAAAAAGTCAGCTTATCATAGAATGAAGAGGACAGTCAGACTGGACTGAAATTATCCTGTCCAGTGAACAGTGGCCTTTGGTGTTTCAGTAAGTTGAGCAGCATCTTGTGTCCAAGTGGTCACACCCTCACCAGGCTGACACAAGCCCAGTCACCACCACCACCTGTCCTCTAACACAGGGACACAGAACCAAGCCTGGGGCACTTGGGCACAGTCCCTAAGCCGCTGCAGTCACAGGAGGGAGGAGACACAGAAGTTCTTAGCAAGTTCTCAGCAGCCACTGGGGAGCACAGCACGTTGTAGAAACAAAGCAGAAATGTCTCAAATTTTTTTAAGTTTTCCATGGCAGGCTTTTACATGAATGCATGAACAACACACCCAGAGGTGGCAGGCAGCTGAACTGCCTTAGAGCTCTGCATTTTTTAACCCATTTTTCTTTTTAAGTCTACTTTGAGTTTTTTGGAAATCTGATGGAGAGCAGAACTTTCAGGCAGAAGTGAGCAGAGGGGCATAATTTGACACTGCAAGCCTCATCTTACTGAAGGGGAAAAAAAAGCTGAAGAGCAGCCTGGTCTCTTGAAATTCTTCTTTGAAAGTAAATGGATTCCAAGCATATGAAATTACAGTCTTAATGAGACAATTTAGTCAGAGCCTCTCAAGTTCATAATTTTTCATTTGTCTATACACTTTGCTGAGATGAGGCACCTGCCTCTACAGGAGTTATGCTTCCTTCCCTTCCTTCCCCCCCTTACACATACCACTGCAAATCTGAAAGGATATTTCAATCACCACTTTGATAAAGGAGATCATTTTGGCATATAGGTGATCTCCTAACAGATTAAGGATATTTACTTTCTTCCTGATGGATCATTCCCAGAGATATCAGCACAACACAACCTACGCAATTAGTTTTCACAGGTGGCTGTTTTGCCTCCAGTAAAACTGCTTTCTTTCTCCTCCTGCAAGTCATAGCAGAGCAAATGTATATAAAAACATTTCAGATATGAAATAAACACTTTCATAAAAGCAGCTGTGATGCAATGCATCATTTCTGTCTGACCTGAGCTATGGAATGAACTTTTGTTGCCAAAATCAAAGCTGGTAAGGAGAAAGTGGAGAACAGAGGCCAGGACAGGGCTGGGGGAAGATCAGGGCTCAGAATAGCACAGTGTAAAATGACCTCAAACACTCAAAGGGTAAATGCCTGTTTGGTACAAGCACACACTCTCTGTGTACTCTGCTGCACAGCCTGTGCAAACACGCTCATGCTGCCATGCAAGAAAAATCAAGAAAGTTTTCTACAACTGAGAGTTAGGAAAGGCAAGCCCCTCGCATATTATGTGCCACAGGCAGCAGTGAATTTCCTCAAGCATAGCAAAAAGCACATCTAAAGCTGCAATTTCACCCTCATATTCTTTAACTGGTCACTGTCAAGGAAAGTATAAAAAAAAACTTCCTAAAACTGCTGTCTGACATTTTCAAGAACTGCATTTTCAGGATATTACAATGTCAATGTGAAAATCTCAGACAAAATATCTATTAAAGATGTCTCTATGAAAAGAATCTCAAACAGTTACACAGTAGGGATTCAAGTGAAGTTTTCTGACAAGTTCTTTCAGGACTACTCTACATAGGAATTTGGCTATATTATTTAAACATCTGTGAAACTTGTTTGGAAATTAATTTATATTTTTTTCAGTGTTCAAAGAAGGAAACCTAGGAGTAAAATCTTACTAATTTTTGTTAAGTATCTTCTTTTTATGATCATTACAGGGAGCCTAAAAAGATATTTGAAGATTCAGGCTCTACAACTGATACGGGTTTTTTACAAAACTTCCTAAGCATGATGTGCAAACCACAGTATGGTGTATCTGGTGTCACTTTTATCTGGTACCACTTACTCTAACTTACATGTTGGTGTCTAACATAAAGTGCCAGTAGGGCAAGAAAGTTGTTCTTCAATTTTTTTTCTTGGAATTTTGGTTATCTCTCAAAGATGCAATGCATACAGTAATGTTTTAATTCTGGGGGAAAGAAAGAAGGAAAGAAAGAAAGAAGGAAAGAAGGAAAGAAGGAAAGAAGGAAAGAAGGAAAGAAGGAAAGAAGGAAAGAAGGAAAGAAGGAAAGAAGGAAAGAAGGAAAGAAGGAAAAGAAAGAAAAGAAAGGAAAGAAAGAAAGAAAGAAAGAAAGAAAGAAAGAAAGAAAGAAAGAAAGAAAGAAAGAAAGAAAGAAAGAAAGAAAGAAAGAAAGAAAGAGAAAGAAAGAAAGAAAGAAAGAAAGAAAGAAAGAAAGAAAGAAAGAAAGAAAGAAAGAAAGAAAGAAAGAAAGAAAGAAAGAAAGAAAGAAAGAAAGAAAGAAAGAGAGGAAAATAAATAAGGAAGAGAAGAGAAGAGAAGAGAAGAGAAGAGAAGAGAAGAGAAGAGAAGAGAAGAGAAGAGAAGAGAAGAGAAGAGAAGAGAAGAGAAGAGAAGAGAAGAGAAGAGAAGAGAAGAGAAGAGAAGAGAAGAGAAGAGAAGAGAAGAGAAGAGAACTTTTTAATAACTCCAGCTTATTAATTTTGTTGAGAAATTATAATTTTTTCCAGGTAATTTTATGCATCACAGCACAGCAAGAGAGTATTATTACCAGAGGCTTCAATTTCTTTTAGGGCAGAAGCTTTTAGCATTTTCAGACACACACACAAACACACCAAAAAAAAAAAAAAAGAGTAACTGTGATTATAATTGTTATGCTCTTTCATGTAAAAGTTTTAGTTTGGTATTGATCACTAGGTAGGTATATACACCACAGCAGCTTCATCCTCAAATTCAGTGCACAAAACATATAGCAGGAGTCTACAGATCCCCTAAGAAAAACTGCTATTGACTAGCAATACTTGATTAGTTTATCAGACTATAGTTCAACCAATAATTAAAGTTATTTTATGTAGCTCACTGAGATCTTACTAGGACATGCTGTATCTGTGGGGATAAACTATTGTAGATTTATGTTTGCTACATAATGATTAACTGCAAAAAGATCAAAGGCCTAGATCTGTCATTCTTCAAGCAAAGTGTTAATAAAAGCACTCTTTTCTGCAGATACAAGGATTGACCAGAAGGATTTTCTTGTGTAATCCAAATATAAAATACTGAGTGATAATCTGAGGAAATATTAATTACTGCAAAAATGTGGTCAAATTTTTGAAAATACATATACTTAGAATATGAACACATTTTTTCTTAGTCTTTAAAAAAATATTTCACTAAATTAACTGGATAGTAATAGACACTGGAGTGGAGATTCACCTTCACAAAGACCAAAACAATAAGTAATTTTTTAAAAAAAGTTTGCTAATATGAAAATCTGTAAAAACAAATGGTATGTTCATTATTAAAACACCATCAACATGTTTATCCAGGGCCAGCCTACTCATTTTAGACTTTTTTGAAGAGCTTGTATAGTTAAGAGAGCATGAGAAATAAATTCTAGCCTTCTATTAGAGCTACATTTGTTTATTAAAGTTGCACACCTGTACAGATTGACTCAAGGCAAAAGTGCAATTGAGGATATAATTTGGCCTACAGAATATTTTTTACATGAGAAGGAGCAAGCCCCATGCAGCTATAACAAATCTGGGTAAGTTTGTAAGTTGACAGAGTGGAAAACAAAGATAATTTGCACTGTGTTTCTCAGACACAAACAGAGAACTCTCCTTTCTCAGACTAACATTTCGAGTTCCTGCACACTATCATACCAGCCTCTGTACACAAATTAATACCACCATTCACAGCAAGCCTCTAAAGAAACCTAAATTAGCTCAACTTCCATGATGTGCTCAAAACATTTTGAAGAAATTAGTGTCTGATTTTCTGCTACTAGGATTTTTCTTCATATCTTTGCCATTCAAAGGCCCTTGCCACAGAAATAACCAGCAACTTCTGACTGTCTAATGATTAATGGCTGCTGACCACACCAGTATCACATCTGAAAAATGTTTCATAGCTCTGTGGCTTCATGGTTTCACAAGTATTTGTATTTCCAAGAAGAAATAAATAATGCCAAAGAGGCAAGGAGAAATAGCTGAGGTTTGTTCATTCCCTCCATTCACTACTGCCATTTCAGCAAGCCAAAAATTAATTCTTGTTCCTTACTTGAAATGATCCTAAAAAAGACACATTTTCTAAAGCTGTATCATTTCCATTAATAAATCAAGTATCATTACATTATATTTTTTGAGAATATAATGTTTACCAGTAATGTGTTCTTCTTTATCCTAGCTTTTTTATCGTTCTTCTACTTCTCTGAAGAAAATCCTTGTTCCCACTATATCAAAAAACAACACCTTTTCCCCTTACTTGCCTATTTGATGAAGAACTGAGACAGGAAGAGGGAACATATTCCTCTACTTAACTCCAAAGACCTCAAGAACTGGTAGCAAAAGCTGCAGAAAGTCCAGCATTCTTCCTGAACTGGAAATACTCAAAGCACTCAGCACCCTCAAATGGATTTGTCCAGCAAAGTCTGATTTGACTGTAAACTAATACAAGAACTGAGTCTTTACAAGGGCTTATAACTTGGCCACATTCAGTTCTTTATTTCCAGAAGAACAGCAACTGGAATACCCTGACACCACAATGACCTCTATGCCAAATTTCAAGACTTTGCTCAACAGCATAGAGAAGTCAAATCTTACCAAAAAAACAGGTGTAAGATTCATTTATTACAAACAAACATACATTTTTTAATGTTATTTTTAGGAATATCTAGCCCTTTTTTTTCTGAAACTTTATAATAAAGTTCAGTCCCAGGTGACATTCTGCATGGCAAAGTCAAAGTTTAAAGGAATGAAGCTTGACTGACTTATGACCGAAGGGAAGAACCCTTGTAATGAGAAGATCCTGGCTACCTCAACTCCCAACAGTGTTACCAGTCCCATTTAGAATAAACAGAAATAATTAAATTTTTAGGAAAAAAGTAACCAATTGCACCTCTAATGCGGACATTTTAGAATCATAATAACATGAATATATGAAAAGTCTGCATTTGGGAGATGAAAATATCTTTCCAGATTGCCGTCAAACAGACCATGAATATTAGCCAAGCTTGACATAGAATATGGATTTTCATGGGGTACAGTGACAGCATTTAGCCTTATTTTTGTCTTTGAAATTCTTTGGATGACAAAATTCCGGGCCCAAATGATGTTGACCAGTCTTATATTCTATCCAGCTGCTTCAAGCAGAAGTCCAAGTCACCATTCTTAGCCCATGAGGTACTGCATATTCACTGCTTTTAAAGAACTTTTGGGGTTCAGAACAGTGCTTAGCTGACAAATGGTTGCATCTGTCTCTCTGCCTACTTCCTCCACAATAATACAGAAAGGACAAGATCAGATTTTTAAGATTTCCATGATGAATGGAGGCTTTGCTTCCCAGCTTAAATACACTGCAGGAAGCCCTGCATTAGAGAAATACATAATGCCCTCTGCCCCCTTAAAAGGCAGGCTCCTTTGTGACTCCTTCCACTGCTGTGATTAGGAAACCACCTTTCTCCAATAAACTCTACCCAGTGTCATGCCAAGTAAGACCACACAGAAATCTTGTTCTCATATTGCCATCAAGTCTTCAGAAACAGGGAGCACACTAGACTCTTCCTTAGGTGATTTGCCTCAGTGAAAATGCTTTTGAAAATTCTGATAAGGAGACAACTGCATGGTATTAACATGACATAAAATAGGTGCAAAGTGAACAATGTACAGTAAAAACTCGCCAAATCACAGAACCCAATAATACACACAAGAGCAGCTTTCTCTTTAGAAAATACAAAACAAAGAATTCATGCACTGAAGTCCTAGATCATAAATACATTGTTTCATATTAAACTGTCAAAGTACTGCCTCTGTCAGGGGACTTGTCTGACTTCAAGAGAATTGTAGCTTCTTCCAGGGGATCCTGCTCCTTGGAAACACTGAAGGCCTCAGATATTCTAACTCCACTTAGTATTTTGTATACTGGGATTCTGAACAAATTTGTATCTCTGGATTCTTGTACTCTGTGAAGCAGCTCATCCTGGCATGGGATAATACAGAGTTTTGTGTACCTCTTTCAATTTTGTATAGAGTAAAACACAGGATTCAGCTTTACCTTTTGTTATGTTAGTTAGCATGGAATGTCTGCTAGAATAGCATTTTGGGAAAGGATTGTGGCCAGGCTTTTTGAATAGCCTAGATATTAGCTATTTGCAAACCCAGAAATATTAAGAAGTTAAAAAAGTTAAAATCTCAATACCCATGTAATATTATAAAGAGAAATAAAGTAATTGAAAGCTTCTACAGTGAATGTATAGGTCAAAACCACACTTTCCCTGTAAATGGCAAAGACACTAAGAAGCGTTTTTAGTGTGTCTTTAGAAGTGTCTAGAACAGCTAACCATTCATTCCTTTGAAATAAAACTCATACATGATACTTATGAATGTACAATATTTTGTGGCTATCAAAAAGTGTTTCTGTTATTATATTCTGTATTCTTTTACAGAAACTAACTCAGTTGATTGCATATCAACTTTTCTTTGCTAAAAAAAAGTAAAAATATGGAACAAAGTACTTGATTTTCTGAACTTACTAACCTAGGGAAATGCCACAGAACAACAGATGACTACAACACAAACATTTCTGCAGTTGAATTGAGCACACACTACAGTTTTACTGAAAAATCTCACATCCTCTAGCCAGCATTATTCAACTGGTAGAAGCTTTTGGTTTATATCTGGCCCTTGCCTCATATGAAGATATTTCACAAAATGTTGGACTAAAAATCTTATGAGATCAAGCCAATACTTTCTTTCTCCAACTGGAGCAGAAATAGTGTAAAATTGACTGAATTGCTGTATTTCAACATTTCTGATCCCAAATGGAAACATGAACTGAGAATAATTCCAGAAAAAAAAAAAATTAGTGAAAATCTAGTTTGCTATTTCACCTCCTTGAAAATACATCTGATTCCAGGTTGCCTTTAACTAGGTGTTAGGCAGTAGCTCAAGCAGTATTAATGAAAACATTCATTAAAAATTGCTCTTCCTATGCCAAAATTATACCAGTCTTTTACTTAGGATTTTCCTGTTCACATATAAGTCATTTGCACTTGCTGCCACGTTCATCTTATTGTCTATTATACATTATCCATTACTCTTCAAAGTCACTGTTTCTTATATTTGTGTGATTATTATTCTTTGCTCTATGGAGTTTTATTTTTTGGACAGTCCTGAACTAAACACTAGGACTGCAATGTCAATGATTTTTTGCTATGATTTCATCTTTCCTATTCTATCTGCAATTTTTGTTACTGAAGAAACTTTTAGGCCCTGCTTGAAACAAGTCAGAAAGAAGATATTAACATCAGAGTCTCCATTGAGTACCAACTCCATATGCTATAATTTTCATTGTTCACATCTATTACTGGGATGATTACAGCCATCTTGTATAAATACAATAACATTTCCTGAAAAGAAGTTGGACTTTAATGTGCAAAGGGACTTTTTATTTGACATTTACTTTAACCTCTCTTGCATTTTTTCCTTAAAAGAGTGCTGAGAGATTAGATAGGTGCCCTAGGGTCTGTTAAACTTATTTTAATGTATCTTAAACATCTTTTAACTTTTTTTTTCTTTTCCATGAATATGACATATGGTGCAGTTGGGAAATTGAAAGACCATCAGGAAAACGTGAATCCATTCTGCAAATACACAGTTAAACATTCAGTGTTTTAGAAAGAGTAAACCGAAATAATCAACTAATATATTTTTCTTCTTTTTTCTTTTATTTTTTAAATTTATTTTCTTTTCAGACAAAATTATCACCAACTTCAAAATAGGTAATATGGTTAAAACGTCAGAAGAAAATTGCATGAGGCCCTTAGCAGCAAAGTTGTGAGTATATATCCTTTGCAGGCTGATGTTCTTTGTGTCCTAGCAGATCTGTGATTTTTTTCTCCTTTTTTTTTTTTTCCCCTATTGCTAGAGATATGATCTTGAGGATGGTGTGTGTTTTCTGCTTTTGTTTAAGAAGAAAAATCTCAATCCTATCCATGCAGCTGAATGAGATATTAAAATAGTGCCATTTTGGAGAAGAGTTAAGGACCAACATCTTCATTTTACTGGTCAATCCAGGGAGAAAAACTAGGGATGAAATCCTGAAGGTAAGGAATGATATATGGAGGGTCCTTCAATATCAGCTTCCTGGTGCAACATGAAAAGATAGAAAAACAAAGATTTCCTGGTCAGTCTGTCTGCCACGTAAGGATGTATAGAAGCTGTGCTTTGCTGTTCTACCCTAAAACAATTTAATTGCTTGGGTTTTGAAATGTTGCTGCATTATGTTCTCATATTTTTAAATGGTATTATACCAGACCCCAGCTATAAAAATCCTAAAAGGATAAGGTCAGCAAGTCATCAAGAGTCCGTGGACTTGCTGAAGGACCACCATGAAAAATAACACTGTTGAAATGAAGGAAAAAATTTTCTTAGACCAATGCATCAAGGAATTTCATCCATTCATGAGAGGAAAAATGAATCTTTGACTTTTGGCTACCATTTTGCTGTCTTATGAAGCAAGTAAACTTACTGTGTTCAGACTGGAAAATCAAATCTGAGCTAGTAAAAAGAACATTGTGGTAAATAAAATCTTAGTTTGAGCTTTTATGGCTCTTACAATACTTACTGAAGAAGACTAACAAAGTTTACAAGTCAAACATACAAAATTCTTAACTGTGCATATTTGTAAAGATTATACAGATGTACTCTAAGCTCTCTGTCCTTTTAAAACCATCTAAATGGCAATGAAAGATCAAATGTCTTGTATATCTTGTCATGTACCAGTAAATTTCCATGGTCAAAGAGACTGTAGAACAACTTCCCTGTATGTACCACATGAGTCTGCAAAAGATTCAGCAAACTATCATTGCAAATAACAAATAAAACATAGAGGCAAATTATTCAGAACGTCATCTTTTACCAAGTACAGTCACCTGGATTTTGTGATATTTTTATGTTGTATTTAGTTTAACAAGCATCTATTTCTTTTAAGTCATTTATACTACACAAACATACAATCTATTGATCTTAGCCAACAAAGGGGTCTTTTTTTCTTCACAGAAATACAATCTATGCATGTACAGATTTGAAAGATACAATGGAAGCTCCAAGTGTTTTAATAGCCCATTATCAAAAATTATCCCTTGGCAATAAAAGCCCAGACCACTGGCTTGAGATCAAGTCAATGAAAAATGTGATTATACCATTTTATTGAGAGAGAGAGGGACGGAGAATTGTTTTTTTTAAAAAGCCTAGGATCGCAGAAGGGGGGGAAAAAAATCCAGAGAGGGTAAAAGAGAGATCAGCCCCATTTTCAACCCAATCTACTTGTCTCTCACATACAAATCCTCTGAATTTTCTAAGTGGGTTTTTTTTATTTTTCTTTTAAAAGAATAAAAATGGACTAATGTTTTATATTTGTTATTTTTTTATAAAAACAAAAAATAATCTCACTAGGAAAAAAAAAAAAAGAGGTGACAGGAAACAAAACATCATTTTGTCTTAAATTTGCACAACCTAATTTATAGTAATAAAGCAGAACCTAAGAGTTCTGGTAAATGTCAGTGCAGTCATGTTCATTACATATGTTGATAGGTATGAAGCAAAGTCTCTGTAGGCCCTTCAAAAATTGCACACAGCCGATTTAATGCAAACCAGAAGTCACTGACTGCTGGATGAACATTCGGTTTCATTCCCACATGGATATTAAGACAAAGCAGGGGGAGAGGGCTTCCTCCTCATTTATTTACAGTTAAAGGGTGGGTCTTGAGGAATGAGCATGAGGCCAGTGAAGAATGGATTTGGTTTATGGGAAGACACCTCCCAGCCTCCCATTCTGCAGCCACCGCAGCGAAAGCGCCTGGGTTGTGTGTAACCTCCTCCCCCATCTCGCATCTGCCTTGCCCAATCTCGTCTGGGCCCGCTCCAATAACAACATCTGCTTGGCAGCTTTTCAAACCCATGGATAGTTATCTAACTGAGGCTTTTGTGCTGCACTGTTTATTCTATGTGAAGAAATGCCTCCTTAGTTGAAAGAGTACTTTAGAAAAGCTGTGCAGCTATTAGCAAGTGAAGCACAAGGCTAATAACCCCCACCTGCTCATCAAATTAATTATGACATCTGAGTCATTATAACTCAGAAAGAACACATGACTGCAGACTTGTCACACGTAGAAATAAAAACACTCTGCATTAGAGGAGGGAAATGTATGGGGGGGTGGGAGTGAGGGGGAAATAGTCCAGGAAGAAAAAAAATCCAGCCTTCCACAATTCAGTTATTAAAAATGTGCCTTACTAACTGCCCAAAGGCAAAAACTGAAGGAGAGAGGATAGGAGTGGCTAGAACTTTCCTGCAGAACACATCTCTACCCCTCTGTGTGGGCTTTATCTAGAAAAGAAGAAAAACATATTAACAGATTGATCTTGACAGAAGGATTGTAAATCTGCATATTTTGTGAGAAATCTTGTTTCCATAAGATTTTATAGTAACCTGGTAATTCTTATCTCACCTTTCCCTCCCCAATTCAGTTACTCCAAATGTAACACATGTATCTTAAATAAAGATATTTCAGACTTAATGAGGATTAGAGTAAGAAAAATTCTGTGGGGAAAAAAAAAAATGTATAATATATCGCCAAATTTTAACTATTTAGAAAACAGCAAAAGAAATAAAGTACTCAAAAATTAGAATTTCTAAAAGTCAGATTTCAATTTGTTCAGACTGTAAAGGATAAAATATTACCACATTTTCTATGCACATGTTGCCTACTAATTTGATTACTGAAGCTATTGGATCACTTTGCCACAATTCACACAGGTAGTAAGTTCCCTTCTTTCAAAAGAAGCTATGAGCTCAACTAAAATGTTTAAGCTATGCATTTGCTTGCTACCCTTCTAAATGTCTCTGGTATTCAGAGAAAAGGTATGCATTTCCTGTACTTTGCAACACTTTTCTGAAAATTGTAACAATTTTTCACTGCTAAGACCTCACCCTGTACTTCAGTCCCAAAAGTGGTTCTTAAATGTAAACTGCAACTGATGGCTAATTAATTTCAAATAATTCTCAGACTCCTATCAAAATCAGGTGATAGGTAAAACAAACCATTAATACATTCATATATAATGTGTTTTAGTTCAGTGAATAAAAAAATATAGGGCAGTAAATACATTAATGTTGGAAAAGTGTTCTGTCCTGCATTAGTCCCAACTGATTCGCTGTCAATAGTGCTTCCTCCAGAACATAGGACATAGAGTTGCTGAGTAACTTCTCTGTTAAAAAGAGCACACCTTCAAGAAATGTTTCTATCACAGGCAGGGCTTTTTGATCAGTTACAGGAATAAAAATAATTTTCTAAGTCAGTCACAAAACACAACCTTTAAAGTAGGTATGTTGCAGATGATCTTCATCTACACTATTTCTCCCATTAGTGCATATTTTTAGTTAGTAGCAAAAGCACCCTTTGCATGTAAAGACCTTCAGCATTATTTCAGGTGAAAAAAATGTTGTAGAATTAGCTTTCAGACAAGATGGTACTGGTTGTCTGGCCGCTTCATATTTTTCAAGTAATATGTATGCAAATTACTGAGAAAACTATGTTGAAACCTCATTTTAACTATTCATTTTATTTGGTTTTACTTCAATTATTTTTGTTACTTTAAGGAAAATTTTGATTGATTTATTTAACTTTTTCATTTAGCCCAAAGTTGAGAGGCATAAAAAGAACGTAAATACTAAAGAGGAAGTCCCAGCTTTGCTTTTGCCAAATAAGACTGCTACGTATCCTAGGAAATAAATTACTATCACTTGAATGTGTCAGTGCTGTAGAACCAGAATAAAGAAGAAACAGGAAATATATTAATCACATACACAGGCTGTTCTGCACAGATTTTTATGCCTGCTACGATGAGCCTCATGTTCAGTCTTCTCAAAAGCTCCACTTTTGGAGAAATTCTCTTTAAAGGGGACTTGATATGTTGATATCGAAATCTATGGCTTCCTCCACAGTATGATTAGGTTTATAGGAAGAAAAATTACCGTGTTCCTCCCTGCTATGCTCATACTCCCTGCCACAGAACTGTTTGCAATGCCCTCCCCATAACCTGTTCCTGCCCTGCCTGATCCATAGGCACATATTGTTCCTTCACGTCACAGAAAACACCAGGAAAACAGCGGAGAAACAAAGCAAGGAAGAACATGGTGCATGCAGGATTCTCACTGACTTTTAATGGATTATTTGATAAAAAGGATATACAGTTTTTATTCACTGATAAAAGCAGGGATAATTCAATTTTTAAGAGAGTACTGCTTCAGTTCTTACTGTAAGAACATACAAATTATATATTGCTCTAGGACACACTGCCCTGCAGAAGCACTTAAGCGTAGCTATAAACCACGCTGAAACTGGCCTTGAGCTAATATGTTTAGGGAGTTCTAACAGGAAAGAAAAGGAAATTTTTTTTTCTCCGCTGATACACTGTTAAATCTACAACAATGCAGGTGGCCAAAGTTTGAGTGGTACCATCATTTTAAAAAATACCAAGTAAATCTAAATTTTGTCTGAAGGCTCTATGTATTTTTCACAAAATATCATCCCATCAGAAATTAAAGTCAGTAGAGATGTAGAATTCATGAGTCTAAATTTAAATCCAGACTACTGTTTGCAAATCCAATATCCAAGTGGAAAGAGTTTATGCTAAACTGGTCTAAATATTTTTAAAGTTATTTTTTCATAACTAGTTCCCACAGTTACGGAATTCCTTTACCATGATGAATGATAAATATGTATTCCAGAAAAATGCAGTTAGAGCACGAAAGCTTGTGCACCCACACACAGACACATGTATTGCATACAGATTATGTATGCTAAAGAGCATGAAGGGAACATTATGCAAAAAAGTGTGATCTGTGATAACTGCATATGAAAAACAATTCTACACAGAATTTTCTGACAGGTTGCTAGATTTAACAACATTGCCATTGAACTCTAAAAAACGCCAAAGGACATGTCAGTTAGAGTGCATTTTTCTCTAAATTCTGCAGTTCCTAGATCTTTACAAAGCATACTGCTTCTCATATCCACATAATCTCTGCACACATCTCCACCCCTGCTTCCTTCCCAATGGTACATGGTCTTGAAAATACAAATGTTCAAGTTTCCTGGAGCTGAGTGAAAGAGGAAAAGTCACACTCCCCAGGGGCAAAACTAAAGTTTCTCAGCGCCCCTGAAGCTGTTAACGACAATACAACATAACGTGTCACTTCACCATAATTAGTAAGAGGGAAACAGTCTTTTTTTCACCTCCAATGGCATTAACGAGATAAGACAAGGAATGCCAGATCATATCTGAAGGCACAAAAACGTCTGATCGAGAAAGTGCTTATATGGACAAGGAGTGACATTTTGTGCAACAAGCAGGAAAAAAAACAAAACCAAAACACGCACACAAAAAAAATCAGCAGCACAAATCTGCTCAAAACTAAGAAAAGAGTCCTGAGATTACTTCTTTGTCTTCAATATTTCCTTGATAAAGGTGTTTGCATTATTTCTCTAAATTTTATAAATTCTCTCCTCCTCTTCATGTGGATATATTTCTTCTGAGCATGCTACTTTGGGTATGCAGAATGGTTTACCCTGAAATTAATTCTCCAGCCTTTTGTAACTAACACTACTTGTGCAAATAAGACAAAATAACTTTATTTTGTTTGTACATTCATCTTTCATTCCTGCACTGTAACTAACTTTGAAAGTGAAGAACCAGAGATGGTACTGCAAACTTTTACTTCTCTGCATCTATTCATCATGTAACTTGTATATAGATATTCCAATATTTTAAGGCTCCTACAACAGTTTTGATTTTGTAAGAAAGAGTGGGATGTACTATGTGCTTCACTTGTTCAGGTTTGGAGGGGGAGGAGGGATGTAAAATACAAGCAAAAGTAGCACATAAAACTGGCCTGCTAGTGGCTCAAATCCCCCAAACACAGAGCAAATCACATATAAACAGGAATAGTAGTTTCCTCTCACGTATCTATCAATGTTCCTTAATGATTTTCTAGAGCAACCACATCAAAGAGAGCAACAATTGCTCAGTAAACCATGCCTATTCATTCTCGGGTTTCTCTGCTGAGGTCACCAACCATTTCAATGATGCTTTTCTATAAAACAGTCACCAGTTCACCAGAAACAAGACTAAATCCGCAGTCTTTTATCTGAGTAAGACCACATTCTTCAGCAGGCATTTCTGACAACACTTTTATTCCTGACTTTTACTGGTTAATCACAGTAGCAGCTCCAAGTCTCTTGAGCACAGTTTTTACCATTTTCAGACTGAAATTTGTCCATGTTCAACTTCATCAATAAGAGTGCGCTCCAACCACAGCAGTGCCTGGAAAGAACACTGCAGCAGACAGCCCTACCACAGACCTCCTCCGAACTGCAGGACAGCAGACAAGGGGACATCCAGTACCAGCACAGACTAAAAAGGGAAAAGAAATAAGTTTGGGGGATTTAAGCTTTGAAATTTGTGTTTGTTGGGGGCGGGAGGGGGGTGGGGTTGTTCATATTTTCATATATTTTTTCTTTGATGCAACATTCTTCACTACCAAAGATAAGGAGACTTTGTAAACCCATTCCACCACTAGATAAGTAGTGGTCAAACACGTTGCCCTGCCTTCAACTACACTTTCTGTTTCTGTTCTAAATCATGCTCAATTACAGATTATACCAACAGAGTGTATGTTTCTGGTGCTGGCTGCCAAAATTATTTTAAAAAGCAGTGTAGCTCACTGTGATTAAGCCAAACCAAAACTCTCATCAGTGCCAGATGTGGCATTACTGCCAACTGTTAGACTATACTGCCCATTGTGGGATCATTCTTCCTCTCTATCTGTGCAATAAAGTGGCTGGACTTTGTTCTCCCAGAGTGACACATCAGTGCTTTACTCAGAAATGCAAACTCATTTTTGGACAAAACAGAAGCCTTTTTTCCCCTCAGTTCCCCTCAGCTGACAATCTACTTATGAGATTTCAGACATAATTGAGGACACAAAACTAAAGTTATAAAAATGGACTTATATTTTGACAATGAATATCCTAAAAATAAAGGTTTTATTATTTTATATGAGAGCACAACTTCGTCTCTTTTGTGGATCTGCTAGAAAGTAGATTTTTCATTTTGATTTTATAGACTTTGGGGAAAAGATGGGGGGGGGGGGGTTTCTATCAGCATAAAATTAATATTTTAAGGGTAAAATTTGAAAAACTTGCCCCCAGTCATCAAGCCAAAACAGAACACAGAACACTCAAAAATAAGGTCCAGAGATTTTAGATTCTTATGTATACTCCTTATCAGGGCTTATCAACAGTTCCAAAACCACAGTCTCTGAAATACTACAGTCATTTCCTATTTTAGAAACAAGGTAATACAGCAGTCTCCAAGACAGCACAATGCAATAAGCATGGAGAATTGCTGATTTTATACTGATAACCACTGCACTGCTTTTTATCCAAGTGCTTCAAAGTGTCTTACAAATATGATTAAACCTTACCATGACTGGAAGATAAGCAAATGCATTAAGAGTTTCAGTCTAAGAACTGAGAAGCTGAGACACGTAGCAATGACCAAAGGAGTTTTGCCCTTTACCTTCATTCAGGCAGGAATCAAGGAAAAGCTCACTAAGGAAACTGAAGAACCTGATGTAAATTCCTAGAGAGTCCAAGTTCCTGGCCATTGGCTGACAGGGGCAAAGACAGTTTACAATCTGAATGGGTGCATACAAAATGAAAATGGGTATTTGATATTTTTGACAAACCTATATGCTGGTCCAAAAACGTGTGTGAGCGGGAAAACTTTAGTTAAGCCCAGATCTAATCTTCTATATCATTTCAATAGAAACATTACAATAAATTTATTTCCTAGTTTAGTGTTAGGGATACATAGGGAAATATAAAAATAGTATTCATTTTAATGGATGTATTTTTGTGTTCATTTTCATGTTATTTTTCACATACTTTTTCTGCCAAACTTTTAATCTCAATTCTAGTGATGATTAATTGTTAGTCTCATAAAAGTAACTACAGGAACATTTCTTTTCTACTAAATGTTACAAGAAAATAAAAATTGCTAAATTTTATTCTTGTCATTATAAATGGGCTTTAAGGGCAAGTAAATCAGTTTTCATTCTTCTTTTAAAAAGTTCTGAATATGAACTGTATATGATGAATTCTCTCTTCAGCAGCCCATCCTCACCATTTGCACAGGAAAATATGGTAGCTTCCAAGATGTATTTCATTTTACAGTCTGTCTACACTGGGCAATCATTGCAGCATTGTCCAGAGTTAGCAATACCATATTTCTAAACTCTGCCAATGCAATAAATTTTCCTGCACAAAGGCACTCAGCACAAGCTAAGAATGTTCACACCAAGAGCTGGTACAAAGCTTTCACTGGAGTGCAGAAGAGAGTAGCTGAGTTTGCAGCTGTGCTTACTTAGCTTACTTTAAAAAGGCTTTCCATACAGAGAGAAAACCCTAAACCCATTTGAAGAACATTTAATATACCACACTACTGTCCTAAAATGTCTCTATTGTTTGGAGGAAGCAAAAGAAAGAAGAATAGTGGCATTTAGGTTGTAGTCTCCAACCACAACAAGAAAGTAGACAAATGAAAAGTTTTGTTGTTAGAAGTTTTAAATTGGTCCTGTACAACTAAACCACAATTTCTCTCACAGAAGCCAAATAACTGTCTACCTATACACTCATATTTTCCTCACACCTCCTGATTTAAGCTCACTCCAGACCTCAGCTGAAACAATTGCTAACAGGTCTCATCCTTCTTACAAGTAGAGATGTGTTTGAAAACTGCCTTCAAAACAGTGAGTACAAGTGTTAGAGTCCTTTTGTTCCATACCAAGTCTTTGAAAAACGTAATTCAGAATACATCTCTGATGCTTTGCATATCTGATACATGCTTAGTTTAATGCAGTGAGTTTGAAGTGAGTATGAAGGAAGGCGTCTCACTTCCTTCTTTGTTCCCTGTTAAGGAAAAGCTAAAAGTATGTATGGACTCTTCTTCCAAGAGGAAACACCCTTCAATGCCAAGTGAACTGGGTGCAGCTATCCAGGTGCTGGCATTGAGGGGCTGCAGGGCTGGCCTCTGTGGAAGAGACAGAGTCTGCCCTGGCCCCAGCAGAGCCACCACAGGGCAGAGCCAAGACCCTCACCCAAGATGGAGGTGCCTCTAGGAAATTTTATACAAGAAAGGGCAAAACAGTGAGGACTGAGGGGAAAAAATAAGTGTGATAAACAACCGTGCAACCCTGTGTGAGTTCACAGGAGATGGATATGGAGGAGGTGCTCCAGGACCATGATGGAGCAAGTATTTCCCAGCAGCCTGTGGGAGGGACAACGCCAGAATGGCAGAATAAATTTGGAAGGGAGTGCTGGAGGTTATGTGGTCTGACCTCCTTGCTCAAGCAAGATCCCCTAGTGTATGTAACTTAGGCCTGTGCCCAGTCAGCTTTTGGGTATCTCTGCGTGAGGGAAACTCCACAACCTTTTTGGGAAACCTGTTCAACTACACAGTAAGTTTTTCCTTATGTAGTTTCTCCACACTGCAGCTAGTGGAGGACTCCACAGTGAAGCAGGTTAATATTTCCTAAAAGACTATACTCCATGGAGAAGATGCATGCTGGAACACAGGAAAAGGAGGAAGGAGATGCAGAGAGGAGCTGTTCTGAACTGACCAGAACCTCAGCTCCCCATCTTCCTGCACCACTAGGGCCCAGGGCCCTGGTGGTGGTAGAAGAGTCAGGAATCAACATGTAAAGTTGAGTTTATAAAAAGGCAGGAGGTGGGAGGAAGGTGGCTTAGCTTTTTCTGTGTTTCTCACCATCTAACTCTATTTTAGTTGACAATAAATTAGATCAATTTTCCCCAAACTGAGTATGTTTACCAATGAGGGTAATCTGTAAGTGACCTCCCTGTCTTTATCTCAACCCACCAGCTTTCTGTCCTCATTTTCTCCCCTGTTCTGCTGAGCAGGCAGAGTGAGACAGCAGCTGGGTGGGCATCTGGCAGCCAGCCAAGGTCAGTCTACCACAGTAAAGAAAGACAGAACAGGCTTTGTCTTTTTCTCGTTGCAACAGAAAATGCTGTGCTTGCCTGTCTCTCCTAGAAGTAGTGTCCAGACTAAAAGCCAGAATCTCAGTTTATGACATAAGTTGTCTTTCACCACTCTATTCATCAAGGAAAAAAAAAATACAATGGTATTTTCAATTTTACAACTGTGAGGTGACAATATTTCCACATCAAAGGTTTTAAAACCCAAGAAAATCTATATTTGTCTCATTTTTTATACAATATCAGTCATTGTTCTGATGAAAGATGGACATAAGTATGAACCAGAGTACAGACGTATCTACCTCACTTTTTGGCACATACAGTGTGCAATCCAAAAAAAGGTTTGTTCACAAAAGATTTGTTCAAACGAGCAGATTTACCAGGACAGTTATTCTGGTTTAATTCAATACCGCTTTGGAAACTAAAGTATCTTTTCCTCTTCTAAAGCATCTATTCTCACTTCTAAACACTCGCAGCTAAAACAGTAATTTATAGTGAAATATCTCTGACAGCATATACCGTTTAGAATTTTGTATTTTTATATCTAGAGTGGCAAAGAAGCATGAGAGAAATGCGATTACTGTTTTAAAGCTAAGGGGAAAACTCACACCCCTTCAAAAAATGAAGTGGCTGCTTACTCTTGTGCTGTGTTTCATTGCATTGTATTTCAAAGCATCAAATAATTACATCTGCTTTTTGTTAATATAGGATTTTAAACCAATGAGTTTCCAGAATAAATTCATCCTCTGATTACTTAAACCCTTTCCACAATCATGAAATAGAAACCAGCAAAGAGATGAGACAAACAAACAGCAATTTCAGGGCAAGAGAAGGCTTCTGTGGGAAGCTGTACAGAGATGGCCAGAGGGGAATAGCATCTTTTTAAAAGAAGTTATCCATAAAGTCATCTCATCTGTTTCATGGAGTTTTACCCTTAAATTTATCTGAATATTTGAAACACTTCATTGTGAAATAAAAGATGTGTCTAAGAAGAGCCTAAAGAGATGAACATGTGCAACAATGGTTACTAAAGGAAGAAAAAGACTGATTTTCTGATTAGATAATCTATTTTATGGACAAGGTTTCTACACTAGTTTTGAAGTCTCTAAGGTCTAGGTCACATCCTATTTTTAAAAATTTGACAGAAAGAGAGGGAAGAATTAGCAGAAAACAAAGTAACCACGTGGGAAAAAAAAAAAGCAATTCTGACTAAAAAATACCCTTCAATGCCTGTCCATTTTATGCACGCTGCCTCTGTGAATTTTCTCTTAGTGAAAACACCACCATTTCTCACACTCATACTCACACATACACAACAGACAAACAATAACAGAAACAAATGTAAAAAAACCCCATGCATCTAGGACTCCCAGTAAATTAGTAGGGATCCATAATAATCATATCCGAGTTTCAAACATAACACTTAGCTTTCTGGTGGAGTTCATGCTTAACTCCTCCAGACACTCAGCGCATGCACACAGGAAAACATTATAGAATTTTTGAATCAGTAAGTCATTTGGAAGAATCTCCAGAAGTGTGCCGAGGCATGCTTCTGGTGCTGTGCCAAATTATGTGCTTCTGTTTGTGGCTTTCATATATGGATTAGACAGATGCACAAGCATGTACTATTTGGCAAGTAGTGACAATAGCCTATTCTGAATTTAGCAATTCAAGCTTTACTGAAATTTTACTAGGTGAAAGAAAAAAATTAATGACACAATGTTTGGCTCTGCCTTTATATCCTTTTGGCATCTTCCTGCTCACTTGCAAAATAGAAGAAGCCCCTGTAATTCCAGAATGTCCTCTTCAGATCATTCTAGTGCAGGAATTTCAAGTTAAAGGTTGAAATGTCAAGTGTGATTAAAATGGAGCTTGCATTAATTTGCTGTTATTCTAAAACCCCTTAAAATTTCCAGAAGTGTCCATATGGAAGTACCTTTTACTTCAATTTCTGGCCACAGATCCACCTGGAAATTAGTTAAAGGCCCAATTATCCTCGTGACCTGACTGTGCCATAGGTAAATACAGACTTTCTTATAATACATACCATGGGTTCACAGGCTTAATAACCACAGAGCTCTTCCTTCCTCCTTCCTCCAGAGCACTTACCACAATGAGGTTGAATGACATACCTGGGGCAATACTTCTTGATTCTCTACACTTCAGAACTTGAAACACCGGAATTTCAAACAAAGCTTTCTTCTAGATCCTGCAATCATTACAACGTTCTGCAAATAACAGGCTTTAATCTTCACTTTAATCTGAGTTTACCAGGAATATAAACACAAGTGCCATTGTCTTCTATAAATCACATATAAAATGTCGTGCAAGGTCAGTCCATTCACAGTCTGCCACTTGCCTCAGTTTATAGGTAAGAGTTAGACATGGAAAAACGTACAGAAACCAGGAAACTTTTTTTTTAATGATAGAAAGGATTAGATACTGAAAGTGGCTCATTGTTAATTGAGTCCCATGTGTGAAAGCTACAGGAAGATTAGTTTATACAGCTGCTACTCTTTGTCAAAACATTGCTAACAAGGT
This sequence comes from Pseudopodoces humilis, assembly GCF_049639895.1. NCBI lineage: Eukaryota > Metazoa > Chordata > Aves > Passeriformes > Paridae > Pseudopodoces > Pseudopodoces humilis. Next base: position 46,059,487 of record NC_142203.1, on the reverse strand, counting down.
ACACATGTTAAATCTGTGCATCTCCTTTCAAACCCTAAAAGAGAATGACCACATTAAATCCTATGACAAATATTAATTTAGAAAAAATCACTGTTATTTCCTGGGGAGTTCAACTATTTCAGACCGTTCTTATTTTATTATGATAATGAGCATTTTTTAGGCATTCTTCCACCAAATGAAAACTAAGTAGAGAGCACAGAGGTAGGAACAGAAGGAAACTGAAGGTTAAATCCTAGTAATTTCTCCTCTGGGTCTCCAAATCTAAGTCTTCAAGGACTGTTTTGAAACAAAATAAAAAAGTAATGTTGCAGTCATTGCCAGCTGAAACAAGAGCCTTTCAAATCCAAAGCATTCATAACTCAGTAAAAATAGTGTTCCGAAACTAATGTGAACTTAAAATTTATTCTGCTTTTCTACAAACTCCAAAACAAAGTCAGGGGGACTAGAGAATGAAACAAATGAGGAAGCTCTTCGACCAGGAATCAGAGAGAACAAAGCCTAGAGCAAGCCTATCCCTCCCATCCCTCCATGCAAGCTGCAAATAGGCCACCAGGCCTTCCAAAGAGGGAAGACAGTTAGCTGGAGATACTCGTGCTGTTGCTGTGCTAGGTCGTGTTACAAGGGTGGGCTACATTGCTAAGTGGCAGCTGGGCACTTCAAAGGGAACCTCTAGAAGACAGTAGCTGCATCTGCAAAGCAACTGGCCTCACCATCCCCCTCCCCGGACACATGTCCTCCCTCATCCCTGTCACTTGAGCTAGGAGGGAGCTGTTTGTGAGGTCAGTGTGACCACTCCCCTGTTCACATTGCTGTTACAAGTATGGCAGTATATTTGTAGGCAATGGTATGCGAGCCTGGACTGTGCCATGAGCCAGCTGGCCAGAACTGAGTGCCATGTAGTTGCTGCAATGTGTCTGGCGGGCTCGCGGTGTAGGGAAAGCTTGTTAGGTCTGCTCGCAAAATGCCATATAAGTATGTCCTAATCTTTCTTCAATTTTCTTAACCACTGGCTAAACCACTTCCACACAAAGCACTTTTCTAGAAGGTGAGCTCAGACTTCTCTGTGTACAAGGTTGTGACAAACATGCCCTGCCATCACATGCTTCACAGCAGCACCCAGAGATACCCTTGAAAATAGAATTGTGCTCTCCTCTCTAAAACTGGATGGCAATATGATGGTATCACACAAGACTAACACAAGAGAGAAAGTTTAGTGGAGTCTCAGGGGAACCAAGAGGACACATACTGACAAATGTGGGTAGGAAACCAGACCTAATTTTCAACAGCTGAGAACCAGGTAATGTGGACTATTTGAATGGGCAGAGGGGGACACTGGAGATCACAATCTCCTTTTCAGTTTGGCATGTATTTTTTGTTTGGCCTAAGCAAAGTTACTTAATGCGCTAAATGGAGAAACTTTACGTTAACTTCAGACCTCTTACTATCCATGATATTCAATTAGAATTTTCAGGTCACTTATGGATTTTGTGGTCCATATTTGGCTAAACATTTTTCATCATATAGATTATGAAAGATTTGCGTCTTTTCACATGGTGATACTAGTGATGTTCAGGAAATTAAATACTTCCTGTGTTGAATTCAAGTTTCCCTCAGTAAGAAAATAATATTTAAATATATGCATGATTATGGCATGAAGAAAAAAAAAAACATGAACCACAACAGATAAGCTATATTCTACATACAGAGTATTCAAATTTAACTGCCAAAATATAAAAAAAATATTTATTCATGTAAATACATCCATGTGAATGAGTTGTATCCTTAGATGCTAAGACTTCCATTATTAGAGAATACCTGTTGCCTATTAGTCTCAATTATACTCATTTCAACCTTAGAGGCAGCTGCCTCATTTAAATATATTTAATAAATGTGAGCAAGCCAGTAGAAAGTAGTGGCTATGAGACTTTACAGTTGAACTCTGATGTATGTGCTCTAACCTTGCTTACATATTTCCACCATTAAGGGTAAAAGCTGCACAGGTTCCACACAGCACAATGCCATGTTAATGTAGAAAGTCATTATCTGGAATTTACAATTCTGCTGAGCCAAAAGGAAGATGTGGAAAATAAGTACAACAGGAAGACATTCACAAAACAGGTAACTTAAAGTCTCTTTATGTGGTCACATAAACACAACAGACAGTGGTAAACCCCCCAAAACCAAATTTAAGTAACAGTCATCATTAAACCAAAAGAATGTATAGCAATGATTTCACCCTGTAAATCCTTCTTGATGTACTGCATCAATGGCATTCCTTAACTTCACTTTCCTGGTTTACTGCTAAGCTATGAACATGGAAGTAATTACAGTTGTTGGCTTCTAACTCTCTCTGTAAACCATGGAGAGATAAACTGCTATTACTGAACATACGCACTACAAACACTTATGTTTTGACAATATAGGTAAAGGATAAAAAAATCTGAAGAACACCAAAAGGAAAGCAAATTACAGCAATAATAAAGATTGTGGCAGAAAGCACGTCAAGGTCACTTATGGCGCACACTAATTTGGCTGCAGGCCAAAGGTTGATTCCAGTCACAGGAACAAACGCATTCATATTTTATAGCAGAGGCCTCTCAAAAATCTGGACTTGCTTAGATGCCTCAGCTTTCTCACTTTTCAACAAATGCATGAACCTGCCTGCCACACAGTTTCAAATATTTACTTTGTGTAAGAAATAAATTTCAACTCATCAAGTCCATAAGACACTTATTATTTTGATATTGTTATCTGGATAAGTGCTTTGTCAGAGTCACAATTTTGTGGTTTCCAAGATGAACCTTTCAAGTATTCTGACAGAACTATGCTATTGCATTGTGTAATTTATTTTCACTTCTTCTACAAAGAGTCTGGAAAAGAACCATGCTACCCAAACAGTTTTTATCAATGAAGACTATACTAACAATCTTCACCATTTTTTACAAACTACCATGAACTTTTAATATTAAACATTTAATTTCAAAGCCTATTTAACACACTGTTCACTACGATTCTGTGGATAGGGAGGAAATTACATGGATAATCTGTACACTACAGAGTGAAGCACACTCCTTCTGAAGCCTATGCATTTATACACGTCGACAGTCAAAACCAAAACATTTAGCTGTGTCTAAAGAGTTTTGTAATTCAAAAATGGAGAAAGAGGTAGTGTCATTTTTAAAAACACTATGAATTTATTAATAAAATTTAAAAGAGTTCTTTATCCAAAGAGAAACTATAGCAGCATATGCCATGGTCCTAAACTTTCATAGGGCTAGAAACTTTTATAAATTATCCTATTTGCATCAACATCAATCACAAGAAGCATCAGCCACTGAACTCTCAAAAAGTATCAAGCAATTCCAGAACAATCCAGTAAAATTAACTCATCCTTTATATTTATATATTCATTTTAGGTTTTTTATTTTCTTTTGAACTAGTGAAAATTCATCAAAAGCTGTTTCATTTCTTTCTTAGCAATGTTTGAAGCATAATTGTGTTTATCTACAATGTGTCCTATTTGGCTTGGTGCATTGAGATTTTGTAACTATTAAGCTATAATGATTAGAAAATATGTTTTCAGTATAATTAACTGAAATCTGTCTTTCTCATACTAAATTTTAGCTGCTTTCCAAGGTTTCCTCTACTGACAGGGATTTCAACAACTATCATAGGGGAAAAAAATTAAAATCCAAGCATTTATAAGCATGAAAGCACTATTTCTCCACTGACTTTAGATTTTATTGTCAGAGATAAGATATGCAATCACAACAGTTGTTATGAAGAACGGGATGTAGAACATACTTATCTATTTATGCTTGTGAAAAAATATTTTCTTATTCAGAGAATTTAATTTCAGAATGCAATACCACAATGAAGTGTATCAGAAATAAACAAACACAATTAGTTTAATAATTTGTTTTATCTAGCAATAAGAAAATGCTAAGAATCACAGCCTGCAGGTTGGAATGCAGCTATACCATGCTGAGTAGTGATTTAGCACAGAATTCCACACTAAGCATTTCAAATACCACTGCATACCACATCCTCAACAAGGCTGAAGATCCTGCTATGCTTGGTGCCGAGCTGAGGCACAGAAGGACGTGGATCTCAAATACCTGCATTCCTTCTCCACTCAGACACTCAGCTGCAAGTCTGTGTAAAGCATTTCTAGCAGCAGAAAGGAAAAGGTAGCATGTTTATATGAATAGATGTCATTTCACTTAGACAGTCAGGACACGGCATTTCAAACGGGAAATACTGCAAAACACTTTTTGCAATCCAAAGGTGTTCACCTTCAGCAAGAGCCCCATAACATAGCAGAATGACAGGAGATCCTGTTATCTTAGTGGCTTAACAAGGTGCATTGGTTCTGATGAAGAAGAATGTTATTTCTCCTGAGACACGAGAGACCAATACAGAAAACTATGGAGAATGAGACAAAGAATTGCTTGTTACAACCAGTCTTCTGAAAATAAACAACGAACTATTCTTCAACACTAACTGATTGGTTTCTTTCTTGTTCAGAATCAGTTCTACTTTATTCCCATGCAGTTGCAATCTTCTGTAATGTATTCCCAAATTCTGGCAAGGATTGATTTAAAATATCAGAAAAAATCTCAAACCAGAACAAAGTTCAGTAAAATTTAAAAGAACCACAGATGTTTGTTATATTACTTATATTTAACCTTACACAAACAGAAACAAATTCAGACCCTAAAGAAATTACATTTCTTGGGAGTTGAGACAGGGGAGGCAAATGAAATAGTGTACACAAGTACATTTCAGCAAGCTTGATCTTATATACACTTGCTATTTTGAAAATACTAATTCTGCTTAGTTCCAAAAAAGAGGGAAAAAAAAAAAAAATCTGCTGACTGAACTAATTACCCCTAGCAAATGAAGATGACAATATCTCAATACAGAAAATTAATATAAGTGCTTGCTTGATATTTTCCTAATATAAATAAACTTTCTGGAGATTTTGCATGTATTTTGCTTTCCAAAGTCTTTCCTATTAGTATATATGAAAATAAATGTGTGAATTGTTTTGCTCTCAGTCTCAAGACCTGTTCCCTGGCAGTGAACATTTTGTAATTTCAGTTGATGTTGATCTGCATTCTGCTTTTTTAAGCACAGTATAATAGATTAATGTTGCTTATTTAGCATAGGTCTGATCTTTCACAGAGCTCAATATAAAATCTAGAAAATACTCCCTAAAGCATATTGTTTGCTTCTCAAATGCAATCCTAACTGGTACATTTAAATTCTCATTAAAAATCGTTAAGAGTATAACTTCTAATTATTTCCTAAAAACATGAGAGGAAATATAGGTCTATGACAGAGAAGGAGGAACTGTGATAACCACAGTGCAGAAATATAGGTGACATAGTAGAAAAAACTAGTAAATGTTTTTTCCCCCTAATAAAAAGTACACTTAATTATGAATCTTGCACATTGAAGGAAACTTGACTCATAATAACCAGAAAAGATAGGAAGACAAAAAGATGCTATAAAGTTACAGCTTGTGAATAAAAGCACCAACTTTGAACATGTTATTTTGTCAAGTAACTGCACAGAAATTTTATTTATATTCTAGCTTTTGCATACTTGTTAAATACAGCTCCCTCAAGCCTTGCCTATTAGACTTTGAACACTATTTTACTCATTTTACAGAGGTGAAATTATAATCATTAGAAGAATTCAAAATTATCAGGAAATTTCAGAAGAATTTGCAACCATGCAGAGGAGTAACAGGCCTCTGGTCCACCAATTGCCAATTGCAATTGCTGACAGCAACCTAGCACTGTAGGGGGATATTTGAAGTCTAACTCCTTTTTTCCCATTGATCTGATGAAATGAGTAGCAGCAGCTTATCGTCCATTACACAGCTCATGGAAATCACAGGCCATCATCCTTGTCATGTGCAGACTGACTGCAAATTTTAAGTACAGGGAATCCAAAGCATGGATGAAGTGCTAGAACTATTGTTGCATGCAGCTCATTATTGATACAGACTCACTTTGCTTTTGGACTTGAGATCTTTAACCCCAACACATAATGGCACAACTGACCTGCCCCGCTCTTTTGCCATTCTTTTCTACAGCTATTTTATAACTTCTGTGCTACAAGGGACAATGAATGATACTTTGCTGCTATCTTCAGCTGCATAGCCCAAGGAATGCAGCAAGCATACGCGACTACACACCAAATGAGCCCAGCACTATGAATCCACACACTCCTGTGCGTTATGAAACCAGGCCTACAGAAACTGGGAGTCAACCAAGGTAACACAGCAGTCTATTGTCCCTTTCCAGATCTCTAAGTACACATCACAAAGGCTACTAAGCTTCAGCTGCAGCAAGTGCTACCACAGCTATGCAAGTGTTCTCTGTTCTTAAAGGAAAGTTCTTAAAGGAACTGGACTTTGCTCTTCCCAACACAACCACCATCTGCTTCTGTTGTTCTTTTTCAGTTGTTTTCAGTATTACCAACTGACCACCCATGCTCCCACAGAAAATGCCAAGTGGACTCTCTGACTTTAGTACTGCAGTTAATTCAGCCAAAGCAGCATAGACTTGGACTGCAAGACCCAAAATACCCTAAAATTTTACTGAAGACATTTCTTTCTCAGTTTCCAAAACTCCAGAAGACAATGATAATCTTTAACCTATATGCCAAAAGCGTCTTTCAGTATCTAAGCATATCTCAGCATCTGCAGTCTGGTTCACAAACTTCTTACAACATGGGTGTGGAAGAGCAGCAACCATACATAGCTACATACAGCATTTTCCCTAGAGTAAATGAAAATATGCAGGAAGGGAAGAGAGGCACAGCATATAATGAGAGTTGCTTTTGGTAATAATCCACTTTATAGCAATAGATAACAGTGTTACTATTTTGCTGTTTTCTTTTACTCCAGATAAAATGTTTCCTCAGAGTTTTCTTTAACAATCATGAGATTATCACAGTTGGTGCAACAGATGTTGGTCCCTAGGAAGAATGTCCTGATCCTGTAAAACCTGCTTTCTCATGTGCAGGCCCTTTGAAATCGGTGGGATTTATGTAAATAGGGATTTGCAGGATTAGGTTTACAGTCTAGGGAGTCTGCAATACTTCAGTTATACGTGTTCTAGTTTTGTTGCCTGGGAGCTCAATACACCAGAGTAGTTTCTGAACAGCCCTTTAAAGAACATCCTTTACAGAAGAGGTAGGAATCTCAACACAGTCCTTGCAACATGAATTTCGCATTAGGACTTTGAGTTACTGTAAAAAACATCCTCCTGAGCCAAATGAGTTTCAAAGAGATCAGATGAGATCCATACTAACCTACAAAATACAAGAAGAATGTCCTCACATTTACAAACCTGAGGAAGGAGAGGAAGATAAAACAGATGGGTTTTTTCCTTTCTTTGTTTTTCTCATTGTTCCTAAATGGAACACAATGAGAAAAACTATAGAATTCTATATGCATATTTTTGTCTTCCATCATCAAAACCCAGAGCTACAAATTCTGTATGCAGTAACTTTGGGTTACAAAGGAGACAGAAGAAGAGAGATTACTATTCAGAAGTCAAAAGACCTGTCTAGGGGTTGCAAAACTGGTGCTATTGCCACTAGAGATGGCATCCTTCACCACCCTCCAGATACACACACTCTTGGGTTCTCCTCACGCAGCCCCTGCCCCCTCCTCCCTAGCCCCATACCCTCTCTCTTCCCTCACCTCACCCATTCCCCACATCCGCACAAGTTGTGGCAGGAGCTGGACAACTGCTGCAGTTTTCATTGGCAAGGAGCACACACAGCCCAGAGCCACCTAGCACTCAGTGACAGAACCCAAAAAAACCGATGAGTGTGAACTGTCTGTGAAAACACCTCTGTGAAGATAGGAAATGCATATTTATTCATCACCGATGATGTCAAAAGGAGCACTAACTCTGCCACTCAAATGTCTGCCCCTCAGGCAACAAGAAATATGTCAGTGTGGCACTGGTGGAGCCTCACCTTGAAGCCCGTTTTCAGTTTTGGGCTACTACAGCAAATACCTCGAGGTGCCAGGGAGAGGGCAAAAGAGACTGAATGGTTCTAGAGAAAAACTTCCATGAGGAGCAGTTGACAGAATTGACATTCTTTAGTCTGGAGGTAATAAGGAGGCTGAGAGGAGACTTTAGAGCTCTCTCTGCAACTACCTGAAAGGAGATTGTAGCCAGGTGGTTGCCATTCTCCTCTCCCAAGTAACAGGACAGAGGTCAAGAGGAAATGGCCTCAAGTTGCACTAGGGGAGGTTCATATTGATTATTAGGAAATAAATTGATTACCAAAGAAGATGTCAAGCATTGGAACAGGCTGCCCAAGAAAGCGGTTGACCTACCATCCCTGGAGGCATTGAAAAGAGGATATGATGTGGCACACAGGGATTAGTGGTGAACTTGGTGGTGCTAGGTTACCAGCTGGATGTGAAGATTTTAGAGGTCTGCCCCAAGCTAAGTGACTCTAGGATTCCATGTGCCACCAAAGAGGTCATGTGTTACCAGTGACAGAGAAGTCAGCAACAAAAACCAAAGGCACCTTTGTCAACGATATATATAACTAGGATGGGTACCAAACAGCATGAACTCAGACTAGAAACTACATATCAAACACTACATATGACAGTGTCATGACAGACACTGTCATATGCATCTATTATTACTGGAAAATAAAACACACATGTAACAGAAAAGTTCAAATTAATCTGTTAGTTACTCCAATGGGCAAATTTTTCCACAGTAGATTGACATCATCCTGTAGGGAACCCAAAGGAGTAGTTTACATGAAAGCACATGAAAATGCCATATGAAAGCAATTTTGCTGCTTTCAGGACCCACATGAGCTTCCTTGGACCTCACCATGATGTCTCTGGTTATCACTGTGTTATTATAACACATAGGAAAATTTGGGCAGAATCAAATTTTAAAATTGTAGAGCCTTTTTGCAACTTTTGTGCCATGGATAGATTAATCACTAAATTCTCTTCCATTCATTTTGACACCTGTTTCCAGGCCATTTACCCTGAAAACTAAAAACTTCATAAAACATTTGCTAAAGCTGTCACTAATCACTTTTTCCAAAAATACAACCCATAACTACTACCATTCAGCAGTCACATCCACATGGTCTAATACTGCCACTTCATAGTGTCTCAGCTGCACATTTTGGTCTCTGACAAAGGTGCCTATCAATGGCAAGAGAGGTGTCATCAGCACAGAGAAGACAGAATCTCATTATACCGTAACATGGAATTTAAGAAAACAAATCTATGTATAGTCTTCTCTGTAGGTTCCTCACCAGATGGAATAGGGAGTTCGGTGTTAATGCTCATCCTACTATGAAACACGTCAGCAAGCCCAAGTTACCAATAATATGACTTGAATTCTGACAAGGTCAAACTGGCTGGACTATATTTAAAATACTTTTATCTTACTGCAATAGGATAATGTGTTCTAAGACTACATACCACAGGAACATAAGACTCTTCTGCTGATCTAACCTAGTCTCAGAAGCTTATGCTCTGTACCATGCTTCAGGTTAATTAAAGCTAAACAATGCAGAACAGCACAGGAATCTAACACAGCACCGAGTGAATTAGAGTGGTGTTTTGCTCAAAGACTTAGCAGACTTTGTCTAGGAAAGCAATTAAAAAACTGCAAAAATCTGAGAGAAATTTTGTGTGATTTTAGTTGCTCATTGTTTGTGAAGTCAAAGCTCAGAAGAGGAAGAAATTCAGCTACTGCATTAGCACCACTGATCCCCGAATTTAGAAAGAATATCAAGCAATCACCTGAACCACTTCAGTGCTAGATCCGGTTTAGGTAGGTCATCCTTGATAAAAAAAAAACAAAAAAAACAATACTGTCCTCATCATTAGAAAGACATTGAATTTTTTTCTTGAGCATATTCTTAACTGACGAAATGTTGAGTCTTTACTTCTTTACCTATCTATAAGGAAGGCTAATCAGAAAATTAAAAAGTTTCTGGCTACCACCAAATAATTCACATTTTTTTCCTTATGTACATAGATCGATCAAAACTAGACAGCATTGAAAACCATTACTAGTTCTTTAAGTTGGATGCAATTAGTAGTCTGTGAGTCCTTCCAACAATTATTGCAACTTCTCTCAACAACTTGGTTCACACAACTGAATGATCAAGGTAAGTATTTGACTCCATGATGATCCTCATCCTGAACCTGAATTACATCTTTGAATGCACATTCTTTACATCACCAAATGTTGAAGGACAAACAACAGATTAATTGCTGGCCCTAATGCTGTGTTTGTGAGTGCTAAGAAGCCATTCCAAATGTTCCAAAAAGGATTAATGCAGTATAACAAGTCTATTTAATTACTGAAAGACCAGTGATCCTCATTTTACTATAAGCAGCTTTTCCTTTATTTGGAGATTGTAAATAGAACAGAAATCACTATAGGACAACTATAATTCTTGTCCCAGAATATTCAAGTTATATCCACAGTATATTGAAAAAATATATGGGATATTAAGAAAGACTACATACACACACTGCATTTGTGTATGACAAAGCAAGACCAACACACGTTTTAAAATACACCAGAACTCCTCACTATAAAGTGCAAAAAACAATTTTATGCTCTAAGTAACAATTTGATATGTTTTCTTAACTAAAAAAATGGCAGCAATTAAGCCAGTTAAAGTAATCACACATAGCTTTAAAACAAATTCCCTTGAATTTAATAAAACCAAGTAAGTCTGTGGCTCCTCCAACATAAGCTTCTACAAATGACTGAACTACAGGCCATAAACTCACCTATTAATGCATATATGGCAAAACTACAACCTGATATCCTTTAAATTCTATGTCTGAATCCAAAAGTTCAATCAATTTTTCAATTCTCCTTTCTGCACAAGCTGGTTATTCTTTAACTGGAAGTTAAACAATAGAATAAGTTTTGATGTTAACCCTTGTTTCACTGTGAATGGCGCTGTTTCAGTATCAGCTGGAAAAATGCATGGACACTCTTCATTTTTGTAAATGATTGCCACTTCCCACTCTGAGAGGCAGACACAGTAATTTTGTAAGTGTTGGTATGGCTAGCTCATTACCAACCCTGAAATATCATCATAAAGGAAGGAATGAGGAAAGCAGTGACTGAAGCAGTAAAAGTAGATGGCATTCTGGGTCCAAAAAGCACAGGTTACTAATTACTTAGGAGCATTTCACTATAATCACCTGGGGCATCAGGTAAAGCTAGGCCCTCTAAGATGCAATCCTGGACTAAACCCCTACAAACCAATGATGTGCACATCAGCCGCCTCACAGATCAGACTTGTCCAAGTCTGGGACATGAAACAGGATGGCCAGCATATTCCAGACACAGGTACACTGTTACATTAGCTTGGGTTTCATCTCACACCTCACCAAATTCCTGACCATCCATCCCTGAGCGTGGGACCACGGTGCAGGAACTTAAGTGTTCAACTGGCCCACTTGACTGAAAACCTGTGATGAGAGCAGAGAGAAGGACAGGAAAGCAGACTGAGCTCACAGGCTCTGCAGATGCCTCTTTTGCGACTGAATGTTGATGAACACCCATACAACTGTCCCATAATGAGTGTTTCTTTTATCTTTCTGTCTGGAGTACATTTTTGCGTCACTTTCAAAGGTAAGGGAAACTCAGAGAACTGTCTGTGCCATGTCCCATCCCCAAGAGATGCCCAGAGCTCCTGCAGAGTGAAGCGGGGTGACGGGAGGAGCTCTGCTCCCACAGCGCCGGTCCCCTGTGACGGGCCAGCCGTGCCGCGCGGTTTTGCTCTGACACCCTCTCCCACGGAGCCGTACCACCGCAGGGCTTACAGGCAAGGAATGCTTTGTGACGGCCTTCCCTGCTTGGGCAAGTCTCTTCTGTCTGGGCATGAGAAAACTGGGTACAACATTTCTTTATGATATAGAGCCCTCCTGGGGGCTGGGCACCAGCACATGGGTTTGACTTGAAGTGGAATACAGGAATGTTTTAACCAGTACTTATCTCAGTATTTACCACAACCCTCACTGGACCAACACTGAAGTAAGTGGTATCCTCTCTCCCCAGGCCCAGAGACACAGAGGTATTAATTAACTTGCCTGCCATCCCCCGGGGGAGACAATGGCAGGGTTGGAGACCAGGGACAAGGATTTTGAAGTCCTTGCAACTAAACATTGAGTCATACTTTACATTGTCATCACAGTGATAACATTCAAGGTCCTTGCACCAGCATTCCCACCCTCTTCCTTCAGAGGAACTACGTAACTGCAATTAGAAATCACACCTAGCTCGCAGAGTTTCACACAGAAAGGTGTCATCATATACAAGGAATGCTGTACGTAAACATATCGTATGATTTCTTTTTTCTTTTTCAAGAAGCAAAAAAGAGTAAGTTTCCAAAGAAATCAGGTGTACTGCAGAAATACAAACCTGCTCATGTGTTGTGAAAGTCAGTGCACAATGCTGTGAAAGCATATGGGGTTTAAACTATGTCAATTTGATTGAATAAATCCACTCATGTGAGCAGTCTGAGGCTAAAAACTTGAAGCAAGAACATACCAATTATCTGATGACTACAGGAATACAAATTTACTTGTTTTATAATGATACCAGTAGTAGCCTATAAGCTTTCTTAACCTAGCCACCACCTAGATTTTTTGACAGATCCAGACACTGATTTTGAAAGGTGCTACTTTTTAAAACAGTGTCACAATGCAGCATATGATTAGATGTAATACCCATTTCAATAAAATAACTGTCCCAACAGCCAAATTGTTGGTAGTTATGGGAAGCACAAAGACTACATCAAGAAATTGGCCTTAGCATCTGAGATACTGACAGTAGGCAGCCTGTCAGGGTAAGGGGGCAATGACTGCCCCTCACCAAGAATAATTCTTAAAGACAAGTAGCTTCCACTAGAAATAATACATTTAACTTTTTTTTTAAGAAGTCATATAAAGATTGTTCTGTCTCCCTTTTAATAAGTTTAGATGCTGCATCAAGCATAATGTTTAAACTCCTTTGCTTTAGAAATCGTGACTGCTCTTGAATACAAGTTAGGTCTTTAGAAATCAATGTTTGGATATTAAAGAAATAAATAGCCACTTATGACATTGACAGGAAACATTCCTCAATTTCACAATGAAAGATTATTTTGACCATTCCTGTATCCTAAAAGTTGAAATAGTGTGCATACTCATTAGATTTTCATCACAAAATATTTTCAAAGCAGGACTTTCTTCCCAGCACATCCCACTTAAACAAAGCTCACAGTGAAATGAGGTTGACTAAGAGAGATGGTGTTTGCCCTTGACAAAAGTAGTGACCCTGTGCACCTCAACATAACAGAAATGCACAGCAGCCTGAGATAGGATGGAATTTTCCTCCAGCTCAGAGAAATTCCCTCACTACCTCTTCTACTATGAAGGGCCATCAATTTGTCCCCCTCACTGTCAGCAGACAATAGGTGGTGACATCAGGAGCACTTCCAAAGTAGGATACAGACACTCTGGAGGGACACAGAAAACCCACTGGGGTGTATTTCAGGGCCGAGGTCTTCTTGTCAGCAACTACCACAAAGAAGTGGAGGAAGTGGCATGGCCACTGAACAATAGAGAGGTCAAGCAGTTCACAGGCATTTCATGACCCAGACAAACCAAGGTCAAGAGATTCAGGTAGCAACTTGGCATGGGCATGAGTTACAGCATAAATGAATTGTTTTAACAAATCAGCTTTGGTCAATTAAACCTAATAAGATGTGTTGCATCACATAGCAGGGTTCTTGACACTAAGGCCAGGAGCTGAGGCCAGCCTCGTAAAACACGACTTTTAACGTGGCATAACAAATTTAAGGTAATCCGTCTAGAAACTGCTGATGTCAGAGTAAGTTGTCTTGATTAGGAGAAATTTTTACACTTTTAAATCAGGGGCAGTCAGTGGAGCTATCCCTCCAAAAAGTCTGACATCTTTTCCACTGGCATTACTCAGGCAATAGAATACTGATGCTGCAGTAAGTATATTTGATATCTCTCAGACACAATGCACACCCGTAATAATCTTCTAAGCATTTCCCTGTCAGCCACTTCATAAAAAAGGCTGAAAATGGTTTGACATTTTAACCCAATGAAATTCACCAGCAAAAAAATATGTACTTTGTGAATATTTTAATTTAATTTCTAAAGACATTGAGTTTGTAATTACTAAATTCTAAAGCATGCACATTGTTTTGTTCTATTTTAAATAATATGCAAATCTCATGACAGCTCAGAACACAGCTTATGAAGGATATGGCAAGGTAATTGACTGGAAATTAAAATACAATGCTAGGTTTGAGATAAATAGATAACCATCTTTCAGTTGTTTAATTGACCCCTTATGAAAAGATGTGTAGTAACTCAGGTTAATATTGTCTGGAGATCAGGAAGTCAGACACATAAACAACATGTTCAAAACACAGATATTTAAAATTATCAATTGTTAAATAATTTCAAAAAATACAGAATATACTTACTGTGCACACTGTTTGCCTCTGACAAACAAACACAGAAATTTTTCCTAATTTTTCAACAGCCACACCAAGTTTCTCAGAGTTCACTACCCATTCATTTTTGCATTTGGCTTTCCTGTTCATTTTCTAAGGAAGAAAATGGGAACTGTTTTGATCAATTTCCATATGTATTTTTTTCAGAGGGAAAATAATAAAAAGCCCACTTAAAACCACAGAGAGGTCTTTAGTGAAGGTGCCTTTATGGAAGGACACTGGAAAACTGAACATGTCCCTTCTACTCTGGAGATGAGCAGTTACTTAAGTAAAAAAGTGCAAGGTTTCGCTGAGAGAAAAGAACACGATGATTGAAGGGAATTCAGCTAAGCTTTCATACCATGCCACATCACAGTAACTTCTTATTTCAATTTTGTTTCTTGGAGCAAAAACAAACAAACATACATGTAGCTTAAAAATTCCAAACACCACAGGCATTTAGGAGCAAATTAAAATTAAAATTACTCCAAGGTCCCTACACTTTTAAGTCACCTTTCTGACTTGAAGAGGGATCTTGTATAAAGTGGAATGTAACACACAAGAATCATAGGACATGAAGGTAAAAGCTCTGGTCCTTAGGCTACCTAAAAACATTTTATATACTGTTATTGATAAACACACTTTAGACTATCAGCCCATTCTTAAAATTCCTCCCAAACACCAAGACTGAAGTGCCCATCTCCCAGCACTCTTTTGGGGGTGGGAGGGTAGAGGGGACAGACAGATTAGAACAAAAGTCACTATGCTCCAATGTTGATGTTCCCAAGAAACACCTGAGGAAATACATTATTTTAAAATTTAGAAAGCACAATATACTTCAGAAAAGGAAAGAATCCTCCTCAGAGGAGAACTGGGGGGAGAGCACAAGTTATCTTTTTGTCAAGAAAAACATGTTGGGGGGAAATACAAACAACTGTGCTGGAAGAATGTTTCCAGGTTCACACACAACTCAGTGCTATAAGACAGTACAAGAGACACACCAAAATGAACTCTGCTTTCTCTAAGACAAAGCTAATAATCTGAAATTTGCTTCCCTTCTAGTAGCTGCTGAGACTTTCAAACCTCTCCTAATCTAGGTTTCAATGCCCTGAGCCAGGGTTTTAGCAAAAAAAAAACTTCTAAAAATTCCACCCAAGTTTAAAAGTACAAAAATAAAAAAGAAGTACAGAGTAAAGTCATGAAACCTCCCTATAATGAATGACATCTTGTTTGGCATCTGTCAAACAAACTGAATAGTAACAGACTTTCTTCCCTTTTCACATTCACCTAGTATCTGGAAAGTAGTTCCTCATAAGGAGCCTTTTTCTTCATCCCACAATGGAAGGAGCAACCCTATTCAGTTAAGATAGCCATTTATCTTGATTTTGAGATCATCCTTGTCCAAGCAATTACATCAAAGAAACATTTTACCTTGCTGTTAAGACTGGAAAGTAACACTTCAGGAAATCTCTCGAATTACTGTGTTTGGTATTGTGGACCACCATTTCAGAGGGCAACCTGTCCTTGACATGACTATGCTACTACACTAGCAGCAGGGAAGAGGAGGAGGAAAAGCAGGAAAAAAAAAAAAAAAGAAAGCTAGATAAAGCAGACTTGACATCAACCCCATGCAATTAACTTTAAAATCCAACATGCAGTAGCATTTAGCATTTAATTATTTTAATGAAGTTTTCACAGCTACAGTGAATTCAATATGCATGAAAATTTAAGAAATTTAAAACATAAAACTCTAAATTGAGGTATTTCCTTTATTAATTAGTGGTCTTGTATATAGTTTAGAAGAATCCTTTCTTCTAAATTATAGTACTGTTCCCACTGTCATTTCTGTCTGAAACTACCACGAAGCAAGAATTTTCTGATTCCTTTTCCATTCTTTTCTTTATTGCTTCTTATTTTTGAAATGTCATTCATCAATTAACACTCACCTCTATGTTTTCAAGTAGTTTAACAGAATTTATTTAAACTTAAGTTTCTTTTGTTTTCTTTCTTTTAAGTGTCTTTTGTCACAATTGATGTCATTTAACCCAGTGAAAATTACTCTTCTTAGTGTATCAGGCAAGAAAATTCAGAATGAGGTAAATGCTCCTTCCTGAAATGCAAATAAATTTAATTCTTCTTAAGAGTCATAGTGAATATGCAAAATTCCCTTTTCTTTTTCATGAACCTGTCGTATGACCCGCATTCATCCTCTGAAGAAAAGTTTTTTAAATTAAAAAGAAAAAATTAAACATTTTTAATTTTTCAGACCTACTTTCTGAATGTTAGTTCACACATAAATGTTTGAAAA
Organism: Pseudopodoces humilis; assembly: GCF_049639895.1. NCBI lineage: Eukaryota > Metazoa > Chordata > Aves > Passeriformes > Paridae > Pseudopodoces > Pseudopodoces humilis. The sequence goes on along the minus strand of NC_142203.1, from coordinate 46,042,620 downwards.
AATAAAAATTGCCAAGTGGCCTTTCAAAATGTTTCAGTATCCTACATCTCCATAAACGAAGTAACTATAATAATCAACTGAAAAATATTATTACATCCATATATACACTTAATTAACCTCCATTTCCTAATGGCAAGTGTCTTTCTTCCCTGTAATTTCCAATACAATAGAGTCAACAAAACGGTTATCAAAAATTTTACATTAGAAAACTTGAAAATAATACACTGTCTTTTACAGTTGACGCAAAATGTTTTGTTTTTTTTAAATTGCATTTTCTGCATGCCTCAGCAGACTGGAATTGTTCACAGAAATTCATCTTTTTAAAAGGTTGATTATTCCCTGTGAGATTTTTAAACTATTAAAAGCTCTTCTCGTACTAGAGCAGATAAAATATAAACTCATGCTTCTGGTTCTGTACTGGATTTTTGATTCAAAATTGAGATTTAGAGCAGGGGATGCCATTTCGCTGTGCAAGAAACAAGGTCCTGGAGCATATAGAAGCCTGTAGGTAAGGGCAGTAATAAGCTCTATTTCCTGCTGTTCTTGCTGTAACTCAAAATTTGCTGTGTAAACTCACAACAAATCACCTTGCCCTTTGACATATCCTTCTGCAAAACAGGTAAAATGTTCTAGTGTTCCCAGGTAAAGTATTGAGAAGGAGGCAAATCATTAAGGTTAAAAGAATTTGAAACAATCAGTAAATGGTTGATTCATCTAAGCCCACTGCTTTTTTATTATTTGTATGTGGGAACATCAGTGCACACAAAAAATGCAAGCCCTCATCCAAAATCTGTCTGGGTGGTGTGATATTTAGGCATATGACCATAATATGACTTAACCAGGAATTGCTTAGAACATTATTTTGAGAGTGGATTTAAGTGGAATTGCATGTAGTCACAGCAAACTAACCAAAATAATTTCATTATCATTTTAAAATATGAACAGAATGACTATGCAATAAATTTTCTTACATTCTTACAGAATGAAAACTAAAATGCAACATAAAAACTACTATGCAAACCTCTTCCAAAATTTGAGCTCCCTGAAGACATAAATTCAGAAAACTCAAAAAAGCTTTAAAAAAAATCAAGCCATTGATAAACCCACCCACTCCTGCAATTCAGACATATCACGTTAAAAAAAGAATTACCATTCCTTCTGGAAGAGGGCACGTTTTTCAAGTAAGACAAGGCACACATGTTGCCAGGACTGTCTGAATTGGGAAAGTGATATCCCCACTTGGCTAGGGATTACCAGTTTGCTGGCATTAAGCTAAGGGCAAAAGAGTTTGGGCTGGATGCGGCGGCAGCACCCTGCACCCCAGCTGAGGTTACCTGCAAGCGTGCTTTTCAGGAGTGTGGGCACCACACCAGGGTGTGCCCGTGCCCCCTCCCACACCCCACAGCAGGGCATGGCACCTGCAGGTGCAGGACAGGGCACTGCCAACCTCCCCAGCACAGGGCCAGCTCAGCACAAGAGTCCTGCATAAAGAATTCTCCCCTTGGCCGGCCAGCGCCCTCGCTCTTCTCTCATCTTTCTCTTTTTCCATTTTTTCCTGGCCCAGCAGCCCCCCCATCCAATCCTCAAGAGACAGGACACAGTCTAGCAACTCAGGGACTTACATAGGCCAGGCTTCCTTCTGTGCAGCCCTTCGGGTAGGGCTGCTAATCCTTCTTATTAATTAACGAGATAATAGCAGTTAACCGGAAAGCAATATTAATGTCACCTATCTAGGAAACTTCCAACAGAAATTATTTATTCTTTTTGCCAATTTCCTGGTAACAAAGTCACACAGCTGGAGCATCTTGATGGTGTAAGAAGTTAAGAAACGAAGAGTGCCTGAACACTACAGGACTAAGGACATTTGCATCTATTTTCTTCCCCGCTCCCTAGATAGTTTAAAAGATAGTTTAATCCTCTCCTCCTTTGACTCCAGAGTTTATTAACAGCTGGGAACGTGGGCTCCCCCAGTTATATCACCCTTACATAAGGACAAAGGAGAGTGTAAACAGTAACATGACTGATCAGAGAAATGTACTCTGAGAGACACATGCACTAAAAACACTTTAGAATCTTAACATTTCCATGTACCACCGCTTCAGTTCTTTAAACTCTCAAAGCATTTCCCAAGGTGTACTAGGCTTCATTCATTATATGCTGAATTACCTAATATCAAGTTTGCATTTTATTTATTCTGCAAAAAAAAAGTAGCAGGGATGATGAGGGAATTCAGAATTCTGCAGACAAGGCACATTGATACAGATACTTTATGTTTTAGAAAAAGGAAGGCAATTTTTAGCTTTTTATTTAATTAGTCACAGTAAGAATAAGTAAAACATGTATCTGAAGAAGGGATTTATATTATCTTGGTTCTGTTGCAGCAAACAAGTACTGCAGCTTTCATTCACTGATTGTCAAAAACTTTCCAATGTGCCCACTGCAATGCGGATGCCAACCAACGAATCAAAGGCATTCAGCAACTAGACAAAGAGGGTCTGATGCCAACCTCGGTGCCACTGGCAACCATTATTGGCATCAAGCACATTGTCTGCCTTTTTTTTCCCCCTCTCCTGGCACTCGACAAACAAAATGGCGGTTCTTGTAGCAACGGGAACACAGCATAAGCGCTGTGCTGAATCAAATACCATCAAATGATTTTATGGACTGAAATGCGTTCCATAGCAAATGATAGACACTCTCTGATGCTGGCAGGAAAGAAAAAAAAGAAAAAAAGGGCAATTCTGTCAGTAGAAAGAATTTCATACCATTTTCAGGCTTGGGTTTTATAAACTATCTGTGTGGGACACACACACGCCCCTGATACACACAACAAGCAGAGCTCCATAGAAGCATGTTATGATTAAGAATTATTTTGATGTTAAACATTCATCACGGTGTATACTTCACATTTTCTTCCTCCATTTCAGTCAAAGGGGCAGCATTGCAACCTGTGTCAATCCTCTTTTTTTTTCTTTTCTTTCTCTTATTTTTGTAGAGGATAGCAGAAAGTGATTAGAGGGGGGAAAGGATGCTGAATTTTGAGATGAGAGAAAAGTAGGATCTGAGAAAGTTCATCAATGATAGAACTTCACAGATCAGTCCTTATTTCTTCTTTCAAGGCAGACATGGAAGTAGAAGCTCTTTTTGCTAAGAACTAGAAAGATTATTGACACTTCTGGATCTGGAAATTGTCAATATATTGTAACATTACTCTGCACTGCAATGCGGATGCCAACCAACAAATCACAGACATCCTAGGCTAAACAAAGAAGGTCTGATGCCAATCCTGGTGCCACTGGCAACCATCACTGGCACTCGAACTATCCTTCCTCCTCTTTTTTTTCCCCTAATCTTCTATTTTAAAGCGACAGAAAAAGCAAACTACTTGGCCCCTTTATTCATTTTATGTGCTAATTCCTTCTTCATATTTCGCTCAGGGATTTAATTGTTTCTATGTTTTCGCTTAGTTTATACATGATGCTATCAGGCGTGTTTATATGTTCTGAAAGATAAATAAAAAAGCAAAACGCCATATGTATAATGCAGCATTTTGGTTGACTTCATGCGTATCTTTCACAAAGCCTGGCACTCTTAATCAAGTGCACTACAAAGTGCCACGATTGACCTGCTTTCAACGAGCATAGAGAATCAAAGTTTAAAAAAACGGAAAAAAAATAATGTAGACAACTTAATATGACTTCTTCAAGAGGAGAGCCAACAGATGTTAATGGAACATATGCAGTAAAGCAGCAAGACAGATACAAAATACATGCAGTTAGCAATAAATAAAAGGGTCTTCTAAGAGTGCCTTGATACATAGAAATTAGCCAGCTTCATTTTCAGTATATTCGCAAAGCAGCATTGTGTAACTTTGAAAGTTATAGCATTACTGCATGCTTAACTTCCTCATTTCCAACTAGACAAAAGTGTTTTTAATAATTTTATATTCTCAATACATTTAAATCAACAAAATCAGCTATGCCCTGCAATTCCTTCTCCCACTTCAAGTTACTGCCTTTCAACAACTTATAAGTCAACATTGTGTTAAGAGTACTCTGACCCCAGTTTCTTTGGCTCAAGAGCTACTTAAACTGTTTTACCCCCCCTTTGTAGTTTTGACTTTTAGAGACAGGTAAATCCATAGAATTAATCAGTAAGCTATGACTTAAGCTATATGCATTCAAAATATAATTTGCATTTTTTTTCCACAAAAGGAGTTTAAAGGTACAAATTATTTGTAATTTAGCCATTTTGTTTAATTATATCAAAGAAAATTTTCTTCCTATATTATTTGGGATCAGATTTACCAGACTCCGCAGTTACTTAAAGTCATTGTAAAATACCCAAATGTGTCTACTGCTGTGGAGAGACAAAAAAAAAAAAAAATTAAAAAAAATAACACAAAAACAATACTTGTGGGGGGAGGAGGGATAAAAGCCAATTTTTTTTCATAACAAGTAATGAACAAAAAAGAACCTGATATATGAGTTCACACAAACAGTTCTTCATTTACATGAGTAAATGCTAAAAGAGAATTCACTTAAAACAGAAACATTTCATTGCGTATGTCTCTTCCAAATGAGGACATGCAATTTTACTTTTTTGTTACTAACAAAATCAATTCAATTTTTTTCCAGTTAAATCCCATAGTTATTTACCAAGCATCAGATAACAGCCTGCCATCTGCCCTTCTGCAGGCCATTTCTACCTACTACCAGGCCAAGTTGTGAAATGGCCCACCATCTGCAGGTGGTCAAGTTTTCCCTAGTTGAGATCTGTGGCTAAAAAAAAATAAATATATTATTACTGCTGATCAGCCAGCATTACAAAGACACCTAGAAGATGGTATCATTACCAGAAAGAATCAAAATGACCTTAACAGAGAAAGTATTTCAGAAGACTTACTATCGGAGGGGAAAAAAAAAAAAAAAAGAAAAAAGAAAAAAACCACCTTTATCTACTTACAGCCATTTACAATTTTAAGGAGCCTCCTATGGGTACTGTTACTGACTATCCAATATATGAAATATGGCTTTTCCCCTGACACATGATTATCAGAAGCTCTGTTTTATTTGCATTCTGTAATACCAAGTTTAAGAAGCTTTTACATAGATTTCCTGCAATTTTCGACATTTCAATTACCTGCCAAGTAAAAGTATATGAGTGTGATTATGAAAATTCACTCTTCATAAAAATTTCTCAAAATATTATGACCTGGATCTTTGCTTTAAAGCTCAGATAGATAAGATGAGCTATTGATGTAAAATATGAATGAAACATTAGATATTGTATGCTGTAATTCTGATTGTATTTGGCATTTACAAGAAATATAGCTGTGATAAAGTATTTTCAAGCTTTGTTTTATAGGTATGAGAAAGTCTACAATCGCTCTTCAATGTGATAGCAGAGTCATCAGTTTAAGGATTGCTTCTTGATTATTTATAACTACAAAGACAATTAAAAATATTTCTAGTATTTATTGTGATTGTGCAATTGCATATACCTGCATCTGTTCTTACTAGTACTGGGGTGGGGGTTTTTGTTTTATTTTTCTTTAAAAATACAACTTGAAAACAAGAATGTTTTCTGAAGCCACAACTATGTACTGCCAATTTTTTCACAAAAAAACAAAAGGCAACTTCAGTGGAATGAAAGTACTGCCTTGGTACGTGGGTCTCTCTCTGGAAAGAGGCACGTTTGTCAAATACGCATGTCACACAAGTCTGCAGGAATATGTGTGTGTTTAAGTATATACGTATACATGCTGATTTACAGATGGATACGTAGCCACACTACATCTATAGACCACAGAACAGTGTTTCACTGGAAGCCAGCCCACAGGTGAAACAGGGCTACTTGGAGTCAGAGTCTGACATACTAACATAGAAACATGACAATCTGCTTCCTACCTTGCTCCTGCACGTAGTATGCCAAAAACAAATCAAGCTCCTTGACTGATACTGTTATGTGATGTGGCTGGACGCAAAGTGCTGGATTTGTGCAATGTGGGGATTTCATGAGACGTTCTCCATCCGTACTTTCCAAGGGGATGCCTTTGAACAGGATCACCATGACTAGATCCAGACGCCAGACTTTGTCAGCCTGTCGCAGGCAATCGATTCTCCTAATCTTGCCCTTCTGGTCAGGATTGGACAATACACAGCATGGGTGCTTCTTCCCAGTAACTGTGAGCACAAAATCCTCCCGGAACTCTTGACGAATATCTTTGCGCAGCTTGGCCAGGAGCCTGGATGCCCACTTCTGTTTGATTTCAGGCTTTTCACTGAGTAGCTCATCCTTGACTGCTCTTTCCTCATCCTTTGACATTCGTTTCTCATGTTTTTTAAAGTACTTGCGTTTTCGAGCCTGAAGATTGAACCAAGTGTAGGCAATTGCACGGACATGTGGAAGAAGTGCCTCAATGAACGGGTGAAATTCATCCTGTGGAAAGAAGTGAAGGAAAAAAGAGAAGAAGAGAAAAAGAAAACTCAAAGTCAGCAAGTTCTCATTACCAAAGCAGTATCAAGAAACGTTTCTGAAAATCTTTAAGTGAAATACAAGACGAAGATAATAAACACTTAAAACTTAAACACGTAAATTTCTGCAAAACGCTTTTTATGAAATTATTACTGTTGTCAGGCAACAGACAAAAAAGTGCATAGAGAATCACATTTTTCCCATGTTTCATTCTTTGAAAGAACCATGTGAAAATTTTATTTTATACTCCTCCCCTCACTTCATCCCACAGTGCTGCAGAGACAACATAATTTAAGAGATGCTACCGAGATGTTTTGTTCCTAACATTTAAATATTTGAGTGAACAGCTATCATCAAGAAAAGTACCATTGCACAAGACACTACACGGTTTTAAAAAATCTGAGCAGAAATGTTCAGAAGGCTGAGGCAAATGCCACAGTTCATTTCTCCTCTCTGTGGCACAGAAACACAAAGCATATACATGCTCAGTGTAATGCCACAGAGTTCCCGCTTTTGGAGCATGCTCTCAGCAAGAGACTGCTGGTGGCACAAAGAGCATGCGCCATTAAACTTGATCCATTTTCTTATCAAACGTCCAACATTCCAGCACTGAAACAGCACCATTCCAGTGGTGGTAACTAGAGAAACCAGTATACAGTAAGGAAAAGCAGGAAAAAGACACAACATGTCATATACAAATCCTGAACAGAAGCTTCTGTATTTTCATCTCTTCTCGCTTCCCTCCCACCACCCCCAAACTCTGTAAAATTAAGACTTTTTGAAGGTGAGAACAAAAATTACATTTATGTCCTTCCAGCAGTATCACTGTAGATTTTAAAGCCACATAGAGTAAGTTAATTTGTTAACTGATCACATGAGTGTGGCAATTATTCTAAACCCCTTAAAAATCAATCTGAGGTGTACAATGAAAAATGGCAACTTGGCACAAACTTTGCATTCTTTGTGCTTCTGCATGCTGTGGCAGAGACATTATGAGTCCACCGCTGGTCCAATGCTGCTTTTGTGAAATCCATGCAATTTATTTACAGTTTCAAAATATCCCTTTCTGTTGTCTGGCTTCACCTGCAAGTTCTTATCTTCTGCCTAGCAGCAATATGGATTGCATTAAGGAGGTAATGCTTAGTTGTTGTCTACAAGCACATCCTATAGCAATTAAATTAATTTCGTTTGTCTGCTTAAAGTACCATCCTACACATCCATGTTAATATCTAAATAGACCTTCCCCAAAAACTTATTTTCCATTAACAAGTCTGCTGTTTAAAACACTGCAGTCTCAAATCCGCAAAATCAAATGATACTATATTTTGGGTTGAAAGGGGGACCTTAGAGGAGGTATCTTTCTTCCTGTATGCAGGGATATTTAATTTTAAATACTACACAGATTGCTCATCATACTTAGTGGTACAGTGCAATCAAACTAAAACTGAACCTTTTTTATGCAATTATATTCAAGAATACAATTAACAAAGTACTATTTTAGTTACGCTGCCAGACAAGGAATGAATTATGTTTAATCAATAGGCTGATTAACTCCATTAGGTAAAAATGATGAAAGTATAACTAATGGTCTCAATTATAGAGTGCAGACTGCCATTGCAGAAGCTTCAGGCAAAGAATTCCATATTTAAATCTTTGAATTTCAAACAAACTTTAAAATTTCCTGAATGTTGCAAAACCCACTAGATCTAGTTACCTCTCTTCCCTAACCATACTCAAATTAAACAGAAAACAACAGAAAAGTTACAAGCAGTTTACCTATGGTCATTTTGTCTTCATAGGAAAAAAAATTAAGCAAAGGGGAAAAAAAAAGAGCAGAGAGGCAATATGAGAAGATACTTCGGGACATAAACAATTTCATTACCAAATTATGCTTGACAAAGACCTACAAAGGCAACAATTAAACTGATTAGTAGTTTCCAGCACAGATTTGAACAATTCTGATACTATACTGGCACATAAAACTAGGCCGTGGAAAGAGTTAAACCACAATCTGTTCTTTGTGTGGGAAGGCAGTACTGCTCTGAGCAACCACAGCCCATGATAAGACTTCCCTATCTTCATATGCTTTCTGATGCCATGCTTTTTTTCCTTTCAATTATAACTACTAAAGAAAGTTTATTTCTTCTCCTACGGAAGTCATCTTAATTGAAGTATTCAAATAATTTTTTTTTTTTTTTAATTGATGGAAGCATAAAGACTGCACAGTGTTAAATCCTCACAATTCGTTTTAGGCTGAATGAAACAGATTTACTACAGATTTTGAAAATTCTAACAGCTGGGGCTAAAGGTGGGGTGAAGGCAGGTGGCTGAAGAGCTTTGGGAGAAATTAATTTCTGCCTCAATACAATGATTTCCCCTACATCTAAACAGACTTTGGCATTTATAAGTTAAAATGACAATAAAATAAATATGGACATCTTCTCCTCTAGTAAAATACCGCACATCTAGTTTTAATTTTGAAGAAGAGCATCAAAAATTATTTCAGATTGACTATCCCTTGAGGTAATGCATACAATATTAACAATAATAACCACCAGCATTTTATATCTATGAAAATTTTATAGAGAATTTCATTGTTTAAATTCCAGTCTGTAGTAGCTGAATACTTGCTTTTCAAAAAGAGAGGGGAAAAAAACCCCAAAAACATACACACCAGAAACTCCAGCCTTTTAAAACTGTATTCAGGTTTTTCTTTCACAATATTGTTAAGTCTTAAAGAGACAAATAAAGGTGAAAAGTGAGGAGGAGAAACAAAGCAAAGAACATCCTGTTTGGAAGTAATTTAATCAGATTTTTTTGAGCTATTCATTGTGCACTTGGAGTATTTTCAACTGAAAATACTACTTGACATGGGGAAATGCCCATAAAAATGATCCTAAATGGACATTTGCAATTAATCACACACATTCTCCACCAAATCTCCTAAAAAGATATCTACAGAATTTTATTTTTCCTCCTCAATATTCATATAGACAATTGTGAATTATTTCTTGTTTTTATGTAGCACTTGCTCATGTGTCACAGTTGCTCTTGCAATGAAGTGATTTATAAAGGTAAGATTTTCAAATGCCATATCAAATAGGTCAGGTTAACCATTGTGTACTGCCAATTTAAATTAAAATGGAAGTAACAATATAACATCTATGTAGATTGTAGAGAAAGGGAGAAATAGCAGTCATCTAATGACAATAGATAGGCCAGGTTTTCTTTATTGAAAAGATAAAGCGGATAGGCAGTGCTCTCCTCCTATCTTTCACTTTTAAACTTTGTATCAGCCCATGAAAGTTCAAACTGAGGACTGTACAATAAATACACTGGGCAGAAGTACGGAAATTTTATACAGAAAAGTTAATCTATTCAATTTCCCTCCATGGATTTTCTCATGCCTAGTGCAACAACATATAGGAGCAAAAGAAAATACTACATATTATGAGATTTTGGACTACTATAACATTATAAACCACGGCAAAAATATCATAAGAGAGCAAGCACTAAAAGGCATGCAGTAACTGCATCCTATTCATGCCTCAGCAAGAGAGATAAATGCAGTTTCCACTCATTCCAAAACATAGAGGAAGAGGTATATGGGAAAGAGAGGAAAGGAGCCCCAAAAATTAAATTGAATTTAGTAAGTTTTCTTCTACCTTGGAGCCATCTTTACCCACCAAACCTTTATTGTAAGCATAATGGGTAACACTCAAATTGCAAAGGTTTCACTTAAAAGTTATACTTTGGATTTTAGACTTGTTACTAAAGCTTGCTTCGGCGCTGTCTCGGCACAAACTGAACTACCACCATAAGTAGCTCTGTCCAAACAGGTGTTCTGTGTTTACTTTTACCAAAATATTTTCTTCTGAACATATACTACCACAGTCAAAGTGCATTGCAAGTGTCCTAGAGACAGAGAATACAATAAAGAAAACAATTTTGGTAGTAATACTTTAATGCAGTTGCTACTCTACGTGAGATGAATCAATCTTTTGCCTTAAACAAATAAAGAACACAAGGTGTAAGTTCTCACTGCTGGTGTCATTTTAATTTTTAATTTACTTAGAGAAAAAATCATTTATAAACTGCTCCTATCATTCCAAGCAGGTAGAAAAACATTCCAAACTAAAATCAATTTGCTGCAACTATGTTCCATGCATGTATCACCAAATGGGAACTGTCTCTGCCTGGCACATGGTAGTGCGTGATTGTAAAATATTACAGAGAAGGTATCAATGCACAAAAGCCACGAACTGCTTTATTGGATTAATGGCAGTAGAAGTACAATGTAGCATTTTTGTATACACCTGAGTGCAGTATTTTAACACAAATTTGTAAAGAATGAGGAAATCTATTTTACCAATGAGTCCAAAAATAAAATATAAAAAAAAAAAAGAAAAAAAAAAAAAGGAAAAAAAAAAAAAGAAGTCATTAGAGCAGGAAACAAGATAATGAATTACTGCTGTAAAATAAATGGTTGTGAAAATCTGAGTCTCAAATGCAAAAACTGCTTTCTTATGCTGTACTCTCAGGTTTATATTCTGATGCAGAGGTCTTATTGCCTGACAATAATTTCACACGCTGGACAGCCTACACAGAATTAATTTTTCTGACCACAGATTCCATGCTAAGTAATTATTTCTCTGTGTGTAACTGCAAGTATGTGCATATCTGTTACACAAAATGCTTCCTATGTTTCTCTTTTGAAGAAGAAATATCTCAATAACACTTTTTTCCAGCTTTCTTCCACTGCAGCTCACGTTTAGTTACTGAAAATATCCATATCTAAGTCAATCACACTTAGATGCCAAACAAAATATAAACAATAAAAAATGTGTCAGCCAAAAAACTGCAGGACTGTGTCCAATCACTGAATAAGCCTTATCATTGTTTCCATCTTCAATCACAATTTATGAATACTTTGGTCCTTTCGAATTACAATGGTTTGTAACTGCGGAATAACTTAAATCATACTTATTTATTCACGGTGCACTGTAAGTGCATCGCTGGCCTCTCTGCAGCAGCCTTGCAGCAGACGTTACTTTAGCACATTTTCTGCTTTTTTAGCTATTTGTTGCACCAATGTGGAAGCAAGCAGTTATCGCTTAATCAGTTTACATCACATCCTCCTAAGACAGGCTTTCACGAAAGCTGAAAACTATCCTTGGGCTTTGCAGACCGGGTTTACTGTCCGAAACAGGCTCCGGTGCCCCGGCCCTTGCTCGCCGATACCGTGCGCCGGGCGAGGACGCTCCAGGGGCGCCCGGGCAACTTCCCAAACATGCTCCCGAAACCCCTCAGGTTTCAAAATCTGCGTTTTACCGCGGCGGGGACCCCCGCTCGTACTGCCCCCCGCCCTCGGCGCCCCGCTCCGCCGCCCCGCACCGCGCCGACCGCCGCTCCCCTCCCGCCGTCCCGGTGACAGCCGCCGCTCGGGATCGAAAAGCGCCCGCAAGCGCGGCTGTAAAATAAGGGTCGGTCTTTCCCCGTGCTGGGGAGAGGGCATGCTCCTCAGCCACCAGCACACTTTAGCGGGGAGGGGGAAAACGCAGTGCCCTTGTATAAGCGAACGAGAAAAGACTGCACAGCCTGGTCATCCCCGCTCACATCTCCCTCATTGTTGGCAGCCTGCATATTATTAATTAAGCATAAGACGGGATTACTTCGCACCGGCCAGTGGCCGTGTTTTGTCAAAAAAAACCACTTTTCCTTTCAAACCCTTTCATTAGGCTGTGTGTAAACAGGCGAGCTGAAAAGAGTGCAAATCGCTTGATTCCAATCAAATCAATACTTCTCAAACACGGTTTTTTAGCATAATTATACTCATTTCCAGTTTGTTAACCTTTGACTTCCTATGCACCAACAATTAACAGTATTTGTCTACGGGTGACACTTTGAATGGATCTCCCCAAAACAATGGCGTGGTACAGTTTATTCTCTAATATTCCCTCCTGAGAGAGGAGTTTGGATCTGACAAGCAGTTCCGACTGTGCTTTAACCCGTTACAACTATTAGCAATGACTCATTAACAACCCACAAACATATAATTTTTTTAAAAAAAATAATCCCGACAATCACGTGAAAATAAATAAATTAACAAATAAATTAAATAAAAGCGTCTATACCTGAGTGAGACAGATTGGAGAATACATCATGACTTCGCTTTGAGTACACGCTGCCCGGAGAGCCCCTAAGAAAAGCCTCAAAAAGGAATAATTTCATCTATTCATTTTACAGTCATCTGAGACTCAAGGAAGATGAAATCAATCAGGACGGGGCTCTGCTCTGGATCACCACAACTTCACAACAAACCCCAGTCCTCCTTAAATAGCCAAAGATTCAAGTTCACTCCGTGTGCTAGATTTCCCGGGGTGAAATCCAATCTACACTTTTAACCCTCTTGTAGTCGGCGGCGCAGGAGTCTCGCTTTTGCTGCTGCTGCTGCTGCTGGTTGTTTTGCAGATGAGAGGGGAAGGACTCGGGGGGGGGGGGGGGGGGGGGGGGGGGGGGGGGGGGGGGGGGGGTGTGAGGGGGGGGGGGGGGGGCAAGAAGGATTTTTTTGTTTGGCTTATTTTTTTATCCTTTTTTCTTTTTCTTTCTTCCTTTTTCTTTTTCCTTCTTTTTTTTTTTTTTTTGGAGGGGTGGGGGGGTTTTTTCTTTTTTCAGAAGTTGGTAGTGCTGCCGTTATAACACGACACTGTCACCACGCTTTCGAAAGTTCAAGGTTACAGCCCAGAGCGGAGCAGGAGGCTCCCGGGCAGCGATGGCAGGCGAAACTTCGCCGGGCGGTCGGGACCGTGCGGCGGGGGCGCGCCGAGGCGGGGGCGCGCTCGGGCGGGCAGAGCGGGCGGTGCGGCCTGCGGGCTCCTCCGGCAGCCTGTGCTGGCCCGCCCGTCCTCGCTCTGCGGGCAATGGTGAGAGACTGCTTTCTAAAGGGCCACCGTAATAAAAATGATCTCCTGAAAATTCAAACGATAAATCTCTCCCTGGCGCTCCCACCCGATTTGCTCTCAACGTCTCCGTGAGTGTCCCCCGCTTCCCACCCCGCCCCTGACTCTGCAAAACTTGGAAGTTGAAAAATTCACCCTGTGGACCCTATCCCAGCTCTCTCCCCAAATGAGACTTAAGTATTTTTGTTTAATTATTTAATTACACAATCACGGCTTACACTCCTCCTCCTCCTCCTCCTGCAAACACATTCCTTCTCCAGATCCCCTTCCTCTGCCCTCCCTCTGCATTCATTACCACCGAACGCTGCAGAAGGAACGAGCACGTTTCGCAAACATCCCTCCCTCATTTTCCCGCTCTTCTGGTGGGAGAAAGTTGCGGTGGCGAAGGGGAGGGGGTGGGGGGGCTGCCATCTGCGAGAGGCTTCATTTTCTTCTTTCGGGGTACGACTTTGCCAGCTGCGGTGGGGCTCATGCGCCCCCGCTTCCCCCCACCCTCCGCGGGGGACACGGGGGTGGGTAGCCCCCTCCGCCGGCCCCCCCAGGGTCGGCGGCTGATGTCCCCGCCCTCGCAGGCTGCGGCCGGGGACGGTGAAGGGTCCCGGCTCCCGGGCGGCAACAGGGTGCCGGGGTCTGGTTTCATTCTCCGGGGGCAGCTTTAACCAGGGGAGCTGGGAGCGGGGGGGTGGGGGGTGGGGGGGTGGGAACAGTGAGAGAAACTTATTTTTGCTCTGCTCCTACGAGGCTGGCTGAGGTGCTGTGCCCAGCTCAGGGGGCGTGCGGTGTGCGCGGCCCCCAGCCCCAGCACCGCCGCTCCATCGGCACTCCCTCCCGCTGCCCTTGCGCAGCCCCCGGCGGCGTCCCGGAGGGACCGCTGACTTCCTCCTTGCCCAAAGTGAGAGTTTATTCACGTCAGGCATTTCACAACGACACATCAAGGAAAGTAAGCAGGTTCAAGTCAACCATGAAATGGTCACTTTTTAACCCCGTCCTGTCCTCATTAGGGAAATGCTCAAATACAGCCCATTTTCAAAGAGGACTCTTAATGAAGGGAGCTTGCCAAGGCTACCAGCAGCAATTCCCATAAATTTACAAACCAAAAGAAGCAGAGGGATGATTGGGGGAAGGATTGACCCTGTACCAGACAGGTAATATCAAAGGAAGCAGCAAGACCCCAACGCAGTAACCCTTGCAGAATCCATACTGCATCCCCACAGCTCAGCTTCTGTCTGGCTTGTCTTGCCAAGTTCCCTCAGATTTTCAGGGGTCAAACAACTGTCGTGCGTCTTCTCTTCTACAGACTATACTGATACGTGACAAGTTAAGGACATAAATTTAGGCAAAGACGAATGACACAAACTCAGGGTTAACCATAATTAACAAAATTTTTTTTTAAATCTAGTGTAAAATACCTCCAAAGCCCAATCGTTTTTCCCTCTACCAAGACTCTACAAAAAGCTGATAATGCCAGCTTTAAATTATGGAGTTTCCCTTAGAATAAGTATTCTATTTAACTGGAGTTAATTTACCATAAAAGACATTCCTCCTGGCACAAATGCTCTGATGTCCTTGAGCACACCTCTTTGAGTGCTTGAACTCTTACACAACAAGCCATAATTGCGGATCTGGTTTAAAACAATAACTTTCCTCTGTCCCCTTTATCACTCTCATCCATCCATAAGGAGCAGGACAACCTAACCAAAACCATAACACCACATCAGCAAGGCTGCCCCTGCAAGCTGCACAGACATGAGAAGTCTCTCCTTTCCCAGGCACGACATGCAGAAGGCCCCACTCCATCCCATGACTGGCCAAGGGATTGAGGTTGCACTAGAGTCTTGTGCACTAGAACAGAACTGCCTGGCAGTCTGGCAAGCAGGAACAAACAAATGCAGCAAGGTTAAGGGCAGAGAGAAACCAGTCACTTTCTAAAGATATTGCTACTGCAAGGGATGTGGATTCAGTGTGAGACTGTGCTTGCATCTCCACAAGAGCTGGCTGAGGTTGGTTTTGCATCTCTACCCAGAGTGCACAGACAGCCCTGCAGCATGTGCCAGTATCCGCCAGAGCAGCACTGCTGCAGACCAGGCAAGGCGAGACACCCCCACACCCAGAGCTAATCTGCTGGCTGGGATTGAGCAGGCCTCTCATATAAATTCACCTTGGGGAAAATGGAGCTGCCCAGCCAGCATGGCTCAAGCATCATTTTGTCTTCTGCATGATCTATAGGACATGGCAGGCTTGGAACAGGTTGCCATGGGTTTACCCATGGGTTTGACCCAAAGGCTCCCAGTACGTGAAAGAAAGCAGGCTGTACTGGGTACCCAAAGACATGTTTTGGCTCTGTTGCTCCTGGTTAATCCCAGTGGGAACCCATAACGAACAAAGGCTTTGTCCTGGGAGAACCCTCCTCAGAAACACATGTGTGCACCCATCCTCTTCCATCCCACCCCAAGCCCTCAGCTCCTTTCACAGAAAAAGCAAGCTAAAGATTCTTTTCAGAATGGATAAAGAACTACATTAAAATCATAAAAAAGTGTAAGCCTCTATCACTTTGCTGCAGAGGCATGTTAAAAAGGGTATGTGGTAACTGGGGTAGCCTGGAGAAAACGTGGCATTAATGCAGCAAGGACACGAGGCACAGTGGCTGGCCCTTGGCATGCAGAGACACCTTGTGATAAAGTGGTTCAATTGCTTTCAAATTCTGGCTTGCATTAATTCATCAACCCCCCCAAAGACCCTTCTCTCCATCCCCACATACTAAAATTCCTGTTGATGCTGCAAGCTCTCTACCCTTGAAGCTCCAGGCTGGAGGACAATTGCTTTTTGTCTTCACTGCCAGAGCTATGCCAACTTCATGCTGTATCTGGAAGTTCAACCAGCATTTCAATGTGGGCAATTAAGAAAATAAAAGTCACTATCTGACCTTCCCTGCGAGAGACACTGAAATCTGCTCTTGAGCACTAATCTTAACCCATCGACTTCACAGGATCAGGCTGGCCTAAGAGATCCTGGTCTCAGGTGGGATGCAAAATGAGAACTGATAACACTGCTTGGACACACACACAGATGGATGCCGGCACACAGCTTCTAGAAACCTTCATGTGACAAAAATGTACATTCAAAAAGAAAAAGCAGCTTTCACACTATTGAGCAGCAGATACCAAAGCTGCAAGCAAGTCACCCTCATCCTGAGCCTGCACTCTCCCGACTGGGGAGCTGCTCCCATGCTCCCCCTGCCTTCCATCCAACTCTTGCAGGGTGGCTAGGATGGGAGGACACCCACTGCCCATACGGCATGATCTGAGATGCTCATCTCACAGAAAAGCATCACAAAGGTTTTTTGACACCATGGGCAGATAGGCTTACTCTCCTCCAAGCACCCTAGTTCCCCCAGGGCAGTTCTCTTCGGTGCAGACCCTGGTATGCCAAACTCTTGCTGAAATCATGTACTTTCTCCCTCTCCCTCACAAACCATGCTCACAAATTTCACCAGATGCTGCAAAGTGGCACTTCCCTTGGACTTCAGAGATAATAACATTTAAAAGTGAAAAGGCCATTTAGACTACTTATATCGCACCTAGACCAGAATTTCAGCTGCTGTCCTTTGGCTGGACAACTGCTCAAATTTTTCAAGTTTTGGACCGAAAGACTGTTGTTACTGGAACAAAAAGAAAGGAATCACTAATGCTGAAGTGTGAAGCCTAAGATTACCTCTGAACAAATGCGGGCAGTTTGGTCAAATATCTAAATGTTCATATACTGATCTTCTAAGAAATCAAGTTTTCATGAAAATTCCACTTGTCTCTTTACAGAAATCAGAAAGAAGTGATTCTGGCACATGACTTTTCATCAGAAGTATGGAATATCTGAGATCTAGCACCAAAATTCTTATGTAAGAGGACTCTGTGATCTAAAGCACAAGTTTTATATCTAGTTTAATAATACCATTAACTTATTTTCCACCCATTGTTAGAAAATGCCAATAACACACATCCATTCCATAAACAATACTTGAGTACGTACATAAATAATGAGTAAATGGAGTATAGTTTATGTCACTTATGAGTAACAACTAATCTAAACCATATTATATTATATTATATTATATTATATTATATTACATTACATTACATTACATTACATTATATTATATTATATTATATTATATTATATTATATTATATTATATTATATTATATTATATTATATTATATTATATTATATTATATTATATTACATTACATTATATTATATTATATTATATTATATTTTTATTATATTATATTATATTGTTGCCTGATGGTGTTTCTATCTGTATGAGTGGTCATGGTGCCTTGCAAGTCTTCTTGTACAAGCATATTAACCTACAAAGTAAAGCTTTGCATCTTTGGCATAACCAAATAGAGTTTTTTACGTGCAGGAATATTGTCTGTGCACGGAGACATATATGTATATATAAACATATGTACATGCACAGAAATTCAGGGGGGAAAAAAGCACTTAAATAGTTAAATAAGCAAACTGATAATATATTGGTTCATGTGGCCTTGATATGTTTCACATCAGACTGAACTTTAAGTTATTTTTGACTTAAAATGTAAACAACAGTAAGTACAACTTCTAAGCCAGTACAGTATCACAACAATGAAATTATGTATCATGATAATTACTAGCATTTTTTACTTGGTTTTGGGTGATAAGAAGAAACACATACTGTACATAAACAGACACACATGCGTATGACGGGTGTGTGCACTTGACCCCTGTCCACATATGGTTTGATGGAGACTGTAACACTTGAGTTTTTCACAGCTCCCAGACCAGCAAATAAAAACATCAAACCTCAAGTGCAAAGCTGGAAACCACAGCATTTTGGGTTACACAACTGTGCAGTTTTTGTCCTCACTGCAGGTCACATCCTCAGCCTTACAAAGGCATGAAACCCTCTTTTTCCAATACAGTAAATTCTTTAAAAATTCACATGTGCTGATTTCAAATGCCCTGGACATAAACAGAAATGACAACACCACAAATAAAATTCCAACATATTGATTTTCTGGCAATTTATATCACTATATGCCAGATTTTGAGGATATTGGGATAGGGGTAGGGGTGGGGGCGAGGGCAGCATCTAGAAACTCGATTTAAATGTCTGCCTAAATTAGACTTACAGAAGTGCTTGATCTTTTTCTTGTGATTCAACATTAAAATTGTAAGCGTTGCAGCTCAAAACCGCTTCAGAGAATGTTATGAGTTAATCCTGTGTGTTTTGGCGCCTTTTCCCTGCCAGCTACTGTACTTTAGAGGGGGGGGAAAAAAAAAAAAAAAGCAAAAAAAAAAAAAAAAAGCTGGAAATCTTGTCTGTCCCGTCACAAGTTCAATGGCAGCACTTTCCAGCAGCGGGAGGAGAAGATGGCTATGTTGGCAGAACTAATAATAATTCAGATCACGCCACATCGGCATCTTGTGTCAGAGTCGAAACTGGCTTCCCCGCCCCCTTCAACCTGAGAGCTGCCAAGTCCTCACACACTCCGCATTCAACCACAACTTAATGGATGGGATATTGTGCATTAAAATGTGGCCCAGACACACAGGGGAAGAGAGGACAAGAGGGAAAGCAGACAGACACACACGCACACACACATATAAACAGACACGCAAGAGAAAGGAATGAATTAAAATACACACACAGGTCCTACAACAAAACGGCAGTGAAAAAGAACGGGGGGTGGGGGGGGAAGAACAAAAAGAAACCCTCCAGAGTAACTTTAAAAAACAAGTCAGAAATGCCACTCTAACACTGCATCCTGCTATATAGCATGAAAGAGACCAGCACAAGCCTCCAGACAATTTATCGAGCAGACGATACACAGCAGCAATGCCATTTCCTCCACATGATACATTCAAATTGCAGTCCATTAACTGCAAAAACCGCTAAAACAGCCAGAGAGAAAATATTATATTAAAATGTGAGTAAGGAAGCAATTTCTACAGCAACAAGAAAGAGAGGGAAAGATCTGTCTGTTAGGTACCAATAAAATAGCATTTGCATTAATCCTTTCCAGCGTTTAGCTGATAGTGGTCTGCCAGAGAAGAGGGGGGGAGGGGGAAAAACTTGAAGCAGGAAACATGCCAAGTTCAGCACTTTTGGATGCAAACTCCCATCAACTGATTTCTGGCATAAAAGTGTGACCCACATACAAAAGCTGCCAGAAAAAAAAAGAAAAAAAAAAGAAAAAAAAAGCCAAATACAAACAATCCACCACTTATATCTTATGCTGTACAGCTGAAGTGGTATCAGCATTTAAGAACAGGGTATAACATCCACTTTGAAACCACAGAGACACAATCTCAGCCTGGAGGAATTACAAAAGAAGTTAAATTGAGTTTAAAATAATATATATATGTAAAAATACAAATCACTTAAGCACTATGTACCATTGTGGTGTATCATATTAAATAAATGAGATATTGAAATCTTCAACACAGCACTTGGCCTTTGGCTTCATGTTTTCCAGGATGCATCTCAATTTTTTCAAGGATCCAGTGTGTTTGGAGGTTTTGTTTGTTTGTTCGTTCTGGGGGGATTTGTTTGGGTTTTTTGTTTGCCTTTGGTTTTGGTTGGTTGGTTTTTGTTGTTCTTTCCTTTATATTTTTTATGTTTTCCCCCTACCTTTTACTTTAGGATGGTGTGTCGGGGTAATTTTTGATTGGGTTTGGTTGGGGTATTTTTTGGGGTTTTTTTTGTTTGCAATAGCTGGTTTGGGTTGTTTTGAGGGATTTCTTATGGGAAGAGGGGGAGTGATATCTATTATTATTATTATTATTATTATTATTATTATTATTATTATTATCGTTGTTTGTTGTTGTTGCTGTTGCTATTGTTGTTATTATTATTATTATTATTATTAATATTAATATATTAATCATTATTTACTCAGATTGGCTGTTGGCTATTGACTTGGTTTTGGATTTATTTTGTTGCCAGCTTTTTGCCTGACACCGAACAGGATGAAAATTCTTGGAGTGAGCGAGGGAAAAGGCGCTAAAGTCACAGCCTGTGGGCAGAGCGCTCCTCCTCCTACTCTTCCTCTCTTCCCAGTCTCCTTTCCTCTTTTCAGCTGCCAGGCTGGAGAGCACGTTTCAGTGGGGTCTGAGTTGAACTCGGCCCAAGAATTCCTTCCCCCAGCAGCCCAAATTTTAAACTCTTACACATCCACACACTTACGGATGTTCGTTCTTACGGCAGGGCCGGCTCTGCGCGCCCCGCCCGCGCTCCTCCTCCGCCCGGCCCGGGAGCGCGGAGCGGCCCCAGCCTCCCTCGGGCTCCGGCCGTGGGCTGCTGCTCCTCCTCCGCCTCCTCCATCGCTCCCGCTGCTCCCGCCGCCCGCGGGAAGCGCGGCTCTCCGCTTCCGCCTGGCGGCTGCCGCACGCAGCGGGGCCGCCGCGGGAGCTCGCAGATTAGGCACGGATTTTATTTTAGTTTAGTTTAGCCCTCTCAGGCCACGCTTGACGGGTACGGTCCCTCGCACTTTTGGGGTTTTTTTGGTTTTTTTTTCCCTCCCCTGAAAGGTTTCTGTACACAGGTTGTGTAATTTCGTGGTTTCAGATGCCTCCTTTTATAAACTATCACATCACGCTGCTCGCTCCCTGGAGGATTAACTCCGCTCCAGAGGAATTGTTCTCCGGTCCAAACCCGACGGCAGTAACACAACCTCACAGAGGAAGGATTTCACATCTAAAACTTCCTACACAATTAAAGCACTTACAATGAAATAAATAAAACTGCATGAGTTAAAAGTGTGTGAAGAGTTTTAATCAATCAGATAACAAATACATTCCTTCCTGTTAAAAATTGGCAAGTACAAACTGTAAAGAATCTTCGTAATTACTAGGAGACCATTGCTGGGATTATGGGGGCCTCTCAGGAAGTTAATTTTCTTTTGTTTGATTCGAGAAAAACAGTTTAAGCGTCTAAAAATGCAGTCTACTCTTAAAATCGAACAGAAATTGCCATGAAATAGGAAAGAAATCTTATATATAAGCTTTCAGACTTAAGCCAAATCACTGCAGAGTTTTGCTTAATTTTTCAGAGTTTGTCTTTTCTGATCCTTTTACAAAGAAGTCAAACCTAGAAAAAATGAATTATGAATTTTTCTTTTCAGTGAGCAAGGGAAATTATGGTTTGTGCTATGTGCGGCAGATTTTGAAAACTTTACACCAGCCAGTCAGTCAAGTGGAGAGCAGACCTCTCTCCATGACAAGTAGAATCTGCAGGTGTTTTTGAATTTTAAATGTTTTCTCTCTTTTTATGGAATGAATGTTTTATTTTTGAAAAAATTTGCACAAAATTAAATATTTGTGCTAGTCATCAATGTTTAAAAGAATTTTTGCAAAAACTTCATCAATATTTAGTTTAGGTTTTGAGGCTTTTTTTTTTTTTGCTCCTTATGTTTGATTTTGGTGTTGCTGTTGTGATTGCTGACAAAGATTTAATTTCTGGTAGCCAATCCCATTACTCTCTGCAGCTTCCTCTGTTTTGTCGATTGGTTGGTTGTTTTTGCTAAGTCTGTATATTTACTAAGCCTAACTTTGCATGTAATTTAGCAAACAATTGCTAAATTGATTTATATTATATCAAAAGACAGAAATAATGGCATCAAGAAAGAAATAAGTATTTCAGTCCTTTAGAAAGAAAAACTGTATTGCACAAAGTTGTCATACTTTATCAGTTTTAGTTTAAACCTAGATGGTCATAAGCAACTTTTGTGATCATGTTTTTAAGTTAAAAAAATGTGTTATGTATCATTCCCATTCCTTTTGATTTTTGAGTTCCATAGCAACTACCATGTGTTGATTATGGCTTTCTTCTCCATAAACTTAATCAAGGGCTCATACATTTTATAATAGTCTGACCTTAAGTTCTGTTGATTCTGGATTTCTTTGGTTTTCTGAGGTTTTAATATCTATATACTTGATACTTTTTAATATTCAGGATGGACAAAACAGGAAAAGGCTGTAAACAGTTTTCTTCCACGGATAATTGTTGCCAAGTCAATTACTCATCTGTATGAATAGATAGCAATCTGAAGGAAGGTAGACTCACTTGCAGAATTCCCACTAAAACAAATAACAAAGAATTATTTGACATCTTTTCAACAGCATTTTTGAGAAATACCAGATGTTTCAAGACATGTTATTTTTGAAGATGCTGATGTAAAAATTTATTTTATTAAAATCTCTGTGTTTTCAAGGTTTGCTTACTACCTGACAGGACAGGAAAATTAAATCAGTGAAAGGGGCCCTGATCTATCAATAGTTCAACAGTCCAGTCTGTGAAGAAGTCCAGTCATGGAGACTTTGCACAGACTGAGCAAACAAAGGTCATGTTAAGCAACAATGAAGTAGGCAGGATCTCAGTACAGTTTGACTGTGTGCAATGGCATAAGCCATTCTTGTTCATAACAGGACAGCTGAGAAAATCACATAGCTTTGGATGAATGCATCATTTTCACATGTGAAAAAATTCTCTTGCCCCACCAGCTTTCAAGTAAGGGCTCCCCACTTTTAACAGAAAGGCCACTGAAGTAAAAAGTTGCTGCTTCCTATTCCTGAAACAAGCCTTTCAGGTTTGTCTGAGCAGGGCACCATGAAAACTCCTTGATTTGCACATGTGCACAACACTTGCTCATTACTTCTGGAAGTTCATACTTTCGCCATGCTGCTCTTTACAGGACCCCAGCCCTGCCGAGCCTCCTGCACGGTCTCCTAGCAACTAGGAGAATTATAACTCTCATTTTGGCACTGGTGAAATGATTCCTTCTGCTGCTTCCCCCAGGCAAGCAGTCTGCAGTCCAGGGTGAAATGCACTGGGCAAAGAGATGGGGAGTACTGGTCAGAAGGCTCACAGAGGCTGATGTCAGTAATTCCCTGTGTTGCCAAGCAAAGCCTGGAGTTCCCACCTGCTGTAGCAGGGTCAAGTGCCTGTCGTTTCCTACCCTGCTCTGGCATATTAGGAGAGAATTCAAGCAGATTTCACCAAATTTTTTCTAAAGTTCTGTGACTTCTGTGAGAAATAGCAAAGTTGTTACAGTAGATATTTTTTATTTTTAATTTTGTATAATTTCCTTTTGGATAGGAAATATGGCATGTACAGTTTTAGTCAGCAGCAAGTCTACCTTTACTTGTCCAGGAAAGCAACTGCAGAATCCTGATGCACAGCATTTCTTCCTGCTTAATTAATTGTCTCATACTATGTACTTTTATTTGTTTAGACCTCTTCTTCCATTAAAATATGACAGAAACACTATCACATCATCACCACTCAACCATATCATCACCAAAATAAATTAAAAGATTAGGAGATAAGTGAAGCACTGAATGGTAAAAAATCTTGTGTATGTTCCATACAAGAGCATTCAGCTCTTCAACTCTCCTTAATAATAGAGCAAAGTGCAATTTCTTCCTCCACACTCTTGTTTCTCTCAATCCACAGGATTGCTAAGGAACTGTAACATCATTGTTTTTAATAGGAAAAAAAAAAAAAAAAAGAAAAGCTGAGGCTTAATGGTAACATTTAAATGGCATACAGAGCCCTTTGAGTTCACACCTCATTAAGGTGAACAGGAAGAGAAGGGGTGCACATCTTTGTTGTTACTTTTGCCTTGCAGCATTTTCAGCCAAGCTATGTGAACGGAACAGCAGCATATTAACTAACCTTGTAGCAGCTATATTTTTCCAGTAGGTTTGTTTTGTTTGGGTTTGTTGTTTGTTTTTAGGTTTAAAAATTGCAAAACATTGTGAAATAGAGCCAGGCCAGGCCCTTAAAAGACAATTATTTTGGCTTCCTATTATTTGCAAGCCAATCTACCAGATATAAATCTTCTTCCTTACCCAATTAGGGGGCTTCTTTTGACTAAACTTCACATGCCCTGCTATTTCTGAGATGTGTTCCATAGCTCCAAAAGTGATTTGACACAATATTCCTTGCCCTGGGCACAAACATGCTTATCTGAGAGGACCCAATATAGGTACATTTGTAAGTTGTCTGTTATATACTCCTGTTGCAGACTCTGTGTTGCAGTTGCATTGGATTTGGCCCTAAAATAGGTTTGGCACCGGGATCCCTCAGCAAGCTTGCTGACAACACCAAGCTGGGTGGTAAGGTCAACAAGCTGGAAGGCAAGGACCATCCAGAGGGACCTTGACAAGCTTGAGGGACCGGTATGTGCACCCGTCGTGAAGCTCAGCAAGGCCAAGTACAAGGTCCTGCATCTGGAGCTGGAGCAGTCCCAAGTACGAGTACAGGCTGGGCAGAGAATGTATTGAGAGAGCCCTGGGGAGAAAGACTCGGGGATGTTCATGGACAAGAAGGTCAATATGACCCAGCAATGCACGCTTGCAATCCAGAGAGCCAACCACATCCTCAGCTGCATCCAAAGCAGTGTGGCCAGCAGGTCAAGGGAGGTGATTCTGCCTCTCTACTGTTCACGTCAGACCCCACCCAGAGTGCTGTATTCAACTCTGGGGTCAGCATAACAAGGACATGGGCCTGTTGGAATGAGCACAGACTAGAGTCACTAAGTTGATCACTGGGCTGGAGTATCTGTCCTGGGAAGACAGGCTGAGAATTGGAGCCGCTCAGCCTGGTGAAGAGAAGGATTCAGGGAGACCTAATAATACCTTCCAGTACCTAAACAAGGCCACAAGAAAGCTAGAGAGGGACTTTTCACAAGGGCTGGTAGTGTTAAGACAGGGGAGAATGTCCTTAAGCTGAAGGAGAGTAGGTTTAGGTTAGATACGAGGAAGAAATCTTTACTATAAAGGTGGTGAGGCACGGGCATACCTTGCCCAGAGAGGTTGTGGACTCCTCATACCTGGAGCAGGCTGGATGGGGCTCTGAACACTCTGGTCAAGTGGAAAGCTCCCTGCTAATGGCAAGGGGATTGAAATGAGATGTTTTTTAAAGTCTCTTCCAACCTAAACTAGTATATGATTCTATGATTTCTGAGCATGTGTTCCAAAGCTTTTAGCATGTATCAGCTTGAGAGTATGATTCAAAGAGTCGGAAGAACTGTGAAAAAGTTCTTTTTGCCTGCTCACCCAGCCTCTCACTTTCATTTCTGTCCTTTTCACTTACATCAGACCGAACATGGATCAATCATCCTGAATGTTTCTTTACTGTTATCATAGCAGAAGAGTTTAGGAAGGCAGTAAAGGTTATTTTCATGCAAACATCTGACTTTACACTGGGATCTCCAGGATAATGGAAGGAGAGCTTATTTCTGCTGATGGGTCTTCATGTGACAGTCTGACAGACACTGACACTTAGCGTATGCCACAGTCATCATGGGTTGTCCTGTAGGCACATCAGCATGACGACTTGTGCAAAAAGAAAATAGAAATCTATTCTCTTAGCATGTAGTTTTGGGATATTCAACACTTCTGCATGAAAAAGAAATATGCATGAGGATTGACCATAAAATTTTCCTGCCCCTATCTCCTGGACCACCCAGCAGGGCAGATGTTTTTGTCCAAGATGAATGGTTTGGACACGTGGTGGTTTTTCATCCTGTCTTCCACAGGTCTCTTATCATTTTGGTGTCATCAATTCAGCTGAAGATCCTGTGGTAGACAAGATTTTTACATGATTGATGGTTTTATTCTCTAGCTGGTGTGCTTAAGAAAATAGCTAAGGTTTAGAAGAATAGACTTCACAAACTGCTCTGCAGACAGTTAGTAGTGTGGATATATGTGGATATATGGCACTTTACCAATACCATAGAACACTTAACCATGTCAGCCTGAAAGAAAACACAGGTTTCTGTTTACCCAAAGAATAGAATGATGACCAGAATGCTGATTTCCCAGAGATTATATTCACCAGTTTGAACAGCAGGGATCTTACTTCCTCACAAAAATATGGATATGTCTATATGATGTGTATGTCATTTTAAGAAACACCTCCTGCCCTCTTCATGTACCCAGCAAAAGATTCTCAGCTCTCCACCTAGAGTGGCAAAGTGTGAATTCAGCAGGCTAAAGAAAAGGCAGTCCTTCTTACTGAATAATTTCTGAATTAAATCCTGGCCAGTGCCATTTCTACTCCTGCCTTCTACAGTGTCCTGCACAATGTCTCTAAGGAAGGCTCTCCAGCAGTTTTCAAGACGCAGAAGACCTGAGATAGGTGGCTAGCTAGTATGTTTGTCATTAGTGGAGCACAGCCCAGTAAGTAGCAAAAGAACTAAAGGAAAACACTCTCTTCAGTTTTTTGTACTATGCAAACATATTATGGAAACATAATGGGACAAGATACTTTTCTCCAACACCCATGGATACGTTTTTCACGGGTTCTTTGACTGACAGAAAATTTAAATGTTATAGTCTTCCTAATTTCTTCTTCTCTCCTGCACATTCACAAACCTGAGAATACCTGTGAAAATTGTCTAACTGATTAAATAATTTTTAAAATATTAAAATAAAACTGTTACAGACAGTCTGTTATATAAGCACTTTTAGAATGATCACAGGCACTCCAGCTGCTTAAAAATAACGATTTTTAAAGATGCAGGTTTGCACTGCCAGTAAGTGCTGGCAGTAGTCGCACTGGTGGTTGAGAATGATTTCTGAAGGGCACTATTTCCCTTTGACCACACACCAATGCACTTTGTGGGAACAGAGTGAATGATGAGTAGTACCTACTTTCAGACCTGGAAAAACTGGAAATCTTGTACTCTCTGGTGACAGCTATGTGAGAAGGCAGTGTGCAGGAGAGGACACCAGTGAAATATTTGGGCTGATTATGTTTCAGGAGTGGGAACTCTTGCCTTGGAAACCATGGGACAAGTCACTGCCCTTTTTTCCTCTTCTGTCCTACTGTTGGCTTTTCTGAGGTCACCTTACCCTCTTCTTTCGCTAAGATTCTTTTTTTTTTTATTTTTTGTTTTTATTTTTTTATTTTGTTTGTTTAGGGTTTGTTGTTGATGTTGTTGGTGTTGTTGTTTGGTTTGTTGGGTTTTTTTAGGCTTTTTGTTGTTGTTGCTGTTGTTAGGCATTGCTCCCTCACTTCAGCGGCCTAAACGTCCAGAGCTGATGTGTACTTCATGCCCATATAAGTTTTTTCATTATGCTCTGTTGATTCTGCTTTGCTTATTGGCGCACTCTAAGTAGACTCTAAGTGACTCCACTCTAAGTGGAGGAAGGTTTCTTCATGAAAAATTATGAGCATATCTCTTGTCCTCAATTAAAAAAAAAAAAAAAATTATGCCCTTTATATTCTGTGACCTGGCAAGACCGCAGAGCTTCTCCTTTATCCCTGCATTTTGTCTCATATATCATCTGCTAGCAACCAGGTTCCCTGTTCATGTGTGCATTATGGGAAGGATTTCATATTAATTTCTTAACACACTGGAGAAAGAAGTCAGGGAAAATGGACTAGGTGGTCATTCCAGAATGTTTGTAAGGAGAGATTACTGGTCAGAAGACAAGTAAGTTTCTCATGTGTAAAAATCTACACCTGACACCGCATGATTAACTTAGTGAAGAGCACACTATGGTAGAGACAGGGCTGGTGAGCTACTGAAGTATGTTCTGGCCAAGAAGCCTTCTGAATGATGACATATTAATCTTTAAATGCTAAAGGCAAGTACTGGCATCCTGGGTAGAATAGGGGGACTATTTAAGCAGGCATTGACATGAGACTAAGGTGAAGATTAGGCCAGACTGTCAAATTTATTTTCTCCTTCTTTCCTAGGATGTGAGATTATGAATGCGCAATCTAAAAGGAGCCAAATTCTACAGCTTTGGGTGGAGACTTTTACAACATTAAATCATTGATGATTTATAATCTGGTCTTGGAGACAATGTCTCAGGGGTATAATTCCGTGCTGTTGTGGTGTGAGTGACCAAGAGCACTGTCTGGAGAAACAAGAAGCCAGAGCAGCTAAATGAAAACTGGGGGAAAAAACAAAATATTTACTTCAAAAGCAGGTATTTTAGGCAGTCATGTGGGCTATTCAAGTTCACCACACTCACAGCTGTGCAGGTGCACAACGAAGTGTGTTGTTGCTGCATTTTGCTACTCTGGATTTATGATGGCACACCCTGAAATAATACAAAATTTTCTTGTCTTCAACCCTCACCATGCCCCACTAACAGTGTTAATTTTCCATGTAGCTACCAAAATGAACCTGTAAACCAAGATCACATCAGGGAGTAACCAAACACCTTGATGAGCTTGCTGTTGTCAAGATCTGGTTAACCTCGGCAGCATGTCCAAGGTGAGACAAGCATGTAAAAATGGAATGAGCTACATGACAGGAGATTTAATGTGCATAAGCCACAAGTGACCACAGGTAATTTGTGTTGCATAGAGGTAAGCCACAGTAAGGAAGAGGAATGGAACAATACAGGCCCAGGGAGCAGCAGTGCAGCCCTGAAGAGCTACCAAAGTGTGGCATAACAGTTTTGAACTTTGCCGGGAGCCACACTCACTGTAGTGAGCCTCTCGGAGCCAGTTTTAGAATGAAACCCATATCCTGCCTGAAACCAACACCTGGACAAGCAATCCTGTCTCTCAGGTTCAGAGTGAAAAAAAAAAAATTACTTGGAAGTGTTTAAGCTAAAATATAAATCCTGCTTCATTCTTTAAACATATAGTGACTTTCTGAAAGACTTGGATTTGTGTTCAGAGGAAGACTTCCTGGCACGTTAATATTTTTTACTAGACACAGGAAATTTGAGTTCCAAAGGTGGCATTTTCAGAACACTTTGAACATATGGAAAACAAGGTTATAATGGTACTTCTCTGTAGCTTAATCATACCCAGTGGTTCTGTGAATACTCTAAATACAGAGATGCATGCACTCAAGTTAATAAGGTAAGACTAATAATCTTTTTGTTAATTGGCTTAACTGATTAATGAAGTAATATATTTTGCAGCACAATACGTACTACTGTGAGCAAGTAGCAAAGCAGGACGTTGTGGAACTCTTGAGAAGAGGAAGTAGAGAAAGTCAGAAGATGTGCTTGCCAGAAGCAGGGGAAATCAGTCTAAGCCAAGAGCAGTTTGATTTGACTAAGATGAGGAAAAGTTAGCCTTGTCACAAGAATGTTACTGATTGATAAGACAAAACCAAATCAAAGCAAGTTTTACCTCTTTCATTATCCTCCTATCCCTCAACACTACCATTTTTATCATAACCCCTCCCTGTCTTCCTTCTGCTTCTTGCTGAGCCAAAGAAAGAAAAATATATTTGGAAGTAGGAGGAGCTGAAGCAGCAGAAGGGTGTGTAAGGGGCATGAAGAAAGGTCTATCAGACTTCAAGTATGTGCAGGAAAGTAATACATGAGTAATACATGCCTTCAATGAGGCAAAATTAACTTACAGCCCATAAGTAGAAATACTATCAATTTTTCAGTATATAATGTATTTTGCATAACTGCAATATAATCTCTGTATAGAGACACATTAGAGAAAAAAAAAAGCAGGCAGTGTTTTTCCATTGGAATGTTATTTGGTATTTTCTTCTGCATCAATGAGAGGAGTTTCTTTTTTCCTTTATGGTTTTACTTTCCCTCACTGAACCACATCCTCTCTCATTTCTGTGAAATTTTGATGGATAAAGTTCTCCAAGAAAAGATGGGTTTCCTTGTTTCTGGAATGCATTGTGCCTATAACTCTCATGGCCTCAATTCTGGAGAAGGATTTGTTTAAACATCTTTTTTCATTGCTACTCTCATTTTAAGACTGAGATGTGATAGTGGAATGGAAAATTTTAGAATTAGAGCTTCTCCCGCACCAGCAAAGCTGCAGCTTGTCCTGACACCTCTCCTTGAGACAGGATAAAGATTAAACCCAGACCACACCAAGAGGACCCAGCACCATCCTCAATCCAGCAGTGCTCACACAGAGAGGTCTGTCCCACCTAAATTGCAGCTCAGACCAGGGTGATCCCAACCCCATCCTCGGCAGCTGCCCCAGGGCCTAGGGCAGGCTATTGCCCCCATGGCACAGGCCCACAGTGACACCCGTTCTCTTTCTGCCCAGGGGAGTCAGGCCAAGCAACTGCAGTGAGAAAGGTCCCCTGGCAGCCAGTGTGCAGCTACACTGCTATGCTGCCTCATCTCACCCCACACCTACCACTCCACACTGGGCCAGCAGACCTGCCACAGCTGGAGGGGAGGCGACTACTGAGCAGTGAGAAAGGGAAGACATGACACTCTTGGGCTCCTTTCCTTCCCCTGCCAGGAGGACTTGCTCAGCATCTCTTTTTTTTCTTCTTTCTTATTTTTCTTTTTTTTTTTTATGTTTGTTTTAATTTTATTGTATGTCCTACAATGTGGGAGGGAGCTGCAGCCAAAAATAATGTTGCCAAGCCAAGGGGATTGGCACATACCGCTTGGAGTCTGCAGCAGGAGCAGAGGCTTTAAATAGACTGAGCTCTGGCTACACGCTGCTTCTGGAGGGCTGGCAGTCTCACCCCAGTGAGCAGAGATGCCAACTGAGGGTGCAGGATGAGCTGCACCTCTCTGTCCCTGTGCCTGTGGGATGTTTTATCCCCATCTGTGTTCAGCCCCCTCACCATCCCTAGCTCCCGGCTCACCCCAGGGCAGACTGCGGGGCTGCGAAGGCTGGCAGTGCAATCCATCCCCTGGAAATAACTCTACAGTCACTAGAAATCTGTCATCAGTAAAGCTGTGGTGGTCTGGTGGCAGCACATGTGCGTGGTGGGGAAGCCTCCGCTCCAAGTGTTACACGTGTGAAATGCCAAATGTGGTGAGAGCTAGCCCAGTGAGGAGGTATTGGGATGGCTTCACAACCCTGCTGCCACAAAAGCTGTGCAGTATTGCTGTTTGATTAGACATTGACCACTGGTGAATTTTTCGAGATAAAGCAGATACACGATTTCTATTTCATCATCCTTTCCCTGAACCAAAAGTAATGCCTGTGAACAGCCCTCACCACTGCTAATTAAACAAAAACCTCAAAGCCTGGCAAGCCCGGTCAACTCCCCCCCTTGGACGACAGTGCCATGGGGGCAGGGTGAGAGCTCCGTTTTTTAGCAGTGCATGATAAAGCTGCCTCCTGCCCCTGTCGAAGACGTAGGAGGGCCCGGAAAAGACCTTCTCTGAAGTCTACAGAGTTCTTCGGTGTTTGGAGTATCTCTTTTTGCCTTGCGCTTGTCGTACAAAGAAAGCGCGAGCTCCTGCAAAGCTGCAGTGCTGAAGCTGTTTGCTCCTTTGAATTGTCTCCTGCCTCTCAGCTCCTATTTCCTCAGCACCCCGTATTTCTGTCTCAACAGCTGCCGATGACTTCGCTCTTCCGGGGGGAGAGGCCCCTGCTCCCTCCCCTCCGGGGGACGCGGGGCTGGGGCCGCCCGTCCTGGGAGCTTGAGGGGGAGGAGGGCGGCCGCTCCGGGCAGCATCTTTCCGCACTGTTTTGCGGCCTCTCGCTGCTTCCGCTTCACACTCTCGCTGCGGGGCAGCTTGGCATGTCCTTCCTTGCGCTTTCAAACGCTGCCTGCGCAACGAAAGTCACTTTCTCCGCTTGCTAGTTTAATTCTCTGACTTGGGACCTGCTTCCTCCTCACAACCTCAATCTTCCAAAGAGATGAACTCCAAAACTGAGTCGGTTTCTCCTGTTTCACCTGGTATATGCACATTACCTTGACTCTTTCTGTCCTTGTTATTCTGAACGGGTACTGCTCCCTCCTGAGAAAGAGCAATATTTTCAGTCCAATACCAATTTCTTAGGCACGATAAAGAAGACACCACTTAAATGAATAAATACTTAGGATACAGCGGACATATGCTGGTCATTTCCTCTCTGAAATCCCAGTGTTACTTTTACGACGGACAGCAGCACCACTTGTGTTCCAAAGACAGGATACTCTTTCTAAGACAGTATCGTCTAAGACGACACAGAGCAGGTAGGGTCGACGCTACCCCTCCTTTAAAGACACGACTGTGTCTTTTTTTTTTTTCTCCTATGGATACACACAACAAGGGGGGAGCAAGGAAATGTTCCGACTCTCAGGCTTCACTAGATGGAAAAGGAAAACAAAAAAAAGAAACAAAAAGAAACAAAAAAGAAAAACCCAAACAAAAAAAAATGTTATCCTCCACTAGCGGCTTCAGCCGCATTAGGAAAGTTTCCACTCACAGTAGCAGCTGCAAAGATGTCTGATGGATAGACTGGTATTTGTGCCTAAAATTCACGTATTTAAGCTGAAATAATGAATGCGCCGATCCTCCCACCTCCACCGCCCCGAACACGAAAAAATCCCACCCAAACAAACAGCGAACGGGCTCGGTCCGCCGCCGCGAAGCCCGAGTACAGCCAGAGCATCGGCAGCAGCGGAGCGTTGCTTGGCTTTTGTCTCCGTACGCTTTCTTCCTTTCCTTCCAAACTTCTGGACGCTCTCTCCGAGCTGTATTTATAGACCTGGAGCCCACGGCTGTATTTTTCCTTTTGCCTCCTTTGGCTTGGGCTTAAATTACTGGCGGGGAAAATAAAAAAGGAGGCAGGCATGCAGGCGGGAAAACGGGAGGATAGAAGAGGGGAAAGCTGGAAGTCCCGCAGGCGGGACTCGAGGGGAGGCTGGGGCAGGCTGCCGGAGGTGCGGCATTCCCGTGCTTCTGGTGGGAGAGAGAGAGAGGTAACGGTGAAAGTCCGGCCCCGGCTCCCTGGGTGGGGAAAGGAAAGCCCCTTGCCCCCCGGGAAAGGGAGAGGCCGGGACTGCCGCCCCATCTCGATGCGGGGACCTCAGGGGAGCCGAATCAAGAAGAGCTCGTGTTTGTGTCCGGAGGAGGGGAGTGGGGGTGGGGGGAGGAGAGTGGGGCACACACGACACAAAGTTTGTGTCTGAGGGCCAGATGGAAATAAAGTGGGTACGAGGGGAGCGAGGCTGCCGTCCAGTGCCGCGGAGACTGGAGAGCCGGAGCTCCGACCCGCCTGTTTGCCGCGCACGGCGGTCCCGGAGGCCGGCGGGGATGCCAGGGCTGACGGGACTGCGTAGCTGAGCCGGGATGCTCGAGGGCTGCGGCCAGAGCCGCGGGGCAGCGTGGCAGAGCGCCCCGGGGCAGCGCAGCTCTTCGCTGCGACGGGCGCTGTGCGGAGCTGCTGCGGAACAACTCCGCTCCGCTGGGCTGCCGCCGGCTCTTTCGATACCACGTCTCTGCAGCGCTTTAAACATTCAAATCCAAAAACAAACCCCAAGCCGCTCACGAGAATAGTAATAGCTGTCTGGAAGCACGCTTATTGGAAAAGGGGAAAGCTTTCCCTGCTTGCAGAAAATGTGACTGGGGGATTAAAACCGTGGGTGTTTGGGGTTTTGATGATGTTGTTTTGTTTTTATTTTCTCCTACGGTCTGCAAGTAAAGAAGCTCTCTTTTCCCACAGGGTGGATGCTGAAAGTCTCTAACAAAATATCTCAGTAACGTGGATGGTGCAATTATCATGTTGTTGAGCATTTCCTTATTGACGTGCACCACACATAGCGTCTAATCTCCAAAATGTATGTCAAAGCAGTTTCTCGGTTTCTGACATGTTTAGAGAGCCTGTCCTGCAGGTAAGTAAAACATGAGGCTGTGGAAGGAGCTTGCTTTTAGGCTGAAAATGAGACTTTCACGTTTGGCTTCCAGCGGCAGGATGGCTGGAGCAGCATTACACTTGGCTGTGCAGTTTGGCATTACTATGACCTAGCTCAAACATCATGTTCTGATGTGCCATGAGGAAGGTATAAAATTATTAAATCTCCCAACAACCCAGCAAATCCCGTTCAGAGTCCCGGCTCTGGGCTCTGATTTTTGGGCTTTATTTTTTTTTTTTTTGTTTTGTTTTGTTTTGTTTTGTTTTTTTAAAGCATTGAGACTTAAAAACTTTTACCTTCACCTCTCCGGGAAGATTTTTCTATTTGATTATATTAATAATATGATTTCTACATGCCCTTCCAAATGTGAAAATCAACCCTCTTCCAACACGGGGAGGGGCTGGTATTTTTAGCTCTTTCGCTGGAACAAAATGTTCCAACATTCTCTGCTTTGAATCTCACTGCGGTTTGACTGCTCTTTGATATACAAGACTGTTGGTTATCCTTGTCAAAGTACCTGTTATAGGAAATGGCTACATTAGGTTGGCAAGTCACTCTGAACTAAGTCGACAGCAGCATTTGCCTAACTAAAGAAACGTTTATAGTATTGCAGGGAAGTACCCCAAATATTAAACATTAAAAATGTAAATATTAGAAACCATTACAAATGGTAAATCTACTCTAGGTGCTATCTTTATTATGTTATTAACGGCGTGCCCAGCTATCAAAATAAGTAAGAAGTGAATAAAATATCCCAATGTATTCTTGTCTCCTCGACAGGAATATTTTGTCAGCACTTGCTGAACTGTTTCAGTGAGTTCCACATACACTTCATAAACAGCACAAAAAATGAGAATCTGATTCAAAAATCACTTAAATAGCCCTTTTCTCCCCTCTCCCCCCTCCTTAATTCCCCCTTCCCAGTGGCAGTTCTGCAGCCACTATTACGGTAACTGAGTACTGTAAAGTGCGTTTAAATGTTCTCCAACCCTGCCCCCTTCCCTCCCGCGTCAGCCGAGGAGTTCCAGATGACATTACTTCTATGCCCATTTTAAAAACCCGTCTCCATATTTAGCTACAGACCCTTCAACCTGAACGCAAATAGTGTTATAAAGGGAATACATAACAAAGTAGAAGGGAAGGGAAAAAGAGATACGCACTTCTATCAAGTGACGTTTCCTAAAGAGAGAATTACATTGATCCAGACTTTAAAAGTTAGCTATCCTTGAGGTCATAACGCGGTATGCATTTGTATGCACGCATAGGTACAGTCTGAGGTGCAGGAGTTATTACCGGAGTTTTGAACTTCGTGGCTGAAGATTTAGAAAGTTCTTATATCAGTTGCCTCTGAACACACACATGCATTAGCAAAACCACTGCATTGAATCAAGTGCCTGAACACTGCGATCTTCACAGCATTTTCTGTACCGCCAGAGTATCGCCGGGTAGGATGCCCTCCTTGGCCAGAGGCCAGTGGCTGAACGAAGTCAAGTGAATAAAATAAGTGCAAAGTAGTATTCTTTGCAAAACGAGGGTGAAATGCGTGTACAGAGAGCACCTAGAAAAGATGAATATCCGAGTTTTGTAGCTCCAAATAATTAATTATATTCTCGGCAACAGCACACTGTCATTATTCACGAGCAAAAGGGGCAAAATCCTGTCCATATAGTGATTATTGTTATGACAAGGACCAACAACGGCTTTGTTATAAAAATAGTGTTTGTTATGAAGAAACTGGATGAGCAGCCATCCAGATAAACATTCCCTGTGCCTAACAAGCCTACTGTCTTGGTGATGTTTTGTGTGCTGCCCGTCCTTTTCAACCGTTGTGGAATTATTTTTTCTTGTAATTATGAGCACAGTTTCCCACTTACTCTAATTTCAGCACTAAGGCTCCGAAGTCGCATAGAAAAGTAAAAGAAAGGTTATTTTTTTTCCTGCTTATGCACACAGATAAATTCCATACCTATTATTGC
This sequence comes from Pseudopodoces humilis, assembly GCF_049639895.1. Lineage (NCBI taxonomy): Eukaryota > Metazoa > Chordata > Aves > Passeriformes > Paridae > Pseudopodoces > Pseudopodoces humilis. The sequence goes on along the minus strand of NC_142203.1, from coordinate 46,006,618 downwards.
TGTGCAATAATGTGCAGTAACATCTTCGTGTGATTCTGTAAAGCCCACTCAAGTATTAGAGCCTCCAATTCTCTGGTTTTAATTCATCTTAGTTGATTTTTGATTTTTCTTTTTTTTGAAGAAGGTGATTAATTCTTTTTTACAGTGCAACACTGACGTTGCTCCTCAAGTTAGGCGCTTTTTTTTTTTTTTTTTTTTTTTTTGGTGTCTGCATTTACTTCGCTGTTAAAATATCCCGCGGGACCGGTGTGTTTACAACAAGAGGACGGGCACACGCCCAGGGGGGCACGGAGAGCGCCGAGAGCTCAGGGGCAGCGGGGGTCCCTCCGCGGCACCGCCCCAGCCGCCGCTCCCCAGCCCAGGGCAGCGCCGATGCAGGTACAGCGCTCCTCGCAGAGGCCGCCTCACAGGAACATGAAGAGGCTAAAAACAAAGCAAAGAGCTCACAAACACAGTTTGGGGATAATGGGTAGCGGGAGAACGTGCATCCCGCGCTCACCAAGGGAGCCTTCGGGAAGCTTGACTTCAGCCCCGGTTCGTACTTGCTGGTCATTACCCGAGTGCAGGCGGCCGGGTTTAGCCAGGGCGACGGGCCCCGCGCACCTCGTCGTCATCGCCCTAAGCGCATCTCCGCGACCACCTTTCCGCGCAAGCACAGCCTCCTCCTCCTCCGGGAGCATGGAGGGAGTCCTCCCTAGACCTTACAGACCACTTCCCGCCGACTCAGGCCGGCGGGATTCCTGCGGTGGCCGCGGCCGACCCGCCAGCACTCCGTCCGCCCCCGGGCTCGGCGGACACCTGGCTGTCGCGGGGCAGCAGCGCAGCCCTCCTTTTCATCCACGGACCATGTCAAAGCTTTTCCGCATTTATTCCCGCAAGCAGGAGGAATCAGACCCCGCTGCCGAAACCGGCGGGCGAGCGGCAGCAGTTTCCCGGCGGGGGCCAGCGGCAGACGGTCCCTCCGCCGGGGCGGGAACGCCAGCCGCCCCCGGGCTCTGCGCTGCACCCTCCTTGCCCCCACCCCAAAACCCATCTGCCGCCTTCCCCCGCAGCGCAGTGACCGCAGGCGTGGCCTCGGCCGGCACGACTTTTAGGACGCCCCAGATTTCTATTCCCGTTGAGAAAACAGCCCCCGATCTGGCCACCGTCCCTGGGTGCCCCGCGGCCGCCGGCGACACCCCCGAGCTGCCACGATGGGGCGAAGCGGTCCCCGCAAGGCCCGGGCGCGGCACATGCGCGACCGCGCAGCGCTGCGCGGGCCCCTTGCGCCCCCTTGCGCCGCCCGCCCGGCCGCGGCTCTCGGCTCCGGACACCGCCGCCGTGGGGCTGCCCTGCCCCGCTGCCCACCTGCCTTGCGGGGCCCTGAGGCCGCACGCCTGACCCCCGGGCCACAGCAGCTGCCCACGGCAGCGCTGTGGGTTCTCCCAGAGCATCCCTCGAGCGCTGTCTCGCCGGACCGTAAGCCTCACTTTACAGAAGGAAAGCAATGGAAAAATTACGAAGTTACTAGGGTAAATTACAAAAAAATTACTAGGCTCTGCTTGAAATAATTAAAGTGTTCTACTCTGATCTCCTGAGTACCGCACAATGTCTATGGACACAGGTTTGTATTAAGGTTCCAGAATTCACCTTAGTTTTTAATTGACTGAGGCACAGTGAGTGCTTAAAACTGATTACTGGGTATCACTGCGTGCTTCTTCTTCATTAAACTGAAAAATAACGTTCTATGGAATCGTTTTTGCAGGCTTTCCAGAGAGTTTGACGCCTGCAGAGATCTTTATGCAGGGCTTTTCCGCAGAGCTGTCAGTTTCCTGCAGTCTAAGCGTTGCCCTGTGTGCTTGAGGATACCCTCTCATCATGGACAGGTACCACTGTTTGCTGGGGACCTACACCCCCCAGCCTTTCCCCGACTTCTTAATCAGCTCAGATATAACGTCATCTGGCTGCTGGTCATTGCTGTTACTAACTCAGTCAATCAGATCTTCAAAGTCAGCCAGGTGGCCCGTGTTGTCCCACTTCAGGAAACAGAGGTGTTTCACCAGTACGGCATTGCCTCCACGAGGGGCAGTGTGCCACACCTGATCTCTGTTTTGCTTTTGTCAGATGAGCTCAGCAGAGCTGTGCAAGCCACCAAAATGGAGAGCACCAGCTCCTACCATAGCTATGAAATGAAATGCTCCCCCTACTGCAGAATTTTACCAGTGGAAATTTAGCCTGAAATGTAAAAAAATTCTTTGATTGACATATATGGGACAAAAGTAAAGAGGCATCTTCAGGAATAAGAGGAAGTGGGACCTAACAATGGAGTACCTAGATTTCTTCTTGAAGGCTGAGGAATGCCATGGTGATGGCCTAACACCACTTTAATGGCAATGGAGAGAAGAAAGGGAGATGATATTTTTTCCTTGCTATTTGAATATGTCCATCTTTAACGTTTCCAGACAGAGTAACTATCTGGGAATTTGTCCTGCACCTTTGGGAACTGAAGCACATATGGCCTATTTAGAGATGACAGGTGGGGCAAGGATGACTCTTCGGATGCCTGCTGTTAGAGGAACCAAATTAGATTTTGGTGTAATTTATCAGAGCTGGAGGCCACCCCACGTTATAGTAGTTGTCCTAGTGATACTTATAGTCACAGTATGCCATACTTTTCTATGCTAATTTCATTCCCTTTCTGGCCCTCAAAGGGAAAGAAGTGAATAATGGTGTTTCTAGTCCACCAATAACTGCTATAACCGATAACCTAAGAGCCAATATCAGGTGTGAATGAAGACCTCTCACAGGCACTTCAGCAAGTCCAGTCACTGCACAGGCTGTCATGTTTCTGCACATAAACGTTTCCTCAGAACAGAGCATAGCAGCAGAGACGGACATGAGAGAAGGAAGGTTGTGAAAGGGTTACTCAAGACTTAGTCCTCTGCACAAGGCTCCACCCAGTCTGTTAATGGGGGATGTTCAGCACATATTTCTGTGCTTAACTCACAGTATCTTAACATTACCCCTGGGATGAAACATACCCTCTTTTATGAGCCCAGGAGTGGTAAAATAGGAACTTTGGTGAACTATGCAGAGGTCATCCTAATTCATAAGTATGAAATGGGTTCCCTCCAGAAATTATTTGCCATGTTTTGTTACCATGTTTTTGGATTGCCATTATTTTCTATACTTAATCTTTTATGGGGTTTTATGGTTTTTTTTTCATGGGAGTTCATTTCAAGGAAGTTTTATACTCCTCCCTGCTCTGGTCAAGATTCAAAGTCAGGTTTCTTTTCATTTTTTGTTTTGTGATTCACGTCTCAGAAGGCTTTTGGATTCTGAGGGAAAAGAATCTCTCCTATAATTCTGAGGCAGGGACCAACAGAAAGGAAAACAGAAAGGTTTTTTTTTTTTTTACATTTATGCCGCTACTTGTGAAGCTTATTTAGAGCAAATCACATGGCAACTCTGAAAAGCATACTGACACTATATCCTCACCTGGTTTGAGTGTTTTTCATCTCATTTTTTAAGATACTCTTCACATCCACACCTAAGGACACTAACTTATGAGTAAGACTATGTGGTGGTGTAGCCTCCATAGAAACACAGAATAGTCTGAGTAGGAATCCACCTTTTAAACGTTCACTAGTCCACCCCTCTTCAATGAGGAGGAACATCTTCAACTAGACCTTCAAGACCATTTATCTTAGAATAGTACACTAAATTCTCCACCTCACTCTGCACCCACAGCAGACCACACCATAAGGCTACCTACATTCTTTCTCAAGAAAAACCTGACCTGGTCTTTGCTTTTATTTAACAAATAAACGAATCCATCATGCCTGAAATGATGAGAGATGCACAATTCATGGGGGCCTCAGTCTGATGATCCCCATCATGGCTTCATGAAAATGATATTGGTTGGTCTGCAAGTAAAGTTTAAGAGCAAGGAGCACAAGCAAGTTCTGTTGTTGATGAGCTGAATCTGTGTTTGCCAGAAGTTTTCTAGTTAATCCTCAGAAAAAAAGAAGGTAGCTTTGTTATTAAAAAATTCCCTGTATCATTCCTGAAAAGGCAGCCAGAATTAGAGGTAACTGAGACTTTATTTCTGAGGCAAGCTCTGCTGAACAGCTGATACATAGCAGGAGGGAATTGTTCAAACATCTGTCTTTATGGCAGAATTGGAATCTTCTGAGCTGATTCCCTATAACTGCAGATGTAAAGAAGAATGAACAGGCTGATTTTAGGGAAAGTATGATTTTGGAAAAAAAAAAAAAAGTTTGAATTCTTTGACTATGCAAGATTTTTCACTAGAAAACAATGTATACTCTCAGGCATTTCTTTGTAATTTCATTCCATCTGTTAGGCGTTAAGTATTAAGACTGCTACTCTCTTTTTTCAGTAAAAGGGAATAAAAATTGATGCGTTTCCCTTCTTTTCATTAAGGGAAGGAAGTGAGAAGTGAATATAGACTAAAGATATATTCATGGCAGTTTGCTGTCATTTTGCACAGTTCCAGAAGTGTATGTAAAATGGAAAGTACAGGCCAATAAAAGTAATTTTCTGAGTCCTATTAGCTGCCAAATGGAATCACAATATACAGTAAGCTGGGAATCTGAAAGATTTCACACCTAATTCTACTGGACTTAAATTTTAATTTACCATCAGAACAAAACCTCTAATTGCAAGCAGAAGCAGCTTATTACATCTTTTATGTGACTCTGACTCACACATTGACCAAACTGTAAGGAAATAATTTTCCTTTGCATAGAGATGATGATCCCACTTGGATGTTCTGTACCTAAGAATTCCTCACAATTTACTAATAAGAAACAGAAAATGAGAGGAAATTATCTTCATCTGTTTCTCTCACCCATAAAGCTTAAAATAGACAATGTGTTAGAGCAATTGCATACCCTTGCACCTTCTCCAGTTAACTCCTCTTGCACAGTCCTCAACTAGCAAGCTGTTAAAGAAAAGAAATATGTAGGGAGAGGAATTTTTATATCTCAGATATCAGTGAAAGGGTTGTAGTAAATGTGGGGGGAAAGAGAAAAAGAGTAGAGTTAGGATTTAAGTAAAGGGGAAAATGGGGGAAAGGGCACCTACTGAGACTTCTCTCTCCAGACATTCATGATCAAAGCCCACCACTGCCATTAGGCAATCAATCTGCAGTTGCATACATAAAACTTTGGCAGTGTATAGTCTCCACTGCTTTCAACAGAGGCTTTAGACATCTGAAACTGGGCACTCTCCCAAAATTTAGATCCAATTGCACTGTACATTCCAGAAAAGGCAGCATCAAATCAGAGGCCCTCTTTTACCCATATTATTTTCAAGCTGAAGTGTATAAAAAGTTATACTCCAGCTTCTCCATTTAACCTCTTGGGTTGGCTATGTTTGTGTTCTCCAACTTCATAAAACGGCACACACTGCTAGTAGGCAATTGCTGGCTAAATCCATTGTTGCTTTAGGAGACAATACTAATAATATGTACCTTTCTTTCCTAACTAGTTCTTTCCATTCAGTTGCCTACTGACTTCTTAATTTTGCAAACAGGAATCTACTTTGGCATCATATCTTGTAGGTGTAATGCACATTGTTTCTTCAGATGAGTGACTCTGAATCTCCTGATTTGCTTTGCTTTTCAGCTTTTAAACCTTGATGTCTTTTGTGGCAGGACATTCTCCTGCACTTCATTTAAAACCAGTACTAGCAGACAGTCAAAGATTTAGCAGCTTCCTATTCTTACTCATACCACAGGCAGAGGTTTCTCAAGCAGCTGCATTGGATTTCTTGCAGAAAGATACACTCAAATGAATTCTGCAGTCACAATCAAAGTACAGAATGCAGCCTCAGTTAATCCTAGTCTATTTACATATTTCTCTAGATGCTTCTGCTTTCTTCTGAGAAAACACATCTTTAGAAATAACAATCTCTGTGTATATGAAGAATACAGAGGCCGCCCTACATTTATTAGATTTTACAGAGTGTTCAATTTCTTAATACTCTATCATCTATCTATCTATCTATCTATCTATCTATCTATCTATCTATCTATCTATCTATCTATCTATCTATCTATCATATTTCATTCCATTATCAGATAAAAAGTGCTGTATGTATGTAAATATATGGGATATTTGCTGAACTCTTTCACATCCACAGAAATGCCCTGTGGAATACGCAGCCTTCAGTGAAGTTCTGCAGAAGAGATCCTTCCACAAGAAAAAGTCAGAGACCAAACACCACTTAAATAGGATACACACAGAAGTGTGGTGAGATCCAGAGCATGCCCATGAAATCATCTGTTTATTTATGATAAGAAACTCACTTCCTCTTGGATAACCTCAGGATTTCTTTTGTTAAACCCTTGGCAGCTTAAAAGTCATCTTGCTTTCCAGCGTCTGAGCCTTCTTCCTTTCTCTTTTCTTCTCTCTTCCCCATACAAGGGCCCCCTCTCTTCACTCAGCTCCCACTCTCCCTCTCAAATGACATTCTTTCTGTACTTGTCTGCACAAACAGCACAAGGCCCAGGCTGTGCTTCTGAAAGCCAGGAATAATGCCTTAGTCTTTTGCAGTGATTGATGCACTATCCATGGAGAATACTGTGCCATGGTCAGAGTGGTTCACAAAGCCATGCACCGTTAGGATACCTGCTGATCTGCTTTTTACTTTCACTGTAACTTAAATAGAAAAATGTGGTGAATGTTCCATGAGTATATGGTCTTCGTGGTTCTTGTTGTTGTTGTGAAGTTGCAGCTCAAGATTTCAAGTCAGATCCAGACAAGGAATCACACATACAGAGATATATGTTACAAATAGGTCTATATTTAATATTCGAAACAACTAAAACTGGAATAAAATGTTTTGCTTGAACAGATCTACAAGGCAAGTCTTTAGTTCAGGCAGTGTAGCCTAGTCTAATCAAACACACAAATCACCTTTACTTTGATCAGTATATCCAGGGAGCTCCAAGCAGCTCACATTTCCTCTCCTAACCCTTTGGCCTGACATCACACAAGTACCTTCCGTGTGTATGCAAAGACTAGAATACAGCCCAGGATGTTCATACTTGCCCAGCTTGGGTGAGTAGTGACATTGTGTTTTACCTTATGCCTGAGCCTGCACCTGGGGCATGCAGGCATCAATTACAGGACAAGTTCTAAAAGTTAAGAGATTTCAATTCCATTGTGATCTTAGTAGCTGAGTAGCTGAGTTCTTTACTATTACCAGGGATGTTCCCATTTCCATCAAGTCAACAGCAGAATTCTCATTAACTTCAGCATTAAATGGGAATATTCACTGAGCATCTGTCAGGGGGAAAAAGATATGACACAAATTGGAGAGTTTTAAATACCTGTACTGAGAACCTTGATCCAAACATACTGAGATGCTGGCAGTTCAGGAAAAGCTTTATTGATAACTCCTTAAGGAATTAACCTTCTGCTTTTCTCTGGTTATGATTTTGTGTAAGGAAAACTTAACCCTTAGGACACTGACATTTTACCAAATCACCAAACAAACAGTCAGAGCACAGCTGGATTTCAGTCAGAAAGTCTCCTGGGCAAGCTGGAGTTTTGAAGATAATAAGATAATTGCAATATTAATTTATATAGATAATTTAAAAATCTAGTTAATTTATAGTTTCTAATTATATGCTATATGTTATTTTTCTGTATGTGTAAGTGTCATGAGTAAAAACTAGAACTGAAATGAGTCTGTAAAGCTCACAAACGTTTTCCAAGTTTCAACAAAAGGTTGCCATCTACTGTTAGTATAATAATAATAATACTAAATAAAACTTAAATGGTGAAACTAGCACTGTAATTGTGGAAGAAGTTTGTGGTTATTTGTGACCTATTTTTCTGATGCACAAGGGAATTTTCTTTGAATGCACAGGCAATAATGTGTTCGTAAATCCTTCTGTATGTCAGAAGGAGAATAGAGTTCATTGTCTGCAAGATCTCCTTATGATTACTTTTCAGCTCTAAAAGTGTTGTAATAGTTTCCAGAACTGGCATTTATGGTATTCAGTATGTTGAGAGAAAATAGGCTTAATTGAAAAGCTTGTTCTAAATGTTCCTCATCTATGTTGTTTTTTGGTTTTTTCTCTGACCGAGTACCCAGAAAAGTGACCTTGCATAACAGATTGCTAAATATATTACTTCTCCTATTAAAAGTTAAAAGCACACACACACACATACATGCACCCTTTACTGAAAAATGCATAAGGGATACATCAAGATCAGGCAGGAATATCTTAACTAAGGACATAAAGACCGATCTGTTATAGACTGCTTCTGTTCTGAGCTGACACTAGCAAAACTATTGTCAGTCTTTTACTTTATATACAGCAGAAGGAGTTAATTATTGGTTAAAAGTCTCAAAGAGGAAATTATCTCTTAAGCACCAAAAGTGAAGGCAATTTTTTTCCATTTTTCCAGTGTTTTTTTCCCATATATGATACTGGAGCAGGAGGTGGATTTCAAACAATTATGGGATTGCTGAATTCCTCCTCTTAACTGGCATACTAAACTTATTTCCTCAAGTGCCATATTTCCTTCCATATTAAAAAGAACTCACTGAATTTTCTACATCAGATTTTGATGGAATAGTAAAATCTATTCCCCTAACAAAGCCTAACATGTTTCAAACAGAACTTGTTATAACTTAAAAAAACCCCTCTGCTCATGTGTTCTTTTATTAGATTCTCAAAGGAGCAACCTCAGCTGCCTGTCACAGGTATGAGCTGTGAAAAGGTTAGAGGCTGTCTGTACTATCTAGAACAGAAGGAATGTAAATAGAGAAAGAGCAAAACCCATGGCTGGTGTCATGCAGTGTCACCTGCATCCAAAGCTGTGAATTTTAAGTGATTTTTCAGTAGGGCTGAGGAGGCTTGGTGTTGCTGCTGATGGAGCATGGTAGAATTGAATGGCTCTTGATCAGCTGTATAACACAGACATAAAATGGAGGGAATACTAGTCATGTTTATTGCCTCAAAGTATGTTTATTTGAGGTACAGAAAGTAAACTTCTGTGATGTAAGTGCTGATCCAGCAGACAGGAGCAGTTTTGTGAGATGCAGTCTAGGATGGATTGAGAAACATAGATTAGTAGCCCTGGGCCCTGGAACTCTGTGCTGGATAGCTTTTTTCACTGTTGTGTGTTAGCCAAAAGCAGTTTCAGAAGTAGCATACAGGTCTCTTTGTTAAGAGGTTATGCAAAACAGCTCAAAGAGCCAAGAACTTTTTGAGAAACAGAAAGGATGGAGTTAGGAAAGCCCATACACAGCAGGAGCTGAGATCATAATCAGGAGCTTGATCATAATCGTAATCATAATCATAATCACACGAAAAACAGCAATAAGGGATTCTATGGAAAAGTCTAAGACTCCCAGTGACATCTTTGCCTTGATTTTTTACTGGTTACACTTGTCTTCAGGTCTCCTAGGTCCCTAAGCCTATAATCAAGGGCTTGGAAATGAAACATTGCCCAGGGTAAGGAAGGGTGGAGTTAAGGACTACATAAGCAGGCTGGATGCAAACCCCATGGGATCAGATAGAATGCCCCTCAGGATGTTGTGGGAGCTGGCTGATGCTCCTGTGACACACTCTGTACACTCTTCAAATTATCATGGGATGCAAACCCCATGGGATCAGATAGAATGCCCCTCAGGATGTTGTGGGAGCTGGCTGATGCTCCTGTGACACACTCTGTACACTCTTCAAATTATCATGGTGTTTCAGAGAGAGGTTTCTGATGACTTGAGAGTAGTAGATAGCCTTGTTCAAAGGGTTGAGGAGGTGGGTCTAAGGATATCAGGCTGGTCAGCCTCACCTTTGGTCCATGGTAAGATTATGAAGCGAGTCCTCTGGGAAGCCAAGTCCATGACTTAAGGAGAATAAAGTGATTGGGAGTATGGACGATGTCCTTAGAAAGGACAAATCAAACTAGGCCAGCTGGATTGCCTTCTGTAACACCCCAGGTAGACAAGAGGTGAGAGGTGGATAGTGTTTTCCTCAGCTCAGTTTCAAGCAATCTCCTGTAGTATATTTACAGACAGATTGGTGAGATACAGATTCTACAGATACAAACTATACAGCAGGTGGAAAACTTTCTGGATCACCAGGCTCAAGAAGTAATGATCAGCATTATGAAATCTGCTGTCAAGTACTTGTGACATTGGAATCAGTCAGGGACTAGGAAATGTTTAAAGCATCATTTTGCTTGCAGATTTTGTAATTATAAATGTTTTGATTCTGAATAAAAAGCAAAATTTTCTAACTTTCAGACTCTTTAAGAAACTGAATCCAAGAATACGCTGTGATTTTTTTTTTTTTTCCTTACTTTCTTGGCCTTCCTAAGATATTTTACCTTTGTTTAATACTGATTCTTGTGTTAGATTTGTCAGTCTGTAGTTGTCAGTCAGTTGAAAGAAGACAGGTCATATCAAGATATTGCTAGGTGTAATAAAGGAAGTATCTTCTATACATGACAAGACATGCCTATTGCCAATAGATTTTCACTTTGCCATCCTTTACTGTGACTGTCCTAGTCCCAAACTCTTCTGGGAGGTGTCTTACATTAGCTCAAGTGCCTTTTCAGCGGTGGCAGTAAATATTGCTTTAGAATTAGAAATTCTCTAGCTCTGATTTACCTAGTGCTGGTGATAGGGTGGCTGGTGGACACAACAACAACAAAAAAAAGTCCAGTAGAAGATATGGCAGTGTTTTAGGACTTTCCTCATCTGATGTTGTCAGTGAAAACATTTCATTAAAAACCCACAGCAGAAGCATCTGGCTTCAGTGTATCCGTAGTGTTGCTCTTCTGTGGCATTGAAAGGCATGTCTTTTTCATAGGTGAGTTTTATCTTTTGTCTGCATGAGCAAACACACGTGGTAATATTTTTCCCATGGTCAGAACAGAGATACGGCATGAAAAATGAAGCCATGGCCAAAACAGTTTTCTCTATGCAAGAGAAGACTCAGTGGGGATCTTATGATATATGAACACCTTTAGAGGAGCATGTGAAGAAGATTCAGTCAGGCTCTTTCCTGTGGTGTTCAGTGACAAGACAAGAAGCAATGGGCACAAATGGAAACACGGGAGGTTCCATTTGAACATCTGAAAACAGCTTTCCGCTGTGAGGATGACCAAGCACTGGCACAGGTTGCCCAGGAGTTTAGACCAGGTGACCTTCAGAGATCCCTTCCAAGCTCGAGTTCTGCGATTCTGAGAAGCTTTTCCCATAGGAAATGGTGGCATAATCTAGCAATCCCTTCTTGTTTAAGAATAGTACTTTTGTACTTTTCCAGTAGTATGGAGTGCTAAGGTTAGACAGGAAGGAGTGGAAGGTAACATGTAAATGGCAACATGTAGCTGTGCTTAAGCACGCTGACCTCCTCCAGCCATGTAACCACACAAAGGGTTCCTGTACTTATTTGTAAAGACAGTTTTGTCCCTTCTTCACTTTCAGTTTTGTTCTTTCTTCAATATACGCATACATATTATGGGTCAAAATTTCAGTCACATGAAGAAAACCCAAAAAGGTCTTGTTATGTAACTATCAGTTATTAGATTGCTACAAAAATCATGGAAGAGGCGTTAAATGCAGTGGGATTTATGAAAACCATTTCCCAGAGGATATAACACTAGATCTACAAAATAATAAAATTTAATATGGAACATGTTTTTCTGTTTTGGAGAAAAGCTAATCTTTCGAAGAGAGCTTTCTAGGCTTAATTGGTCACAGTCCCTGGTGAGGACACAATGTTACAATCATCTGCGAAACTTCGCAACTTGGAGCAGAAACATGTCAGACGTCTTTTCAGTTCATTCACATCAGTTAGCATACGCTGAGTCCAGGGACAGCAATGATCCAAAGAGGAAACACGATTTTAAATGGGCAGATTTAGTGATAATTGGTTTTTGTTTTGTACCAAACTTTGAAAAATATGGGCTTTTTTGCAGATTGTATGAATTGAAGTGTCACTGAATGTAATTGTTCTGATTTTCAATGTTTCTGATTTTCAATTTGTTTTTTTTTTTTCTTAAGCAACTGTTGAAGACTGAGGATTATATAATAATCATAACTATATAATTATATTTCTAACTATATTATTATAATTTATAAATATTATACTATAGAATGATGATATGATCATAGAATCATAGAATGGTCTGGGTTTGAAGGGACCTTAAAGATTCTATTTTTTTCTAATTTTCTAGATTGATCTAGTTCCAACCCCCCTGCCATGGTCACGAACACCTTCCACTAGACCAAGTTGCTCCAAGCACCATCAAATTTGGCCTTGAACAGTTCCAGGAATGGGGCCCCCAGAACTACTCTAGACAAGCTGTTCCTGTGTCTCACGACCCTCACAGTAAAGAATTTCTTCCTAATATCATATCTAACTCTATTTTAGTATAAAGCCATTACATTTATAATCTCATCTTCCATTAAGAAAAGAGCACTCCAAAATGTAGTTGCATGTTTTTTCTCCCCTTTTGAGCAGCCCATCTAAAAATGTGCTCTCTTGGTGTTTTAATGGTTTTCTACAGAATCTCATAATTTCTGACTGAGTCTCAGGATTTTGAAAGATGGAGCTGTGCAATTTTTCTGCTGTCATGGAAAAACATGTGACGTATACCAAGCAGCAAATTAAACTCTTCAGGACTGAAAGAGGCATAAACAAAATTCCTTTACTTTTAAAAATCTTAGTTTCTTTTCACAGTAAGGAGCACCTTTCTGATGACTACTGAAAAACACAGGTCTCAAGAAAGGCTTCTTTGTCCCTTTGGACCCAATAGTCTTTATCAGTGCTCCAACATTCATTGTGCATAATACTTTCACACATTTTCCTTTAAACAGTGCTTTTAACAAGCTTGAAGAATAAGAAAATTTGTTTTCCTGAAATGAATGGCAAAGCCCCAATCATTGTCCAGCCCTCATCCACAGGACCTAGGCAGATTCCTATTCTTTTCTGCAGATCCAGCAGAGGGAGCTTGTTTTACCCAGAAAGAAATGCTCAATTGAAATAGCAAGTTGTTTAAAGTCTGAGGGAAGAAAACATTACTTAACCACAAGAAAAAAGTCAAAATTATATGAAACAAGTTATTAAGTCTTAGCAGACAAATCATTTGGAATGGTTTTCATGCACAATTGTGTAATCTAGTAATACAACACAAAAACCCCAAAACAAAACAACACAAAATAACCAACGAACCCCATGATCTGTGTTTGACTGTAATAATACTTTCATTATGCAATACTTTTAGTCAAAGTGAAGTCTAAAATCAGGAGGAATTCCGTCATTTTAGTCATCATAAAAATGTATGTCATGAGAGGCATGGCAGTTACCTCTTCCCCTTAAAATTATTATTTGTATAAGGGAACAGCATCTAAGTAAAACTGAAATTGTATGGGTTAATACTTAGGAAGGCTTTAAATACTTATAACCTATTATCATTGTTCAGACTGTTGTTAGGCATTTGAGTTTGAGTCACATTTAGGAGATCATTGTACGTGTTGTTAAAATTATACACCTGTTGTGGTTTATCTTCTTTTATTTGTTTCATCTAAGATTTGAAAAGCATCTTTTCATCAGCCATGATAATGTAGTTGGCTTGATTTTACAGGTATTAAAAATAATGTCTGGATTTCACAGATATGAAAAATAATAATTTATAGTTAGATGTCTCGCTGAGGACTGGGAAAACATAGAAGAGAAATCAAATATCTGGGCTCTATTTGGTTTGCTCTCCCCACAAAATACAACAATAATGAGTGCACTGTAGACTGAGGACACTGATAGCATGCTGCAAAATGAGGGAAGATGAGGGCATGTTTGATAAACATTTCTTAGTACTGGTTATTACAGAAGAAGTGATTAATTATCTCTGGCTTACATTAATCTTTTCAGGTTATACCCATTTAAGATAACTTAAATAATTATTTTTTGGTAATTGCTTGATTGCATAAATATCAGGATACTATAGCAGTAACTGCTATTAATGCATCCTAAACAGAGTTCTTTAATTATGCTTAGGAATATATTTTGATTTTGAAATGACACTGACATATCATTTATATTATTAATATCTCAGTTTCATAGGCAGTGTACTATCTCTTCGGAGAAACAGAGATTTGCTAACATTAAGAAATTACATTCTCACAGTGCCTTTGGGAGTGTTTTACAGGTGTGTTCTAGCTTTGGCCAGGACCTGGAGGTTTATTCCATACCACATTACACCATTGACAGGGGAGGGGACAAGATACTCTCTTTTGAGATGAAGCGTGAAAAAAAAGTGTCATTTTCTGTCATTGTTCATTGTCTCTACGTCTATGGTGAGCATTTTTGCATTTGTATCACCCTCTTTTCCATACTCTTGTTGTTAATATTGTTGCTGTTACTATTTGTTTTCTTATCTCATTGCTGTTTAAGGTAAATTGTTCTTACCTCAACCCATGATTTTCAGCTCTTGTACCTCCAAATCTCAACTCCATCCTGCCAAGTGGCAAGTGGAAGGGTAATGGGGGAGTAAACGAGCAGCACATGATTTGGCAGAGTCTCGGTGGGGAATTGAATTGGGAAGTATCATTCCTAAACCACAAGGTGAAAAACCAATCTGTAGATTGAACGAGATGCCTACTGTGGTCAGCTGATGCAAGCCTGTGTCCAATCTTCCTAGTCCCTTTCATTCTGCTGACAGGCGAGTTATCAACCACTCTAGCACAACTGAGCTAGATTATTATTCTTGTTCCCTGTCAACATTCTCCAAAATCAGAAGTGCTTATGTCTCACTCCTAACTAGTCTTTCCTACCATGAAAGATGTTTAGGGAGCAGGAGGGCCTGCTTAGAGGATGAACAGAGGGCTGGTTATGCCAGGGTTTGTGACCTGGTTGTAATACTTGGTGAATGCAGCAATGATTAACAGAGGGGAGGTGGCAGCAGGAAACCAGATTCAATTACAAAAAGAACAGTATGTGAAACTGCAATCACTTTACAGCCCCAAATTTTATAAAATGTCTTTCCTCATCAGATATTTAAGATTATTCTGATGTACATCAAAAAGGGAAAGGTAGGAACATGCTGAGAATTCTGTGGCAAACAGCACTACTGCTTACAGAGAAAACCTGGTGTCACTTTCCTTTTGGTACCGCATACAACTATTTTCTTTTCTCTTTTTTTTTTTCCTCCCAAAAAGACTGTGTATTAAAAGCAGATTTTCAATGAAACAAATCAGATCATATCAATGAAAATCTGAATTTTCCAAATATTCAAAATGTGGATGCAATTGGTTAAATCACTATGAAATAACAGTTCTGTGTTTTCCAGATCAATTTAATAACACTGAACAGATTATAATAGTTTTTAATTAATTTCTGAGGTTCAGCTTATAATATCCAGTTCCTAGACTGATTTTTAACCTGGTAATATTTTAACATTTTGTTATTTCACAGGTATAAGTTGAGCAATTGTTTGAGTTTTTCTAAAAATAAGTATTCTCTAAAAATGTTCAAACACCTCTCAGACCATTTAAATGCAGAGCAAGGGATCATTAATTAGATTTCTGAAGGAAGTCAGAAGCTTGACGTTATTTTGCCTGCTCCTTATGAGCTCTTGCTAGCTAAATCTTAACTACCAGACAGATGCAAACCACATAATTTTTATACTTTGCAGCTTTGAAGCATAACAAAACATCATGAATATAACCAATTTTAGCTGCATGTGGAATCTTAAATAAGACAACTGAGGATTTTTTCTAGCAATATATGTGTGGGGTTTGATAGAAAGCTTTTGGTTTATTCACTTGTTTGCATTCAGCAGACACAATAAAAGACCATATCATGGAGTGTAATGTCTTTCTAACTTTAGGACTAAAAACACTACAAAGTTCTGCTACCTCCAGAGTTTCAAAGGCCTCTAGGTGGCTCCCGTTCTGTCATCCCCTGAGCAGACCTTCCTTACTCCAAATAGTATGTTGAAGAAGTAATTTGCACTACAAAATCTGACCATAATAATCTGAACACCTTTGGTTTAATGTAATAATAGCTTTTAAAACCTAATAGTTTTGTCACCACCAATAGAAAATACATGCAGGTTTTTTAGTGCAGGTTGTCAAGCTGGTTATTTAGGTAGCTTTCACCACACTGCACCCCACATAAGGTTTTGAATTAACAAAAGCTATCCCCAGAAAGATAAAATGGTACATTAAATAAAAGAAAGCAAATATTGCAGTATCTTTTCATTGCAATCCAAAAAGTCTCACAGAAGCAGGAGAAGTGCTAGCATGTTTGTGGTCAACATCTGACAGCTGCCAGTGGGATGATATCTACAGAGAAATGAATTTGAGTTCTCATGGGCACCCTGCTACACTGCTGTTATCTCACTGACTGTTTTACTAGCCTGACGCTTTGGATGGTGTTGTCAGCATTATACAGAATGGACTTGTGATAAATTTATAATATACCATCCACTATTCTTTTGAGGTTGTTTAAAAATTTTTAAGTCTGAAGAAAATATTGAAAACAGATGAGAAAAGATTTTTTGGCAACCAAATAACAGCAAGAATCCTCCTGTCTAGATTATGCAGAGGGATTTGAACATGGGATATTCAGAGCAATGTTCTGGTGATACCAAGGTTACCTTTCTTTGAAAAAAACATTTGTAACATGAGTGGCAATATATCCCTAGAAAGACTCAGAGAAGAAACCTGAAAGCATCTGTACAAAAGGTGAAGCACCATCTCAAGCAAAATTATACAAAGATTTGATTAATTTGCACAGAAGTTTAAGTAATTGATCTGTGTATGGACCATCTTGTCTTTTACTTGTGTTGTGACATGATTTTACTCTGGAAATCATGACCTACCAGTAGCAGCTGAAATACAGAAGGAATCTTTGTGAGTTCTTTTAGGGAATGTTAGAAATTTTTTTTTGTTTCCTGAAACAGCAATGAGAGCAGTCTGGTAGCTGAAGATAAATTCTTGGCTAGCATCAAAATTTGTAAAGTTGTTTCAGCTCCACAGGTGCTATGAGCTGGTGACAGTAGGCAAATGTGGCTGCCATCATATATCTATACCTTCAGAGCCACAAAGCAAGACTCCCTGCCAGAGATTGGTATTGCTTCTGATCCACTTCCCATGTTTTCTAGGAATGGCAATATATTGGTAGAAGGATTATACTATGCTGCTAATGACTATTCATGTATCAGAGGAATTATGCAACTAGCCATTAAGATTTCAGGAAACCAACAAAGTGTTTTGAACTGAAGAAGCACAGGACTTGAGCTGCACACAATAAGAAAAACAAAACATTCATATTTGCTGGTTGGACAATGTTGCCTAGACCCAGGTCAAATGACAAGATGTTTGTCTGCAGAACTGCAACAGAAAGGTCATTTCATGCTTTGTTGCATAAGTGTGTTGATGGAAATCTTCATATTGGAACATGTTAGATAAACCTATTTATTTCCAAGAAGAAAACCTCAACCTTAATTAAAAATGTTCTAGGTTTCATATGCATCTTGTTTTATGAAGGCTGAGCTTCTGAGAGTCTAAGTAATTTGCAAATAATTTTTCCTTTTATAAGCAATCACTTAATTAAAAAAAAAAAATTGGTTTGAAATCCTTTTCCAATTTTAAAAGATGCCCAGGTACCATCCATTGCCAGATTCAATCTGATTATAGGACTGAAATAATCTGATAAGTATTCCACTTGTAACAGCTGGTCTGAAATTTTTGCCAGTCTTCTTCATAAGAGAAGTGTATGTAAACATTTCCTTTGTGTTTTTGCCTCATGGTTATCCTTTCCAAGAACAAGCTGTAAATCAGGTTAAGTGTGGCTTCTGTAAAATTTCTCTCACTACTGCCATAGTTATCATAGAATCATAGAACAGTCTGGGTTGGAAAGGACCTTAAAATTACAACCCCCCTGCCGTGGGCCTTGCACTAGACCAGGTTGCTCCAAATGCCATCCAACCTGGCCTTGAACATTTGAGTGGGGCATTCCTAATTTCACTGGGCAGCCTGTTCCAGTGCCTCACCACACCTACATGTTTTGTAAATAGTCCCTGTCCATCTTTTGGTTTTTTTTGTCGGCTTCCTTCAGGTACTCAGTAACCACAATTAGGTAGCTATGAAGCCTTCTCTTTCCTGGTTGAACAAACCCAATTCCCTCAGGCTTTCCTCATAGGAGAAGTGCTCTGATGGAAAAGTTTCTTCTGAATAGCTTCAGTATTGTCTGAACAGCCAAGCAATCTACATTTGCTTAGCTCCTCTAACACCCAAAAGTCAGAATTTTGCAAGTGGGTCTTAAATGTTTGTTTAAAATGGTGGCCTTGTCTGTAGCTATCTGTGTAACTACATCAGTTATGAGTACAAGAGGTAGGATTTCAAACCAGACGTCACCTAACAACTGTCTGTTCTGATCTGACGTGCTCATTACAGAGGGAGAGATCACCTCTGAAATGCATTGCACCTAGAACAACCTTCAAAAATTAAAAAATTAAAATTAATACTGGTCATGAATTAAGACAGGTTTTGGCATCTGTGTGCCAGACAGACTGAGAGAGCTGGATGTGATTCATTTTAGCTTTCATTATCTATACTCTGCTTTCTTTTCAGCATTATGTGAGTCATGTTTCTGCACCAGAACTCCAGCTCAACAGTCATAGGATGTTTTAGGGATTTCCTCAGGATCATATAGTCTAAGTTGCCAGACAGGTTTACTTAAAGGTAGGTTTATTATCCAGTGCATTGTTTAGACACTATAAAATTCATATATTGATGAAAAACATTTACTATCTTTTACATTAAGCCAGTACTAACTTAAGATGAGAAATTAATTTAAAAAGTGATTTTAAACTGTGAGATGTTTATCATCAAACTCAGATTATGATATAGGATTTTTTTAAAAAACTTTATTGGAAAAGACACTAACACACTTCAAACCCAAATATATACATACCCTAAACATTCTGCAGTCTGCATTGAATTCTCATATAATCCTCTACACATAACAACTCAGATAACTAAAAGTATGTATAATAAGAGGCTCAATTTGTACATTTTGCATAGTTACAGAGATAACACTGTGTTACAAACTTTTAGTTTAACCAAGAACTCTTCAGACTAATTTAGTGGTGCCTTGTCATTAATATGATTGCAGTGAAACTTCGTTTATCAAAGAATTTGCTTTGGAATGCACACCCATTTGTGAGGCTCACTTATTTTTCTCAGGAAAGTGCACAACAGGCCTTAGCACCTGAGTTAGCTCTTCTGCATCCTTGGCACAGCTCAGAAGCCTCTTACTCTGGGGCCATTTCGCTGGAAGTTATGTTACTGTTTAAGTGTGCAATAACCCATTGCATGTATCCATGGGTTACTTTACATAAATACAATATAAACAGAGCACAGGTTGAGTCCAGTGAAAATTTAAGTCATGATACACAAGGAAAGGCCTAAAGTAAAAAGTAACAAAAGGTGAAGATGTTCAAGGCAAAGTAAGGTAAGGTGAAGATGGATTACAGGGTGAGGGGATTTTACTAGCAGCAACAGCAGAATCTGAACTGCAGCAGTAACATTTCCTGCAACATTGAAACTGTATTACAGATGACTCTGCAGATGTCTTGGGGCAGAGATCTGCTTTACCACTGTGAGTTAGGGTGCTTATGCACCTGAGCAGTCTTGCTATCCCCTAGTAGCTAGCTACACACTGAACACAAATGATGACTTTAGCTCACCTCTGCTTGGCTCTGAGTTTTGCCTTATTCTGGAACCCTCTTTTCAATGATGTTGTCATTGCCTGCTCTAGTGTCAAGTAACCCTATGAGCACAGCTAAGTTTCTTCTGCTTCTGCTACCAAGTTAGGCCCAGCCACTGGTTCTTGGTTAATTTTTAAATGGAAGCACTGGAAATACGGTGTGCCAGGATTATTTCAAGGAGACCTGCTGGTGTTCAGCACCATTAGATCATTATATTCTGAATTTCCAAATGAATCAAGGTCTTATCTAAATTTCAGCAACCACAATCAACTAAAGAACCTAACTTGCTATCAAACCAAGGAATCCCCAGAGCCTTATGCTTTGTATTCAGACATGCTGACACAGTTTAATGTGACAGGTTTTTCCCTTGATGCCAACAGCAACTAGTAATGTTTAACAGTTACAAACGCACAAGATGAGTCAAAGGCAGAAGCTTTGATTCACACCTACTAATGTCGTAAGCATGCTTTTTAGCTTAAAATGTTACAAAAATCACTCCTGTTCTTGAATGACACACAGTACCACACAATTAATAGGTTTGCATTGGGTTTACTGACAATAATAAGGTTTATTTTCAACAAAAGGGAGGTATGGAGGATGGAAGCAACAAAGAGAGATTACTGGGCTGCAAGTAGGCCTTAAATATGAAGTGGCTAGGAATTTTATCTACATTAGACCATGCACAAGTATTATTGATGTAAAAGTCTTTCATTTAACACAAAGTCTTACTAAGAATTGCAATTAGAGCTATACATATGTGTTTAGATGCAGAAATGTAGCCTTGTGCCACACAGATAAAATAATTTAGATCTTTGGATCAAATCCAGAACTTCAAATACTGAGACAAAATAATTTCCAATAAATGGAATTAATTTGCAGCACAATTGTGAGCTTTCCTGTTATTATTCCAGCACATACAACCAGGTATGTGGTGTACATGCCCATACAACACTGGGTGAAGATATTAAAAAAAACAAAAACAAAAACAAAAACAAAAACAAAAACAAAGAGAGAGAGAAAGAGAGAGAAAAGAAAACCAGCATGGTCTGAACACAGTAGTAAACTGGCATTTTTTTATTTTTTTTTTTAATTTGTGGCTATTAGATAGGCAACTCCTTTTTTCATAATCACATGGAATTTGCCTGAAACAATGTAATCTATATTCACTGTAATCTATATAATCTTTATTCACTTTGGCAAAACAAGAAGCTGGAAAATTCCAGGAAACCTTGCTAATCTGTAGTAATATATAGTTATATAATATATAGCAATTAAACATTCATATCCATCACTGAGTACCTCCAACTCCCAGGAAAAATCTAGCACACACATGTGCTGGGCAAGATGCAAGTTACATAACCTTTGTCAGTTCTGAAAACATAGAAGTTTTTGTACCAACTAAGATGTTCAATCTCCAGCTATTGCTTACTTCTCTGGCTAACACAGACTTTGTGGATTTTGACAGGGAAGATTGTCAAGCTTTCAGTATCCCATTTCTTGGCACTCATGGACTCCCTCTGCTCAACTGCCTGTGCTGTTAAGTACATATATACATTACAGAAATGTTAAATTTTTTTTCAAGCACTGTCATTTCACATTTGGTTAACAGGTTTGAGTTGCTCTTATTCTTGGGTTTTTTCCTTTTCCCAAGAATTAGAATCTCAAGGCTGGCTGGCCCCTCTGGAAACCTCTAGTACCATGGTGACTTGAGTAGGATCAGCCACAGCTAGCTGCCCAATATTGAGTCAGGTTTGAATACCTCAAGGAGGGAAGCTCCACAACCTCTCTGGGCAATTGGTGTTCAACTACCTTCACAGAAAATAAGTTTTTTTAATATTTTAATATTTAAAAATAATTTTCCTTATTTAGATTACTGCTCATCACTTTCTGCCCTATCACTGCATACAACAGATAGGAGCCTTGCTCCAACATCTTTACCCTCCCATCGGATATATTCACATTGATAAACTCCTCCCCCAAGCCTGCTCTTCTTGAATGTAAAAAGCACCAGGTCCACTGTTTAAGCTGCAAGCCCGTCATCATCTTTGTGGTTCTTCAGTGGACTTGCCCCAGTGTGTTCCCAGTCTCTCTTTCACCTGAGAGCCCAGCACTGGACACACCACTTGGATGTGTCTCAGCAGTGCTAAGGACAGAGAGAAGGTCACCTCTCTTGACTTGTTGTAATGTTCTGCCTGATGCAGCCAGGGTGGTTTTTGATCTTTGCCACAAGGGTACACTGTTGGCTCATGGTCAGCTTGGTGTCCATCAAGATTCCCTGGCTGTTTTCTGTCACACTGCTCTCCTGTTGGTTAGCACCCAGCATGTGCAGGAGCGTGGGGTTGTTTGTCCCTGGATGCCTGGTTTGACATTTTTTCTTGCTGAATTTCTGAGAGTTCCTGTCAGCCCATTTCACCACCCTGATGGGGTCCCTTGGGATGGCAGCACAACCATCTGGTGTATCCACTAATTCCTTCCACTTCTTAAAATAATTAACAAAATTGTGAAAATACTTGATATTATCAATCTTCACTTGTTATCACTGTCAGACATAGAATTAAAAAGCAAAACTAAATGGCAGGTATCAGATCTTCAATAAGATAATTATTAGAATAAATCTACTAGAACACTTGTGTTTTGAAACCTTAATTCTCAAGCCTGAACAGAAATCCTTCTTTAGTGACTCACTGCTCTCAACATTTTCTATTTAACTAGCTTTGATATTCTTCTGCCACATCTGTTCAAAACCTGTCACAATGTGCCAGCTTGCTGTGACAGTCCGGTGGTTGGTACTATGTGCTATGGCAAATTTGGTTCAAATCTGGTGTACAGCAGGAGGGGAACGTATTTTCATGCTTCCTTTTCAACAATGTTTTAAATAATTATGTAACTTTGAACGTGCTTTCACCAGGTTTTCCCCCCGCCTTTGTTTTCCAAAGACAGAAAGAAAATTCACAGACCAAAATTATTTCACGTTTGGAGCTAGATATTGGCCGAACAGAAGGCTATGGGAGATTTCATCAACAAACTGCAGTTGCCAAAAGGAGCAGGAATATTTTTCTGCCACCATAACATTTGAGCCCCTCTTTGGCAGGTATTCGATCGGCAGCTCCGTTTTCAGCCGAGGGATGCCCGGGGTGCCGCAGCAGCAGCGGCCAGCCCGGGGAGGATGGCCGCAGGTGGCATGTTCTAGCCGGCCCACACTAGATGGCAATGCTTGCCCGGCTCTGCAAAGCGGGATGCAAAAAGCTGCATGGGACACGTCCTTTGTAGCCTGCCGTGATCGTATAGTGGTTAGTACTCTGCGTTGTGGCCGCAGAAACCTCGGTTCAAATCCGAGTCACGGCACGGTGGGAACGCGGCTGTTTTAGACCTCCCGTCTGGGGACTGCGCCGGGGAGGCGACACCCCGCAAACCCTCACTCTGCAGAAAGCACTTCAGTCTCCGATTTACAGAAAAAAACAGGTGAGAGAAAGCAGCAGCTGCACAAAAGAAAGGTTCATATGTCTCACCGATACCTGACAAGGTATCAGCAGCCCTCTGTGCACCATGAGCTTTTCCGTCCCTTTTTGTGTGATTTCAACAAGATCACGCAGATGTTGCTGTACTAATGTTGGCTGGGACAACATTTTCTCCAATTTCACACTATCTGACAATTCTTTTAACAAATTACCTTCCCAGCAAACATTAATTTCTTCCTATGATTTGTTCCCAGGGATTACTCACCACAAAGGAAAATTTCAGAAGAGTTTTTCTAGAAAGAGCAGCAAAAGAGGCACTAAATCACATGCGAATTATTTCTTTACCATGAGGCTTCATAGTATCTTTACTCAAAGAATAATATATTTATGAGATGAGTAATCAATGGCAGCAAATGTAAGGCATCATGTCTAGGTATAAATTTTATAAAAGAGAAACAAGACACTGCTGGAAGTGCAGTGTCCTTTTTTTTGGGGGGGGAGGGGGTGGGGGGGGGGGGGAGGGGAGGAGAGGATGATGCAACCGAAAGGATTCTGCCACAGGGTAGAAAAATGGTCCAATAAGATTCCCTGTTTATCAAAGCAACATTCATTCCTTCTGCCCATTCTGCCTGCTGGGTGTTTCTGTCTGCTAATGCAGCAGTGCTAGGGACCAGTGGCTTTCCAGTATGGGAAAGGTGAGGTAGAGAAGCTGGCTGAAAGGTACAAGGGAAGAAATTTTGAAGAGACACTCCCAGGCGCCTACTGTTGGCAATTTGTATGCTGACTGGATGGTGTGGCAACACAGTTCTAATTTGTTATTAATAGAATATGCTCAAAAATTTATTAACAAACTTAGATTATTTAACCAACTGGAATTTTATCTATAGACAGCTACTCATCCTGATGACTGAAGTAAAGAGTGCTCATTTTAACTGAATGATTTCTTCATACTGAAGCACACGGCCCGACTACAGGTGAAGAGAAGAAGCAGGTTGAAAAAGGAGGAAGCAACAGATACTAATTTATAGCAAATGGATTTATGTTTCTGACAGTTGAGGCCAGATTCTCAGAATTTTTCCTTACTGAGGATGGTGCATGTCCTTCTGAGGCCAAACATCATTCAGGCAACCAGACAGAGTATTCACAACTCCTGGCAAACTTCCTTCAGGTGTTTGTCCAGACTTATCTTGAAACTATTAAGATGAAAAGGATTGCTTTTAAAGCAGAGCTCACAAAACTCTGAAGACCTGCAGGGAATATTTAATTCCATTTAACCCCTCTATCAGCAAACAGAATTAAGAATGACCTTAGGGTGAAACAAAACTGGTGAACCAACTGCAAATCTCTTTGTAGAAATGATATTTTTGTCTTTCTGGAAGACTTTGTGTTTCTTGTATTCGGACTTCTAGAGTCCTTTTGCAATTATTTTTCAGTCAAGCTCAGTTCTTATGCTAAAAAACCCAACAATGCAGCCTTCAAAACATGTTTCCAGCACAAATTTTCTATGATGTGATAATTCTTTTACTGTTGCTTTAGCAAAATAATTCAGACTGCTTTCTCAAGTGTAACAGTAAAATACCAATTTATACCATATGGTTTTTATACAGATGTCTTCGTAGCTATATGGTAAAGAAATTGTCTTCCCTGTGTCAAGAGAAAGGTCAGTACACCTTCTCACCTTCAGATGCATGGTGAATAATAACAATAGTACAGGTCCCAGGATAAGCACATCCTAGTATGCCAGATTTTCCTAAATAATTTAGATATAATTATGGAGAGTAAAAATTAGAGGTTTGCTGCTCATATTAGAGAACAACAGAGGAAAAAAAATCTTTATTTGAGGAGCCTGGAAGCATGAGATCTGAACTTGGAATTCAGGAAATAAATAAATAAATAAATAAATAAATAAAAATTACCAGAAAAATTGAGGGAGCTCTGTTGTTGGCTCCAGGCACAACTTTCAGGTGAAAGAGGTACAAAGGTTCTAGTTGAGCAGCACAGAGATGCTGATTGTGTTGATATTACAGATTGTGCTATAAAAGAATCTTTTTGCTAATTATTACAAAATACCAAAACTATACTCTCTTCTCAAAGAATTTAAAGCACTTTGAATTTAAAGCACGTTTTGAGATCCTTTTGGACTGAGGCTTTTTTGAGGTGAAAACTGAATTCTTTTGGAAGGACTATCACAAAGTGTCATGTCCTGAGATGTATTTGGTGCAGAGAAAACATACACAACACAACATTTCTGTATAAAAGAGTGGAAGAAAAAGTTGTAAAACATTTAACACAAGAATTAATTTCATGAAGCTTTGTGAAAGAATTATTTATCAGATGTGTTTGAATCTGAATCTGAATGGAAGAGCTGATTTGTTTCTGTGAAATTTTAAATCAAAATATTACATCTATAAAGATTTTAGAATAAAGAAAAATGAGAACTTGATTAAGATGAAAACAGATAGAGAAATAATTTTTTTAAAAAGTGAGACATAAACCATTAGTTAGATAGTTTTGGAGACATTTGGTGGGTTTGGGTTTGTGCTGAGCTTTTGACAAAGAAGTAAAACCAGACCCTACTCAATAGTTTGAATTGTAGTCAATTGAATTGAATTGAATTGACTGTAAGACTCAAACCTGAGTCAAAGCTTACCAAAAGCAGCACAAGTCAAAAGCTTCAAAAATTGAACAAGAATCTACACATGTGTTCTGGTACAGCTCTCTCCAGTGCTGCAACTGCTAAAGCATTATGAATAAGAAGCATTCTTATTTAGAGACCAGGACAAGTTTTCTTTCAAGAAACACCAAAGACAGATTATGAGAACAGGACTGCAACATCAGACATTGTTTATGTAGTTCTGTTTACACATCAGGCTCAGGAATTTCTCTGCCTGCCAAATTTTTCCCAATTACCACCCATTCCACAATAATAGCCTGTAAACTCAGGGCTGAATTTCCAGAGGTAAAATCATCCCACCTGTGAACTCAATTCCTGGCATTCCTTGCTAAAGCACAACCAGGTATTTAAGCTTTCAGAAGTTCTTTTTATCACATATTTCCTTTCAAAGAGTCTACTTGACCACAGCTTTTTGAAAGGATTTCAGAAGGGACCTATAAAAGTTTTAATATGAGCTGCACTCCTGTAAAGAGAATGAAAAAAACAGAATTAATTTGATTTGATGACTTCAGGTTCAAAACAGCCATTGCCTTCTATCCTGCTCAACACCGGATACGGACATCAGACTGGATACAACCACCTTTGCTGCGCTCCTGAAAAATGAAGAATAACAGAAACCTACAGTAGACTCTATTAATGCTGCAACAGTTTTTCAAGACTTTATGGTCAGTGCTGCATTTTCAAAATACCTGTCTTTCTCTATAACTTGAAAAGTCTAGCAGTTTTGGCCCTAATCAACAGCTAATGTTAAGATACAATAATGAGAAAGAAATCTTTCCCCAATAACATAATGAGTACATAATATTAGTGTTTAGTTTCAGTTCTAAGAAGCAAAGTAGTTGTGCTGGGTATATGGATAGACACCTTCATGTCTTAACGATTTCATGTTTTATGCAGAATGAGCCATGAATGAGAACAATAGCAAGCACCAAATGACATGGGAAAACTGCAAAGGAAGGAATGTACTCTTTTCTTATTCCTTGTTTTTAAACTACTATTCATTTTGTGCTTGCTTTCAGTTTGCTTCCTAAAGGTAGAGAAAGCTGCTGACCCTGCTCTATGGCTCCCAAATTGCTCTTAGACAATAAAAAATTCAGAGTTTCAGAAACAGATTTATGTAAGCCCATTAATATTTTTAATACTTTATTATTACTATTTAGACCATGGTTTCCAGCTGGAAAAGTGTTATGTGGACATGTCTACTAGACATGACAACCCACATATTCCAGCAACATACAGGCAAACCTTCGTGCAATTCAAGGTTCAAAATTAGTTCCAGAATTACCTCTTTGTGTTTCTAGTCTGCTGTCCTGTTATCCTTGGAAACTCTTTTGCACTGAAGTTTTTGTTTTCTTTTTTTTTAAAGAGAAGAGAAAATTGATAAATATTTTCTCATGAAGTGGAATGCTGGGAGACATCTGCACTTGCATGTTTATATTCCAAACTGAAGCTGGCTTTTAATTTTCATTTTCTTGTGGGAAGAATAAATAACTGCAGGGGGGGGTGGTAAGAGAGCTCTGATTATCTGCCTGCACCATCCTTGATCTCAGTTTATAACGCTACCATTGAGCTAGCAAAACAAATATTGGAATCCCAAATAAAATAAATCAAACTAAATAACCACAGTTTTCCAGTTGGCAGTCATTAAAAAAGAATGCCATTTTTAAAAAGGGCATTCAGAATTTGTCTGCTGTCCTAATGAAATTCTTCAAAATCATCAATAATTATAATAAGGTAATATTTAGCTACAGATGAACACTGGATATAGAGAAGTCAGTTCCAGGTAGGTTGAGGTCAAGCAGGGGTGAGCTTTGAGTGTTTTGGCAGCCTCAGGATGATGCATGAGTAGAGCAAAATATTTGGTGTGGCAATTTTTGAATTCCTTTTTTAGGACTTAATTCACTAGGATTCTTTAAAGAGTACGTGCACCTGTGATGAGTTAATTTACTATTTCTGGATTTCATAAAATCTAACACAGCAGATGACATTTCTGAAAAACTACCACTATCTACAGGGATAGAGTACAAAAGATCATCCTGGTCTTTTCATGCTAGTACATATTTCTAAATTGCTTTCTTTTGGGAAATCAGCCACATCTGTCTCATCAATTAGACCAAGAATTCATGAGCTAATTACTCTGACATGCTCCTAAAAGGCTGAATGATATTTAACTAGGAATTCTAAGGCAAATCAGAGGAATACTCAAAGATATTGTGAAGAATATAACAGAAAGAGCTCTCGTGAACCTGAGGAAGGTCAAAACATGCCAGGGGTCATTAGCATATTACACCAAAACTAGGACATGTAAGCCCATAATCCCCAAAGTTGATGTGCCCTCCCAGGTTTTCAGCCATACCTCAGGGCTCTGATTTTTCCCGACACTGATGTTAAAAAAGATTTGTTTCACTTTCTCACTCAGTAGGATGGCAAAATATTTTCCTGCTCCCTTGGAGAAAGAGAAATGCACCTGTCATTCACATTTTGAAGAAGCAGGCCTGTTGCAGGAAGCTTGAATCTGTCTGGGCTTTTTGGAGATGTTATCCATTGTAAAGGGGCATATGTCCTGTCAGATGCAGCAGTGAGAGAAAAGCAGTGCTTGATCTTGAGTTGATTCCTTATCAAATTCAAGGAACAACTACCAGAAACTATTCAGTAGCTTAAAAATTACTTTATTAACCCATAATAATGATGTTTTATTAATGTAGTTATTACCAATTACATAATTTTGTTTGTTTGTTTATTGCAGAAACAAGCTGTTAGGTACCATAACCAATTTACTAAATCCAAATGGTAACCTATAAGTCTTCATACTGAGAATATGCGCTCATATTACTCAGTGAAACAGGACAGTGAAATTACACACTGTTCCTACTATAAAAACAAAGAGAATCAACAGACAATGGTGATGGTTCCTCTTCTCTGTCATTAGCAAAGACCTTCTGCTGGCAGCAGTCCAGACCAAGGTAAGCAGGATTTCCACATCTACCACTGTCATATTTCCAGGCTGATTGTTTTATTAGCATGAGAAACTAGGGAAGATCAAAACCAAAGAGGCTTCATGGCTCAGTCCAGATATTAAGCAGCTGTAATGAGTAAAAATTCCATGGCTACTGTGAGACTGTGTTTATCACAGTATCCATAAAAATTTAAATTAAAAAAAATCCTGCTTGGCACCAGGATTTCTGAAATAATACTTACTTATGCTATGTACTTTTTTAGAAAAACATTCCTGTAAAAGTCACAGTTCCTAATTGCTTTTTCATCTTAGTCGTAGACATCGCTAGCAGATCACTTTTGGTATGCGATCTGTAATTGCATCTCTTCAAAAAAGACATCATCTCCTGCCGTGACTCGGATTTGAACCGAGGTTGCTGCGGCCACAACGCAGAGTACTAACCACTATACGATCACGGCAGATCAGAAAACTCAGATTAAAAGGGGCTGTTTTTTTCCCTGGTGCTCTTTAAAATGTCGTATAAATGGTGCCATCTGCAGTTTACAGTGAGTGTTAGCAGCAGCTTGGTCTAAACATTCTTAAAATTAATTATCATCTCGAAATTGCTTCCAGACTTATTTTACCTCACTTGTAATAACCCATGTTTATCAGAATTGCCTAAAAAAATGGTTTGGGATTATTATAATATACTTTCCCCTGTCCCTTAAAAACCTTTTCAGAGATATGTTTTTCCTATTTTATCAGTAGTGGGGAACGCAAGGCATGACAACAGAGAAGTCTGACAGTGTAGATACAGATTTAAACAAATTATCAAAATCTGTTTAACTGGTTAGTTCAAACCTGATTGATTCTGCTGTAAATGTTTGCACTGATTGACATCATCTTCCTTGCCTCTGACATGAGCACAGAACATAAAAGACATATTTTCCAGAATTCACATTACCTCTGTGAAAGAAAATGGTCAAACACTACAGATGAAGTCTGAGGGGAGTAAGGCCTTTGCTTCTATGAACAAAGACTATCAATTAGTGTAATACTGAAGCTGAGATTCTGAGTGGCTCTTTTACAGATATCCAGAGACAAGAAGACTGCAAACAGCATTCAAATAGGCAGAACAGCAAAATAATTACTAGTTCTTTCAAATGAAAGCTGCATGAGAAATCAAGCTACATACATGTAGAGAAAGATTATAATGAGGAAAAAGAGTAATGGGAAAACTCCAAAGCACTCAGCTCATGTTCAGTAAATGCAGAATGGGCTTTTCATGCTCACCTTCTCCAGTTATATTCATTGTTTTAATAAAAAATGTTATCAGCTTAATTGCCTTGGAGAGCACAGCAGCACAACCACTGCAGTGGTACATGTCCCACTGAATCTCTGAAGAAGGAGAAAGACATACAAAAAAAGCTTGCTAGACTGTAATATGCAAGACTATTAACATGTCTTCAGCATGGTGAAATGTGTATTTACACATTACTGGATGAAGGTCTGCACAGTGGGATAATTCATAAATAGACTGTGCAAAAGAAACAGGAGGCTGAGAGTTTAAAATGTGAATTTACTAAACAGACTGTTCTGCTCTGCCTGAGCATCAGGGGGTCTCACTGCCTCTGTCTTAGGGTAAAACACTGGTACCCCTTGCACTTGCATGGAGGTCCATCCTGCCACTGGAGCTGTGGGAGGGAAGGAGAAAGTATCACTTTCTGGTGGTTGGTGGGGGCACTTGGAGCAAAAGGGTCATCTGGTGGTGGTTTGGACTTCTGTAATTCACCCTACAGCCGTCCCAAATGGTTTAATGTGACTAG
Source organism: Pseudopodoces humilis (assembly GCF_049639895.1). Classification (NCBI taxonomy): domain Eukaryota; kingdom Metazoa; phylum Chordata; class Aves; order Passeriformes; family Paridae; genus Pseudopodoces; species Pseudopodoces humilis. The sequence continues at coordinate 45,975,977 of NC_142203.1, read as the reverse complement.
AATAGCATTTTTCACTCAGGGGTCAGCGTACCCTTTCACAGGACAGAAAAATGGTATTGCTTAACATTATGGAGGTGAACAAACCTAGAAAAAAAAATTGTTCAGTAGTATCTTCTCTGAATTCTCTTGTTATTATAGACCTGTGAAGACAGAGCTGTCAGAATATTTATTGCATTTCCATATGCATGGCTTTAAATAACTTTAGGTTTTCTAATTTCAGATCTTGTTATTACTGGTTACCTGTCCTGAAGTAATAAACACCTCAGGTTTTGGGTGAGTGCCTCAGAATATACAGATTTCTCCTAAAGACAGAAGTCAAATAAACATAGATATAGGTTTTTCTCCATGGCATCCTCCTTCAAAGCAAGGGCATTGAGTTAAAATTACTGCAGGACTCCTTGTGGTAGTTTATAACATGATAATCAGGAGGTTATGGAGATCTTAAATGTGGTTTAAAGACTTGTAGTTCTAGTGAGACAGGCTTTTTGCAAACTCTGGAACATGTATTGACACACTGTAGTGTTACCTCCCATCACAATCATAGGGATGCTTTAGCTTTGCAGCAGTGAAACTGGTTTGCTAGATTCCCCTCAAAAAATATCATGTGATATTTTAAATCCAAGTGTCAGAGAAACATCTGTGAAAAAATCCCACTTCTAGTTCCATCTTATTGTATGAAGTTTACAATGTCATCAAATGTATTTTTTGCAAAGTTGGAGTCACTTGATGTACAATTTTTTTATTTCAGATCTATCTATACATGAGAATATAATATAGCAATTATATTCATAAACCTTTGATATTAGCACACAAATTTTTGAGATGAGAAAACGAGCAGTAACTGCTGGATAACAAATGATAATTTCATGACTTGTACTACACTGGTACTCCTTTTCATTTAATCTCTACACATCTCATTTTTTTTTTGCTTTCATTAATATTTTTTATAATTTCTACTAGTAAAATGTTGTTACTGATTCCTATTTTGCCTGAAAGAATGTTAGTGCACATAAGCATGTTTTGTGAAGTATTTGGTTAGTCATGCAATTCTCTGTCCCTGAGTTTTTTACCTTGGGCTCAGAAGACAGCTGTGAAATTATTACCAACATAATATAAGAAGATAATCTTTCAAAGCAATTACTTTTTCAGCTAACTTGTCAGCTTTGGATAGAACATTTACCTTGTTCAGGGTAAGCTCTCTGGTCAAAAGCAAAAAAGAGTAATCTGAAGACACATAGACTACCCCCAGCAGCCAGCAGGTATTTGGGCAGGTCTGGAAGGAGAATTTGAAATATATACAAATAGCATACAAATCTCTCATTTCCAAGTGAGAATCTTTACTTTTCAGATTAATTAATGTAGGATGAATCTCTGCTGTCATTTACTTTTAGCACAGGCAAATCTTTAATAGGACTAACCTCCAGGCTTCTAACCTGTGTTCCAGTTGAGTGTCCCTGACATCAGGCCATGGAATTTTTTGGCTTTTTTGCCTTTTCAGTGAATCACATGTCCAAGACTTGACAGAAAAACTTGGGACAGACATACCCCTGCCACACTGACAGCCAAGTAGCCCAAGACACACAGAGGAAACAGGAGAAGCTGTTCAGGTCTCTCCTCTTCTTACTATTACATATCTGGGTTTCTCAGCCTGTTTTGTGCCTGTCTCTACCAGAAAGGCTATATTTCTTTTTACCTTAAAAATCAGAGACAAGCTCTATATAATTTTGAGTAACAATCTTGATTTCTGTGACTCTCAGAGTAACTTCATGCAGTTCAAATGTTTGTTCTGACCACATGATAGAACTGACTTGAGTGCTAGGTCAAAACCCAAACCTGGCATAATGATCTTTTTAGACTACTTTGTAGTAATAGTAGTAACTGTAGTTACAGTTTGTAACAGGATACTGAATATGTTTGTAACAGGATACTGAATATGTATTTTTAAATTACTATTGCCATTTTACAGTAGGCAGTTGTCCTGTCCAGACATTTGGAATATATAAGTGAAAAGTCACTTTTAGTACTGTTTTTTAGTTTTAGAAAAAGAATTCTACAGGCATTTCTTTCTTTGGTGTCATGGATGCCTTCAAGGAAGAAAACCCATCCCCCACATGTGCATGACTGATTTGTCTCAGTAAAACCTGGGATTGAACTTATTACAGGCTTAAAAAATTTTGCTTAAGGTTCTTAAAAACATAAAGGATTTTAAAGTTTTTGATGCAGTAATAATAAGGACATGCTATGAAAATTTAGCATTTGTAGGAGGCAGAATCATCACCCAGATCAGAGATGCTGCTTGGAAGAATTGATGCACTGCTGGAGCTCTGATGTCCAGATGGACATATTCAATGCCCATGTCAAGGGAAGGTGAATGCCATGGTATGGCCACTTCTTCGTTTTCATTGCAGAGTTAACTTACTCAATATTTACATTTCCTATCCTCACTGGTTGCAATTTTTTAATGAACATGAAAGAAGGAGAGGACATGAAATTATATTTAAGTATTGTAAACAATTCTGGCCAGCATCTGGAGGTCTGCTCTAATCTTTTGGATTGAAGATGTAATTTGAAGAGTATAAAGTCACAGTGTATATAGACAGTTCTGATTGGCAGTATTTCACAGTTGCATAGCAGTTTCTGCTGAAATGTTTGCTGACTGCCTTTTCACGACATCCATGAAAATGGTTCAGCATTTTCACCACCAGCACTAGGCGTGGGCATGCCAGCCGAATGGACTGAGCCAGCTTCCCAAAGGCAGGGTGTGCTCCCCTTCTCAGACCTGCAAGGAACAGGTCTGTGTGAGCCCTGCAGGGCCCTTTGTACTGCATGAGGACAACACGCCACTCAGCAATACTGCATCTCCTGCCTTGCAGGGGCAAGCAACTTTCATCTGAGTCCAGCTTTCACCCCCTTCAATAAAGTGTGGGCTTTAAAGCCACCAAAGGGTGAACAGCAAGGGAGAGAGAAAGCCAGCCAAATCTCCAGGGGAAGGTGAACCTGCTCCTCTTTCTGCTTAAAGGGCTGTCATTTTGTTGAGCCTAAGACAGAGAGACTGAGTAAATTCAGGCAGCTTAGAGTTACCATAACAGGGTTATATAGGAATATAGAAGAATTTCCTGTGTTGTATATATGTTTGCCATTTGGCTACAGTACTTTCTTAGGCAGATTCTGCACAGAACTTCACTTTAGTCTGTGTATAGATGGAAAATATAATTAAAGCCCATTAAAAGTAAAGCCTGGACTGAAAGGACTCTTTGGCAATTCATTAGACAGCTTTTCCATCAGCAAGTAGGCTTGTCTTTTCTTTTCCTAATATTATTTCTAGTAGTAGGGCAAATACTCTTTTTTCCTTCTTAAGAGTGTAATCTCCTACACTAAGAGTCCTAGTACAGAAGAGTTGTCTTGGGATTTCTATTTTTCTTAGAATTCAAATACATTCATGGTACAGTAATTTTTCACCATGCACTCCCACAATCACTCAAAAAAGTCAAAAGAGACTATGGAAATATCTATTATTTTCCCTTAGCCAACATCATGTAACTTTTTTGTGAATGAATTTCTCCCCCTTCTAATGATTTTGTTTTTCTTTTCCATTGTTCTTTTCCCTTCCTGCAGCTTTCAAGTCTCTTTTTGGTAGCCAGAGGCCTAGAGTGAATATAATGATTAAAACATTCTTCCACCAGAACTCTGCTTACACAGAGTATTCACAGTTTGGTTACTTCTGCAACCATATATATTTAGAGATATACTGCCCAAAGTGAGCAAGTGGCATGGCTAAAATCTTCAAAGTAACAAAATGCCATACCATCAGCATTACTTTGTTCCAAGCATAGTTGTGCAATAAGCCTTACAGCATAGCTCCTGTGTCAATGATAAGAAAATTGTAGTCAGCTGCCAATCACCCCACTTGCACAAGATACAGCCAGCAAAGTGCTCAGGTCAACATTCTAAAAAGCAGATGCACTTCTGATCATGAACAGCAAACTTCCAAAGTCTACATCACAAGTGGACTTTCCTACCCCGTTGTCCAATGCTCCTGGTATGCAATCCACACCTGCACTGGCATTTCATTCTGCCTGTTTCTGGTACAAGTGAATGTGTCTTCTGTTGTTCCTTCATTTTGTAACTTTTATCCTCTTGCAAAATTCTCCGTCTTACGGAATATTCATGTAGATTGTATTCCTATGGATGATGATCCTTATGGGTGGGATTTTTTTTTTCTTAAGTGATTTTTGCTTTTTAAAATTTTTGTATATTACTCAAGGAAAACATGTAAATCAACTTAGATTATAAAAACATGCACTGTGGCTTGCCTGAGGTGCAGCATTAACTAGTACTTTGATATTCAATCAGTAACCTGTCCTCAAGGATGCAGAGCTGATGTCCTGGGAGGGGAGAAAAATTTCTCTGTACCTCCAAACATAGACTGAGAATAGGAAAGGGTCTCAGGATGTTCTGTTATTGTCAGATACATGTTCTTTTAAACTCTTACAGGACATAGCACAACTTCCCATTTAAAGTAAGTTGTTAGTAAATTAGTTGAGGTATATCCAAGGAAAGGTTTTTGTACATACAGTGTTCCTACTGTTTTAATTTTTTTTTATTGTAACACAACAATACACTTTCATCTAAAGCCAGCAGACTGTCATGTGTTCCCAAACAGCTGCAAACCACACCACAGGGAGGATGACTGTTAGGCAGTTTCATAGTTTGTTCAGCACCGTGCTCTCTCTTCTGGTAAAGAAAAAGAGGATATGCTTTTTTAAGCCAGGATTTGCCATTCCTTTTCACTATGCTGCATTTTAACTTACTTTCAGTGGTTTCAGCTTTCTACATAGCTGCACTTTCTGGGCACATAATCTTGCATGAGAGGCAAGCCTGGAAAAAACAGAGAAAAGCTAAGAGATAAATCACATCCACATTCAAGCTCAGACAATTGCAGACATCGAAGGGCAAGTGGAATTCCTTACAAGGAGACAGTAATAAGCAAGGCAGCCAAACCAACAAAACTGACCTACAGTCTCACAAGTTATATGACCTATGCATGATAATGGTCCTTAGACAGAACATGTCTTCATAAGAGTTTTCAACTAAACATTCAGTAACAAAGCAGGTTATTTGATCACTCTGTGTTTACCATGAGCTCTTTCTTAAAGCACTCAAAAAAAGTATGAAGATGTTAAAATATCAGCCTTTTTGTGAGATCAGAACTGGCACAGCCCATAGCCTCCTGGAGTATACCAGGAGGTATTCCAGGGACAAGCTGCACAAGCTCTGAGATATGTTGATCATTAATGGCATTTATCTGCAGCCTCCTCATAAAACGAGGGTGAACGTTATTCTCCATACACCTTTCTGGCAGAGCAAATTGCACCATGTTTCCACAAGTGGAAGAAGCAGAGCCACAGAGCTATCCATCGTCAGCTATAAGCGGCTGTAAACCTTAGCTAGTCAGATTTTCAGTGCACTGTCAGTGCTGATGAGCACCACACGGCTCCCCTCAGACTTGAGGGTATGTATATCCATCTCATTAATCTTTTTCTTATTATGAGAACTGCTTTATATTTCTTTCACCATGAGTCATGAGGAAATTTGTTTGTGCCTTCTATGTATGGGTAGGATACAGTCAGCCACTAAATCACTAAAGTAGATTATCCTGTGAGGGGCTATTTCCAGCCTAAATTTACAAGCTCAGTTGAATTTTAGCTTGGAGTGCCTCACAATCTAGCTACCATGGACTAAAAGTAACCTTGACTGAGTGAGAATAGGTGCTGCCTGCAAGGTGAAGCACAACTGGGAGCTCTAGTCACATAATCAGAAAATAGTAGGTGATGGTTCTGCTCTTAGCCACTCTGAAAGTGATAATGTTGCAGCAAAAGAGAGAAAGCATCAAAACTAAAGGCTGGGTAAAGAGAGACAGTAGAGTCCTCAAGGCTGTTAGAAATCAAAGCCTAAGTCAAGCAGAATTTCCAATCAAGAAGCTGGGATTTTTTTTTTTTAGGTGAAACAGGCAGAGGATGTCTCCAGTTTTCAGATCCTTTCATTAGATCCTTCAGATCCTTGGTTAGATATCTATCCTTTCGATTGCGAGTTCTCTATCATTCCTGAAAGTTAAGTGTAATCATCTTAAACATAATGAAAATTTTCTGAAGTTAGGAAACAAGCTGATTCCTAAGAGCCAGTTTTGTTGATGCAAATAATCTCCTCTTCCTATCAAGAAGTATGGAATAGTGGACCCTACACAGGTTCATGTCTTTTCCAGGTCTCAAGGAATGTGAATTCATGCATTACAACTCACTCTCTAGCCCTTCCTCTCCCCATTACTCTCTCTTTCCCTATTAGCCTAATTATTTCATATACTTATTTCATCCTGTAAACCAGTATGTATTCAGAGGATTACTCAAAATGAGGGGGTCAGTACTGAAACATGTTCACATTATTGTATCAATTTACCTCACTTATCATTGCAGCAGATTTTGCTAGGATTTCGTTTACTTGTGTATATCTATCTAAATGGGACAGATGGATGTAGGATTTATGCATGGATTTGTTGTGACACAGCTGAGGAGCAGGATGTTAGCTGCAGTCCTGTACCAGACCATAACAAATGTATGAAGAAAAGGGTACTGAAAATAGGATAAACACAGATGATCTTTCTTTCTCTCTTTCTCTCTTTCTCTCTTTCTCTCTCTCTTTCTCTCTTTCTCTCTCTCTTTCTCTCTTTCTCTCTCTCTCTTTCTCTCTCTCTTTCTCTCTCCCTCTCTCTCTCCCTCTCTCTCTCTTTCTCTCTTTCTCTTTCTCTTTCTCTTTCTCTCTTTTTCTTTCTTACTTTGTTTCTTTCTTTCTTTCTTTCTTTCTTTCTTTTTTTCTTTGTTTATTTCTTTCTTTCTTTCTTTTTTTCTTTCTTTCTTTCTTCTTTCTTTCTTTCTTTCTTTCTTTCTTTCTTTCTTTCTTTCCTTCTTTCCTTCTTTCCTTCTTTCCTTCTTTCCTTCTTTCCTTCTTTCCTTCTTTCCTTCTTTCCTTCTTTCTCTCTTTCTTTCCTTCTTTCTCTCTTTCTTTCCTTCTTTCTCTCTTTCTTTCCTTCTTTCTCTCTTTCTTTCTTTCTCTCTTTCTCTCTTTCTCTCTTTCTCTCTTTCTTTCTCTCTTTCTCTCTTTCTCTCTTTCTTTCTCTCTTTCTCTCTTTCTCTCTTTCTTTCTCTCTTTCTCTCTTTCTCTCTTTCTCTCTTTCTTTCTCTCTTTCTCTCTTTCTCTCTTTCTCTCACTCACTCTCATTTTCTTCCTCCCTTCCTGCCTTCCACCCTTCCTTCTTCTTTCTTTTTCCCCAAATCTGTCAATAATGAATTTCTGGTATAGATGGATGACGTGTTTCTTGGTCTGACTGCAATCAGTTTGTCTGAATCTCATACTGTCTGTCTGTAAGCTGTGCAATCCTTTCACCTGGATGAACACCATAGCCTGAAAAGTGTGCTGTGAATGTGCCCCAACTGTTCAAACTAGTCCCAACGTACAGCTACCAGGTTTTAAAATCATGGGTGAGTAGCTGAGTGCTCCTACAGCCAACACAAAGAAGCTGAGGCTGCAACTTTACATTGCATGCTGTGGCTAACTGGGGAAAACCAGATTTGACTTCCAGCTGGATCCTAAGCAAGATTTCATTGGCCAGTGATCAAGCGACACACTGGTCCAGAATATCTCCAGAAACACAAGTCAGCAGTAGTGCTATGGTCAGGATTCCACAGCATTGCTTTGGACAGGAAAAAAATTCAATATTTCTGGTTACTCTCATTTGCAGCAGATCAAATTCCTAAAAGAAATGGGGTTAAAAGACTAGAAAACAGGTTTTCAAGCCCTGTAGAATCACAGACCTCTTCCAGCTTCACTACAAAAAAAGACACTGAAGTTGTAGAGCGAGTCCAGAGAAAGGCAATGAAACTGGTGAAGGGTCTGGAGCACAAGTTCTGTGAGGGAGCTGGGGTTATTTAGGCTGAAGAAAAAGAGGCTGAGAGAGGACTTTATTGCTCTCTACAATTACGTGGGAGGAGGTTGTAGCTGGGTTGGGCTTGGTCTCTTCCCCCAGGTAACAAAGGACAGGACAAGAAAAAATAGCCTCAGGTTGCACCAGGAGATTTTTAGGTCCCATATTAGGGAAAAATAAATCACTGAAATGATTGCCAATCATTGTCACAGGCTGCTGAGGGAAGTGGTGGAATTATGATCCCTGAGTGTTTGTAAAAGGCGTGTAGCTGCAGCACATGGGGATGGGGCAGCCATGGCAGTGTCAGGTTAATGGTTGGAGTAAATGGTCTTGGAGGTCTTTTCCAACTTAAACAATTCTACGATTTTACAATTCTGTGACTTTTTTACGTACTTAAATATTAAATGTGTGGTTTCCAACTACAGCAGAAGTCCCTTAGCAATTTCTGCTTAACAAATGGGAACTTCAAAGTGAAGTTGATTCCTCGCTGCTCCTTCACCAGGATGACTGTCTCTCTCTGACAGAGCTGATTTCTAAAATGTTTTCTAAGCAGAGGCATCTTCTCACACATGGGCATGTACTAAATTTCCTTCTTTTGATTACAGCCTGCATAACTATTTCCTATTTTCCCTTCTCCATGATAGCAGTGTGTATAATAGTGAATTCATCATCTTTGCCAGCATTCTGAATGCCATTTTTGCAGCACAGAAACTACTAAAGAACCATCAGTAAGTGAGCACAAACAAGAAAAAGCAAGTCATCGCACTTTTAATCAGAATTTCATACCTATTTTTTTTACATATATTCTTCCCTAAGTTACACTATCTGAAAAATTCTTGTATGTCTGCAAAGGTAAGTAGTGTAATTTCTTTTTAGATGTCTGCAACTTACATTCTTAATATTTTTAAACAAATTCTGCATTGCTGTAGGGAAGATGACTACTAACAAACTACTAACAAAATATGAGCATTTCCATGTTATTCAGAAGATTATGGAAGAGTCACTTCTTGAAAGTCATACCCTGCAGGCCTTTTGGGAAACATCAAAGCCAGGCAATCAAAAAAAACAACAAATTATATCCCACGAGCCATGGGATTGGCTCGGAAATTCAGTTTGTGATGTTTTTGTTAAATATGTTTTAAAATAACATTTAAGTTAGATTTCAAAGTTACCCATATATAATTTTTTTCTTTTCTTATATCCTTTATAGGGTTGCAGGCAAAATATATCGGTTGCAACACAGATTTATGGTGATCTGGGTCCCATATAGAATGAAATTATTACACAAAAAATTCCCTGAAATAGCAATTTTTCCTTTCAGAATTTTTGTTTTATTCAGTAAGGAATCAAATAAGAGTTATTTTCACTTAACACAAAGACTGGGTTTTTGTGTGGTTTTTTTCTCACTGATCACATAAAAGAAAATATAATACACAGCTTGCAGGATTATCAAAAATGCTGGTTTCCATGCCAAAGAATGACTGAATAAAAATCTTTGAAATTTCTTATTGTTTGCCATGCTTTACTCACTAAAGCAAAACCCACAATTTTCACTTCTAAAAGATAAATTTTCAGTGTGTGCTTTGAAACATCTTATGTTACTTCTTCTCAGAGTGCCTGATTCCCGTGTCTGAGCTTCTCCATCTCCCAAAAAGACATCAAAATTTATTTTCACATAACATATCCTCAAGGTTTAGTTATGTGACATTCAGCTTTGCACATTTCAACTACTTTTTAATGCTGTTTGAAGATCAAACAAGGTTTAACCAATCAGTAGTACATATAGAGGATTTATCTGCAACCACACTATGCTGTTCCTTTAATACCTTTCAGCAACATAAGTGCTTACATCCTAATAGGTTTTTAGCTTAAGATCTAATCATCCACTCTTGAATTAAGATGCTTGAATGAAGCCAACTCATTTGGAACTAAGCACTTTAATGTCAACAGAGACATATGGTATTGAGACTGAATTACAAAGGATCTCTTCTGAGCCATCTATTATGGAAGCAAGACTAAGACTCCAGCATTATTATTAGTTTACTCATTTATTTTCTAGCAAATAATTGAGAGTAAGATCTTCTTAAGAAAGTGGAAATGGTCTAATAATTGCAATCTGGTGGTATAGTACATTCCCGTGTGCATTGATTAAATCTCCCCCATCCATACTTTATGGCCCTACGCTCATCTGTAAGATCCCCTTCTGAAACTGAAAGAAACAAACAAAATATGAGGTGGAACAACTTTAACCTAGTTATTAAAATTTTAAGTTATCAGCACTAATGTCAAGTCCTTTAATATTTATTGAAAATTCTAGACATTTCTTTGCCCTGAATTATTCAAGCCTCATTATCTGACAAAATATTTCTTTAAGAAATTGTTCATGACAAAGTTTATGGCAATAAATGACACCCTTCTTCAAATATTAAGTTAAAAACAGAGGCTCCCTTTTGTTTTCAACTGTTCCATTCTAGTCTCAACATGATGCTGGAAAAAAAAAATGTTAGTGTGATCTCCTGTAGCATCAGCTGGAAAAAATTAAGTGGACATCCTTCCACATTTTTTGTCTATGGAACAGAAAGAGAAAACAAACAAACAACTCAACAAAGCAATATAAACTGAAACTTCTGGGATGGTTCTTTTAAGTAGAACTCAGCAGCTTTTAAATGTTCATGATCATATAAGAAAATTGCTACCAAGATGTGTTTAAATACAATTGTGTGGCTGAGATAAAAGTCAAACTTCTGTTATAATACTATCAAGAGTTTCTGCCTATATTTGTAAGGAAGATATGGTTAGACAATAAAGTTGGATTATCTATTTAAGCCATGTGTAACCAAGGGCTCCAGCAGACAGCGGTCATCTCTCTGCATTGCTATTTATTGCATAAATGCATTCCCACACCTGGCTCAGTAAAACTGCAACATAGGTTGTCATCACAGTCCGTGTGCTTTCCCCCTTCACCAAGGCTTCAAGGTTCAAGGCAAACACCATCCAAAATGTTGAACTGTGTCACCTGTCAAACATGATTGCAGAAGTAAAAAGATGCAGTGCAGTTCTAACAGGAACATCAGCCACTTCTACACTGTGAAAGAAACATAGTTTCCCTTTCTCCAAGCAGACTGTGCAGAACAGAGACATGCATTACACTGGGGTTTTTTCCCCCAAGATTTTCAGCTTTGCAAATGTAAGAGACCTCCTGCCTTTCTGAATATAGAGATCTTCCTATAGAAATTTGTTGACATTGAAAAAATTGCTTCAAATTTCCTTTATATTTGCTAAATATTCCATTAAAGAGAACTCAATTTTTGATTTTGAAATTTATATCATTAACTACCTCAGGAACAGAAAAAGCAGTTTGAAAATTATATTAATTTCCAAAAAGCTCTGCTTTGCAGACTTTCCTGTTAAAAACATTAGAAAGCTGAAAGGTTCTTGTCCTTATCTAAATGCAGCCATTATGAAAGCAACTTTAAGAACAATCTATATTGCAGTAAATCATGGATTAGTAATACCCATCTGAAGAACTCCCACTGCATTTCTCCCTGTGAACACACAGTTCTAGTTTTGTTCTGGCTTAATTTTGCTAGTTTGCCTCAGCTTACTTTTTACCTTTTCCAAAGCTTATATTTAAGGTGGATCATGAGCTGTCAGCTAAGCCTCACCGAGATCTCAGCAGGGGCCTGGCTGCAATTAGGTGCTGTACAAGCCAGACCGCAAAGCCAGGTTGTGTTCTTGGTTTGTATTCAGTGCAAGGAACACACAGACACACATCTCAGAGAGAAATGTGGCCTTTGGCATGTGCCAATTTGGGAAAGACAATTCTTTAGCCAGGACAGAGGCAAGTGATGATGCAAACATTGAGAAACAGTGGGGGTTTTATTCCTGAATATATTCTCCACAAAGAGAAGAAACATGAAAGAACATGGGGGATTTTGATCATCTTCAATGTGAAGAGCTCCTTTTTCTGTTTTGATCTCTTGTACAGGTAGATTGTAACAGTGAGGAGTTCTGTGACTAGCATGCCTACAATTTTAAAGTGGACCAGAGACACTGACATTGTGAGTGGTGTCTTCCCAAGTGGTAAAAACTATATCAGTCACATTTGGAAGTTTTTCTTCCAAGGATCAGAAACAAAATTTTTAGTGAACGAAAGCAATTTGAACAACATGTTTGTAGCAATCCTGATCCAACTATTACTGGATTCATTCACAGAGGCTTATACAACATGTGAAAGAAAGGCATTTGTAAGGATACAGGAGAAATCCGTGATTCCGATTCTCTTTGAGGAGCAACTAGTATTTCTTCACAGCCTGATTTTTTGTACTAATTCTTTGAGGGGTCATGGGAGAGATTAATGCTAAAATAAGGAGGAGGAAAAGAACAGACTTGAGGGGATGAATAGCAGCTGTGGTGAAGAAATCTACCAGACGGTAATTGCACAAGTCCTTAAATACCCAGAACTTAATCTGAAACCTTCCCTGGCGTAGAAAGGCATGTGACAGAAAGGCATCATTTCAGCATCACCAGGAAGTCTTTTGCTCACTTACACAGAGCCTCACTGGCTCAGGAGCCCACAGACAGAGCAGCAGCTTTCAGCTCTAAAGAAGGTAATGGCACATGGTGGTTCTCAGCCAACACCAACAAATTGAAAGCACAGACAAACAAAAATGTACCAACCCTTGGACTAGTTTCTTACCAAGATCCACCTGCTAACTTTTATGTTGGAGCCTAATACAGTGTGCAATCCTCAAGAGATACCTGACAACTGTAAACATACAACACAACATCTTTTGTGTGTGCAGGTTAATTTTAGAAAACTTTTTTTGATGGTGATTTGATGAGAGAAATGCCACAAAGTCTGATAAAATCAAACTTCAAGTGAAAATGCACATAAGTTTGTTACTTTTAGAGGAATAGGAGCATGTGCCCACTTTTCAATTTATTCTGAAACACACCTTAATTGTGAAGATAAACATAGGTATGTCCCCTTAAAAGATGAGATCAAATGTGCTACAACTAAAAAATAAAAACAGAGCCTTACTTCTGAGATCAAAATAAAGCCTCTGAAAAAGGAATTAATAACTTCACATGGTAGAAGTCTACCTACGACAGCATTTAAAAAGAATACAAAATAATTTCCATAGCTAACAGCTAGGATACTAAACTATCTGCTTTTCTGGACAGTCCTTATGTTCAAAAATATTTTGTTCCACGCAAAAGCCTGTACTCCTTCCTGAACAGCAAAGCAGTGTTTCATCTTTTGCTGCCATTCTCACGAGCCACCACCTGAGGGACTCAAGGACTCTTTTGTCTTTGCAAACCAGATTTACGCCCGCGTTTAAACCATTACTTATGTTAAAATGAAAAATTCTGGGACAATATCGCTGCACTTGCCGTCTAGTAATGCTGATAGCATGCATGGAAGATTTTACTGCAGCAAATCAAATTCATCTGTTTATATTGTCAGGTGATGTAAGTAGATGATGGCAACTTACAGCATAAAAAATTCACAAATTACTTAAATAAAAATAATGACAGTGATAAGCACAACCAGTTTTCTTCTTTGTTTAGGCAGAGAAAACGTTCATTCTGCTAAATAAATATATGTACAGTATGCCTCTAGCAAATGAAAGCATAGATTTAATTTGTTCTAAGCAAATGAACAAAGCACAATATGAACAGGAAATATCTGCATCACCGATGACAGGGAAAAATTTTACCCGGAGCTCTGTTGCTATTTTGAAATCAAATATGCCTATACTTGGAGATGCTTATACCCTACTCCCTGCTGAAGCTTCAGACAGAGCTTTGTAGAAGTTAAGATTTTCCTACACAGTATCCCTGCAAATCAAAGTAAGGAATTTTGACACAGGCAAGCTGTAAGCAGATGAACCCTTTTTCAGAATTCAATTTTAGACAATAGATGTGCAATAACAACTTCAAGATCGTGTGGGAATAATACCTATTGTTTCAGAAGCAAAACAGCCATGTCAGCCATGCCATACTGATAAAGTAAATCATCTTCACAGCTCAGAAACTGTTGAGGAATTTCTGTACTAGATTGCATTATATGGCAAGGAAATGCTTTTTGATTTCAAGTGAGTGTTCAAACAATTGATTTTTTCTTTAAAAAGGCATGTTCTTAATTTGAATTTTCTAAATGGAAGTCAGATATGAGCAAGAAAAGGGAATACATAAGTTCTCACCCTTAATCAGCTGGCTGTCAGATCATCTTGGCTTTTAATCTGACTTGGTAGTTTGGACTACAAACAAACAAGCAAAAAAGGTATCCTATTTTTTCTGGGATTTAAAGTAGATTAGCTGACTTCAGGAAAAGAACATACTGTTTACTCATTAAGACAAATACAAAATTTTCTTCCAAATACTGGCTAAAGTAAAAGACTTTTAAGTTGAAATTATTTGGTTGGAGAGTAAAATACAGCCAAAGGACTTGAAAGTGGAATTGAATAATAAGCCAAACCAGCTGGAGAAAAATGGAAAAGAACAGTCATACAATTATCTAACTGAAATATTATTTCTAGGTAGAGAGATGGATATGCATGTAAGTTATTAAAAAATAGAAGGCCTTGCAAATCTCACAGTCCTTTACCACAATCATGAATAGAAAGGCCCTCATGACACCTCATAAAAACTGGGGGATTTTAAATTTTTTCTACTAAGTTCATTATATAGCATGCTTTCAGAGAGCTAATGCAGGCACAGAGAGCTGAACCCTTTGCTTCCTCATAGATAAATGATTAAAATATCCAGAAAAACATACAGCATAGAATTCCTGCAGAGCTTCTGTTGCCCACAATCCATTGCCTACATTGCTTACAGTCTTAGGAGTACAGAAACTGCTGCTCAAATATAGCACCATGCCCAGGGACTGAGCTCAGCTGATGTGTATGCTACGTAATATTTAGCACTTCTCTATTAGTAGCACTGGGTATTGTCTGTAAAAACAAGGACCTAAAAGACAGAAGGATTGCTGTATTTCCCAATCTCAGTAAATCTAAACTTCCATGTCATAAGGAAAAAAGATTTGTAAAATATTGGTGTCATATCCATTGATATCAAATGCAGAGAGGTGTCTGGAAATCCAGTGAATTGAAGGTAGCACATGCCAACAGGTTAGTGTATCATGCTGTGGTGAGAGTGGTGAGTGTTCCAGGTACTGAAACAGAGAACAGAGTGCCATTAAGACCAGAAAATTAGACTAGAAATTAGTAATAGCTGAAAACGATTTGTCAGTGCAGATCTGTTTAAACAATGCTGGTATTCATCCACTGGGAAAAGGAAGTGCCATCTCCCTAACACATGCATGCATATGTGTATGTGAGAGGTATTTTAATGAGGAGATCCACAAGAAATTGCTAAAATTTGACAGAAACAAAATATTTATCATGCATTCTCTTTGGGTATTTACCTGGGGCAGTCATCTAATGAACATTATAAATAAAGCTCTGCAGATGCTCTATGGACACACACTTCTTCAAGTTCTGGCAGACCTGTAGTTGTAACAGAATGTTAAAGTACAGGAGAAGCAAAATCAGATGTGTTTGTGACATTAGTTTTTAATTATTTACTTGTTTTGTTCCATCTGCTTTTCCTTGTTCTGCCAGCAAACATTTGGCAATGTCTGGCCCATCCATGTGAATGCTCTTACGCTGTAACTGTCATGAGCACCATTTTAACCTTGTCATTTAGGAACTTGTCCTTGCTAGTGTTGTTTCTTTTGCTGATTATTTTGTGCCTTGGTAAGGAATGCTGAAAGCCCCACAGTCAGCCTTCAAAGGACTGGGACATTCCCTTGTCCTGTGGTAAGAACAAAAATGTTGGTCCACATTCACTCCTTGAGGAATCTCATTTCACTTAACCCTCCTCCCTAGGAGCAGATTTCCATCATCAGTTTCCATTTTATTTTCTTTCCAGATAAACAAGTCCCTTCATGCTAGGTCAAGTGTTTCTCTGAGGTTCCTATGTACTTTATCCACAGAGTAATATAAACAGAAATTCCTTTATAAACAAAAGTATCCTTCTATTTTCAGTCTTTTTTTTCATAAAGTCTTTCACCATAAGAAATACTCTTTGTAGCCTGCCTAATTAACAGAGATTATATTTATAGCTTCTCAAGCGATGACCAAGAATCACTTTAATATCCAGAGGACCAAATGCTATCTTCTTGCTTGAACACTATGTGATTCAGAGAATTCTATTAATATTAACATAGAGTTTAGTTTAAAAATCTTGGTTTCTTCTGCAAAAACTTCATGCTCAGCAACTGCAAAATGTTAGTTTTGTTTGTCCTTGCAAATCTTTAATTTTACAGTTACTGGATATTTGCAATGCCTCTTTAGATTGCTTCATTTTATCTGTCAGAAAGTTCTGACGGACATTACTCCTAGATGGCACTTCTTTAACTTTGCTACAGTTTACCTGAACCAGTTTACCATTCCCATAAAATTTCACTGATGTCAGTTATGCAGCACCCTAAGTGAAGACCATAAAAACATGGTGATTCAAGGCCATTTCACAGAGGGGGTTTGGCTGAAAACTCTTTTCAACCTTTTCAGCTCCCACATAGGTTACTAAAGAAGCATCTTCACAGTTCCCATTAACTCAACTGCTAGACAAGGGAAGCATACAAATATATTCAATATGAGGGAGCTATGTCAAAGAGATGTTTTTTTTACCCAGAGTAGGAAATATTGCATCAGGTTTTTGCTCTTTTTCTTTAAAGATCAGTGTAAAGCCTATTTTCTCTTCTTATTGCAATTAAAATTCTTCCTAAAACCTAATCTGTTTTATTCCTTCCACTTGCAGAACTTCTTGTTTCCCACTCCACTGGTGTAAAACATCACTCAGTTGTAACTATAATTATATAATAAAACCGGTCTTGGTCACACTAAAATCTGAACTACCTATCATTGCTTTGAGGGTCTTGCTTTCTTTTCCCCCCAAAAATAAACATAACATTTGTGCACACATATATGCAGACATTATGAAAAAACCCTCTGTTTTCCTCTAGTTAGTATCTCATTCATGATACTTCTCTTTTCAATTCATCCTTTGTCCTCAAGACTACACTTTGGTTATACTCAAGACCTTGCTTGAAGTATGAGACTTACAGTACAGTAAAACTGCTCCCAGCACAAACACAGAGGGAAAATGAGTACTTGGGAAAAAATGTTCAAAGAAACAGGATTTAAACAAAAAGATCAAGGATGAAACTATTTAGGAAATGGCAGATAAAACAAAAAGAGGAAAAAAAAAAAAAGGACATCTCTTCATAGACCTCTGAATCTGCCTAGAGTTTCCAGATTTACATAGAACCAAAGTTTGTGCAGTCCCTAAGTCCTGCAAGCCTTCTGTCTAACTGATGGTTACACATGAATTATTTGATGCTTATAGACAGACAAGATTGGAAGAAACACTAACACATACACATATAACATAGATAACAGAGGAAAGGAAACAACAAAACACACCTTTGCGTGTCAAATATTTTGTGTAAAGTACACAGGAGGAATAAAATGGAACAAAGGCAAAGTCATGGTTTCAGTACTGGTCTGTACCTAGTTCTGGCTGCACAGTACAGGAAGGACCCCACAAACTGGCTAAAGGTGTAGGGTGACCACCAACACAATGGGGCTGGAGCCTTTGACCTGGAAGAACAGGTTGCAGTCCCACAGGTGGTTCAGCTGGGACAAGAGGCATCCAGCAGCATTCCTGGCATTGGGAGGAGTGTAGGGAGACGATGTAGCTGGGTGCCTCACAGTGCTGCATGGCAGGAGGGTGAGAAGCACAAGCTGTCAGTAAAGGAGAGTTCACACCCTGTCTGGGAGAAGCCCTGGGTAGCCCAGTCTGAGCCCAAGGCTGAGCCCATGGCTGAGCCTGCCTAGAGGGACCCTTCATTCCCCAATTTGCCATTCTGTGATTTATTACTGGAAAACACAGGTGGCATACTTGAATCTCTCTCAACCCTAGGCTACTTCACTTCCCCTCATCCTTTCACACAAGTTCTGAAAACAAAAACTGAATAAAAAAACCAGGAGATTCCAAGTAGTTATCCTCTCTTAATGAGACCTGGATTCGCTTGAGCAAAACACAGTAATTAAACTAGACAGCAAACTTGCAAGAATATTTAATTATCCTCCTCTGAAATAACTAATTTAGTAAGCAAAACTTTCACAAGTTCTGTGGCAAGAATTATAAGTCTTCATTTTATGGCATATGAAGAGTCTGAGTAGCTGAGTTTTAAAACCAATAGACAGAGAAATGTTTCTCCAAATAAAGCACAATGCACAAAGGCAAGCTCTGTTTCTTCACTCATTATGGGTTGTACATTTTTTTGAAGAGAACTTCAAGAATCTTTCCAGGCAGATGTATATAAGACAGCTCCTTAAAGACAGCTCTTAGATGATTGAGAAAACTCATTTTGGCTGGGGATTGGGATGAAATCATGGTATAGATATTGGCACACCTGCCCTGAATTACAGTGGTGTTTTGCTGAATCTTCTACTAGAGTTAAAGCAGTAATACAATTACTGTACACTTTCTAAGTGAATGTGTTGACAAGGTATATGTATACCTAACTAGTCACATAAATGTTTCAGAATCTAAGCAACTGAAAATCATAAATGTGAAGGGTTTTTACTTATAGATGTAGTAGTTCAACTAGTTAGAGAATACTGATTTTATGTCTCATTCTAGAGATGTGATGAGATCTTAACTGCTAAAACCCTTTCCTCTCCCTCATTTCACTACACATGAACATTCAGTATGTGCACAAAGAGCGTATGGTTGAGTCTAGCTTATGCCACTACTCCATCCATCAGGACAAGAAAAAATTATATTGAGTAGAGCAGTGGCAGAGCCTGCCACATAAGAAATTAGAGGTAAAGCTACCAGCTATTTGGATTACCATTAGACTGAAATTTCTTAAATCCATTCTGGCATCCTTCTCTTCTGGGCTGACTGGTGCATATTTTAATACAGTCTAAGATGTTAAGGTGCTATAAAACCCCACAAGAGAAGAAACAGTTCCCTTTGAATTTAGTTAGCATTTCATTATAAATAAAACAGGCAGATTGAAAGCCATGCTAAATCTTAACACACATATAGCAGATGTCTTGCTGCTCAGAGTGTTAATTGTGCTCAGCACTCCTACCCCAAAAGGATGGAAGATGACCCATTGCTGTATATATTATTTTATAGACAGTTATGCACAGACATCTTCTATGTTATTCTCTTTTTTATTTTTCCAGTGTCCTGGTTGCTAGCAAGGTCATATGGTTATTACTCTGCTCATATGTGTGTGCTCACTTCTGTGTGTCTGTATGCACACATGTACCTTCAGACAGCCCAGAATATTCTTAGCTGCATTCAGAAGGATATGTGCACCCACAAGCTGCAGAGATCCAAGACCTGGTGAGCGTCGTGGTGTGGAATGAAGAAGGGGTGTGTGTGTGTGCCTCTTCTCCTGACAGCCTGCCCAGTGCCTGCAGAGGCTGTGCACCAGCTCTGGGAGTAACAATCTGTTTCAGCCACAAACACAGAAATTCTGACCCATGGCAGTATTTTCATCTAGTCTGTCAAACTGATTGTAAGAAAGATGAAGATTGTTAGTGAAAATTCTGCTGTCACACCAAGATGATACCAATCTGAAACTGAAAAAAATTGCCAGCAGTGATTTCAGAAAGATCCAAAGAGATTTCCAGGCAAAATGTGACTGACCACTGGAGAGAGGGCAAAAAATCCAACCAAACAACAGATTAAGTCCAAAGCACTACTTGTTTCTAGCTCAGCACACAGTCATGCTCAAATGCC
The DNA here is from genome assembly GCF_049639895.1 of Pseudopodoces humilis. Taxonomy (NCBI): domain Eukaryota; kingdom Metazoa; phylum Chordata; class Aves; order Passeriformes; family Paridae; genus Pseudopodoces; species Pseudopodoces humilis. The sequence continues at coordinate 45,956,167 of NC_142203.1, read as the reverse complement.
TAAACTTTCAGAATTCCATGTGTGTGGACAGGTAAAAAATACCTTCTGTGAAAAGCTTTATTACTACTGGGAAAGAAAAAAGTTCTAGTAAAACATAAATACTGTAGTATCATAAACATCAAGTCATTGTAGATTTTAGAGATGCCATCATTTTATATGAAGGATAAGCCATTTACTTCACAGAACTGTATTGAGATGACTCAGTGACTCATTCACCTAATATTCATAAACATTCTTTTTATTTCTTACTGTTCTCTAATTTAATTACTATTTGGAGTGTTGGGATTTTTTTTTATACAAAACACACAAAGCCTTCTTTTGAATAGCATTATTTCTTTGCACTCATGTTCAGATCAGTTTATATGAGTAAATTTTTAAGAAGAAGACAACTAAGATAACCATGACAATACTTCTCCACTACTTGTAAAAACCTGCTTGTCTGGATTTTTCAATGGTGATTGTTTTCAAATGTGCTATGAAGGATGTAGCCTACTGATAACAGTCATGTCGAGGTTTTTTACTTGGACAAATCCCATAGCATTTTACTGTTGTGTAGCATTACTGTTGCTAATCCTCTGCACATTTTCAGGTGAGACATAGAAGTATGAATATTCACATAAACACAATTCACATATTAGATAATTGACAAATTAGGATTTAAATGTAATTTCCAGATACAGCCCACATTTTGCAGCCATCTCAGAATGTTACAGAAGACACTATACACACAGAGCTATCATGCTGGTGACTTGAGAAGAAATTATAGGAGATATACTTTTAAAAAAAATCTTTTCACTTTTGGCAAAGAGATTACTTTTACTATCTAGGCAGAACTGATTAAACCACAAAAAGAAGCTTTTATGTTTAAAATAGAAATTGTTTTTGTTTCCTCAGTTACCTATTTTCTTGCAGTTCAACCGTAACAGGATTTTTGAAGCTCTATTATAAATGGCTGATAATTGTGTTTGGAAATACAGACCATTCTATAACTAGCACAGGAAGGTTGTATATAGCCATTGCAGCAAAGCAGTCCCTGGAGAAACAAGATAATGGGAAACCAAAGCAAATAGCAGAGGGCTTAACAAGAGGACATCTCCATTCAGAATCTATAGTGTTATTTAATGCCTTTTGTTTTACAGCAGGTGAATGATGTTCTTTCCATGTCTGATTAAGTTGGCAGGAACTTAATTTAGTATCTTGCTGTCTGTGTCAGACAAAACAAAGAGCATTTGTTCTTACATAAGGAAAAATTAAACTTTTACTTCTGATTCCCTCTCAGTGGAAAAATAATTTAGCAATTTAGCTACCACATCTATTGAACAAAGGCTATGAGCAAAAAACCAAAAGTGTTTTTCTAACCTCAATGAACTTTCACAGCAAAATAACTGAGACCTATTTGTCCTATTCTCCTTCCCTCTTAAGCTTATTTAATTTACTCTTCACCAATGTTTCCTCAAAGTCCCTGACCAATTTTTTTTTTTTTTTTATCCAGCTTTTCTAAAGGTTTTTGGACACTGAGCATTCCTTAATGTCTTGACCCTGTCTTGAATCAGTCCAAAGAGCCCACCAAGAAAACTACTGATTCCTGTTTAACATACAAACACACACACACACACACACACACACACAGACACACACACACATATATAAAACAATTTTATTTTGACTGCAGAAAGACGTTAATGTTCCTTCTGCATTTCTGCTTTATACCTCTAAACACAAAGATTTGTGCTTGTTATGCACAAGCTCCACTTTTAAACTAGTAGCTTTATATCACTTAGCTCTTAATAATAGATGAGGACTTCACTGTATTTCACTTAGAGCAAACAAACAAGCTTAGTGTTAAACAGCATACATTTATTCCCTCCTTGGAACCAGGTAGATCACTGGTTAATAATCTAATCAGTAGAAAAACAAACATGAAGATGAATGAGGAACAAATGTCTGTTTCCCTGAAACTCTGGGCAATATTGTTTAAACACCCATTCATTTGGTTTATAAAGATGGGCAAATGTAGGAAAATTATTACAAAAACATGGCTGAGAGAAATTTCCTGGGTTATTGAAGTTGACCTTCTAGTGACCTTCTGCTGCTATAGATCCTCTTACATACTCAAGCTATAGATGTTCCTCTTGTATCACCATAGGCATTGACGCAGGTTTTTATTTGTCTTTGCCTTGGGCGACTCTGTAGTCCTGGAAGTTTTCTAGATTTGCAGCAGAGGCGACTTTTACACATTTTCTGACTGTTAGTACTCTAAGTTATGATGGGTTTCAGAGTCACAGAGAAGTTGAGACCAAACATGACAGTGCCCATAAGCACAAAGATGTTCAAAATGAGTGAGTAAGAAGCAATGATAAGCTGCCATCACCTATGGATTCTGCTTGTTTAGAGTAGATTCTGCACCCTCACTATGACCCTTAGCATAACACTGTTACATCAGAAATTTCTTGGCAGCTCCATTACAAAAGATTGCACTGGTGCAGCTAGCTATGCTTTCTGATTTAGCAGATGTTCGGAGAAATCAGAGTTGAGAATGTTTTGTCAGACAGCCATGTTCAAATTCCTTTTATTGTTACCTAACACATCTTCTATCTATTCTGTAGATGAAAAAGCTACATGCAACATTAGCTGTGCAAAAATACATTTTTCCTTAATCAAAGGAGTTGCTGCCAATAGTATATAGGCACCTCTTTCCTGTCACAGTCCGTTGTGTTCCGAAAACTCTGCTATGACGTCTACATTTTTTAATAAAAGGAATGTCTGAAAAAAGACAAGTTTGTTTTTTTTATCTGTGAGTGCCTTAAGTAGTCCCTTTGCTATGTCCCAAGCAAAAAGACACATGTGAAGCCAATCTAAGTATTTAAAAAAACAATATGCAGTTCATTCACATGTATGTATACAACAGCACTGCTTGTGCTGTTCTGAGGATTAAAGGGACAAGATAATTACATCCTGTCTAGCATGCTGATAAAAATACATTAGTCAAAGAAAAAAAAAGGTAACGTGTGTGATAAAATCAGAAGGGTCCCAGAATTAGCCATCAGAGACCTGAACTAAGGTCACTTGATACCACTGAATCAATACTGTCTTTGTTGCTTTTTTAACTTTCATTTTGCTATCTATATGAATAGGAGCCTTTTCTGTAGAGTGGTAGTAAAGGCAGTAGTAGTTGAATACTCTGAGATCTCTTTGTATTTAATAAAGGAATTCCAGTATAATTTTCAGTTTAAGGACAGGGCAGAAGTTATAAAACTCTAATTTCTCTATGAATATCAAGCCTCTCCTTAAAAATGAGAGTAATAGTACTCCCCTTTTTCACAGGCAATGAAGTATTAGAATAATAGGCCCTTATTAATTATCTGAATAACAAAAAGCTACACAATGCACATGTAAAGTAGGAGAAAAAAGAAGCAAGATTTAAGACAAAATTCCCTTCCTCTTCCATGCATAAGGAACTAGGACAGTGAAATTTCACAACCTAACCCAAAACTCAGTTTTAGTAAATTTCCTCATGAATATTTATCAAGGAGGGAGAAATTTGTCAGACAGTAGAACTCTAGACAAATTAGGGTAATACAAATGAAATACAGAGGTATTCTGACAGCAAATGTGACCAGTCATGCTGATAAACTGCCAGAGTGCATCACTGCTGGTGCTGGGCAACATACACTAAATAGCTGGTACTACATCCCAGCCTAATTTTTGTGCCAGCCGCAGGGCAGTGATCTGAAACAGCAACTCACACACACCTTTTGCAGTACTAAGACAAAAACACCTTGCCTATATAAAACTTTGCTGGGAGAGAAATAGCTTTCATTCCATCTGAAGTTCCACAGGCTACACACAAAGCAAAGGAAGAGTCCAAGCCTCTGCTCTTCATGAAATGAGAAGAAATTGTATGGTGCCACTGAGAGTAGGTCTGGCCTGCCCTTCCCTCCTTGCCAAGGGAATGGTGTCATCAGCATATTTGGGAATGGCAGCAATGTCCAGAAGTAACTTCATTTACAAACTTGTTGTACTAGACTTGCAGATAAAAACATACATTAGAAGATTGTTTGTTCACATCAGACAAATAGTGAGTACCCTGTTTTTCATAGTTTCAGTGGTTTATTTCTTCAGGTTATCAAGCCTCTACTCTGCCAAGCCACACCATCAACCTGTTCCTCCAGACAGAGGGATTTCCAATTTCATACTTAAAGAAAACAAGACATGGACAACCTAAAATGTGGTTTCAGAGAAGTTTTGCAGCAAAAGAACTTGACTCTTTGGGCTTATGCGCTCCATTCTGCTTCCCCAGAGCTACAGGACCATTTTTCTTAAGGACACAGCATCTGGAAACTCTGCATTTTTGATGTACTTACTGTTGCAAAATGTTTCATATTACGGTAGGCAGAGGGCTTCATTGTCCTCAAGAAACTGACACCAATATAACTATTCCAGTTTAATCAGATTTATTTCTGAATTATGTCACTTAAACATCAGCATATCACCAGCTTTGACTTAGGATGTACTGTAGATTTGATTAGCCACCATCTAAAAGCCTGAGGTTTCTATAGCTTTTAATGTAGGACCTTAAAGATTATTCTACTTTTCAAGTTTTTAATTTTTTTTGTATTTTTCTTTATGTAATTAGTCTTCATAGAAATGTTTCTTTTATTAATTGCTTGGAGGATGAAAAAACTGTTATTATAGCTAGCAGTAGAGGCAGCAAAAAAAAGTGGGACATGGTCACTTCTTAACTACACAGCAAAATGTAGAAAATAATTGTAAAAGTAGATCAGACAAATAGAAGTATAAATACAATATCCATCTGCAAGATGGACCTCTCTCTGCTTATAAAGCATTAAGTATTTCACAGCATTGTGATGTAACTAAAACATGTAATTTATCTGTGATAATAAAAATGAAAACTGAACTGAAGGCTGTCAGGTCATTCTTGATCCTACTGCTAATTTCACTATTAAACTCAGCAAGTTCAGTAAGCAATGAATATTTGTCGAATACTATTCTTTAAGCATGAGTTTTATTAATTAATCACATAGCATATGAAATATTTTTTGTGTGTATCTCTCATGATATTGTGTATCCCATCTCACTGAGTGCCACTTCAGGTATGCATAATGTAATAGAGTAGAATGGCTCAGCTGGAAGGAACCTAACACCTGATCATCTAATCCAGTTTGCAGTGGCACAAGTCAACCACCTTTCTTACGGTTTGGAACATTTATATTTGTCATATATATTCTCTCACTCACCTGCCTGCTAGCCTAAGTAATCCTACCCCTTTTAATCTCTTCTCTAAACGGACATAGTCTCCTACGGCTTTGTAATTTGTGCCATGGGAACAGAGGGAGAGGAGCAGCCAGTGCTTTTCTGACAAGGGCAGACCTTCATTTTCTCCCAACAGACTTAGAGGGCTAGGACAAAAAAAAAAAAAGGGGGGAGTGGGGGAGGAGAATCCTTCTTAGTGCCAGTCATGAGGTGATTATGAACAGTTCTGGCTGTGAGTGTGTGCTAAAAATAAAAATAACAACAGATAATACTAACAGGACTGATAAGGACTCTGGGTGCACAAAACACCAGAGCACCAGTTTTCACTCAAAAACAAATTAAGAGGATACACAAAAGTTTGCCAACTTGGAAATGCCTTTCAGAAAACAATCACTTCTCCGGATCAGTGTGTTTGATTGCATGTGGTCAACTGCCCATCCTCACTCATAAGAAGTCGAAAGAAGGAGAGCTTCTAATCTTATTCTAAGCACAGATAAGAACATAGTCTTTATTAACAAGTTTTTTAAGCAGTGATAAACTTGGTCATTGTGATTAGTAACTTGGCAGAAATGGAGAGCAAACTGACTTTGTCTTTGAAATATATGCTGCTACTCACCTGGTTGTTAGTTCAAGTTTCAGATTAATTAGAGAAGTTCCTGAAGTACTCCTGAAAAAAAGTCTTCCCAACAGGAATCCTTTCAGTCCCTTTTTTGGTGAGGGTTAACCGGCTTGTAGGCTGTTCAAAATCTTGTATTACATGCAGGTCTCAAGTTTCTTGCAAACCTGAATTCCTTAAGTCTGTTGTGTAATGCAGTAACACAGTTTAAAAGTACTCTTCCTCTAATAAACCTCAACTCAGCATGGGACCATGTATAACACAGGCAGTGAAACAGCTGCAGTCAAACACCCCAAGTTACTAAAGATCATTTAGATGTAAAGATATGTAGAAATATATGTAGATGTAAATATGTGGAATATTCATGAATCTTTAATAGAAGAAATGCAGAAAAAAGGTCCCTTTTTTCCCTTACCAAAACATTCCTGAAGTCAAAATAATTTAGTTCCTATAGAAATGTTCCTCAGTGCAGCGCCCATATAAATTACAGCACACAGATAAGTAAGTCAGTTTTTAAGGATGTATTAAGAGTTAGAAGAAAGTGACATTTGTCTACAGAGACTCAGAGATTTCTGAGATAATTTTACTGAAGTTACCATGACATTTTCTTTATAGATAGCAGCAGAAATTCTATGAATCAACACCTAAAATGATGGTCACTCAACAGAACAAAAGGACAAACCTTTAACCAGTTAACCTACATATGAGAGAACATACCTATCTAGGTATCCTGCTTGAGATGTCTGCTAAAGATAGAAATCCTTCCCTAAACTCCACTGTTGGAGTAGCTTTTAACTATAGAGGGAGGCTATGGTCATTTGCTCAGATGCAGATATCTACACCACAGCAAACAGTCTCCACCAGATAAATCCCGCCCTGTGCACCGCTCTGAATGAGCAAGAGCAATGTTTTGGTGCAGCTTTGAGTCTGGTCTGTCTCCAAGAAAAATCATCAGGTGAAGTTGTAGAAGCTGTAGTGATTGCTATTATTAGACTATCACCATGGGATTCACAGCTGGATGTTGATTCATGGACATTCTATCTCAAGAATAAAGTGAGAGCTCCTGGAAAGTAAAGTAATAAATATTATCCCTTTGTCAAAACATTCCTTCACCTCAGTTGTTTCAAACAAGATTTAGTACCTCTGTTTCAAGCAGTGGTTTTATTAAACTTACACTCTGAGACAGCCAAGCCCATTACCATTCCAAAGAGGACAGAATATATCAGTATGTTAAGTGCAGTGAACTAAGTCCTAGTTCAAAATGCTAGGTATTATTGTTTAATTCCAAGAGTGGCTTGGAGTAAAGCAAAAAAATGTACTGCAGTGCCAAAAAGCACATATATCACAACCAGTACTGCCCCAAAAGTGAGGATTCAGCTTCTAGGTGAGGAACCATAATTTCCTAAAATGTTTTTTAAAAAGTTGCTTGTTGTTGTCTGATCACATCTCTTACTGTTAGGTACCCACTATTCTTTGACACTAGGATAGAAAGCACTGAACTTCTTAAAAGACGTGCTACGACTTCAAATATGTTTTTAGATCTGACTATGACTGACTGAGATACTTCTAAAATAAGAATGTTGTGCAACCTAATACCATAAATACTTTTCATGTAAACATTGAATCAGTGATGAAAGATTTTACAAACTTCTCATCCAAGCATGGATTTGAGCTGCCTGGGAATTCTTATTGAAACAGCATTTTTCTCACAAAGGCCAAATAATTCCAATCAAAATTTTCAACAGAAAATTAACAGTTTCAATAAAAGCTTAATCTAAAATAGAGGCCAAATATATTTTTATGATTAAATAAGAAAAAGGCTGAAAGGGTGGACAAGGAAAGAAGCAGATAATATATCATAATATATCAGGGTATATCATCAGTTTGGGAAACACAATTTACCACCTTCATTCTTCTTCAGGTGAAAGGTACATCCTCTAAATTTAACTTTTTGTTCTAGTTGTTAAATTTCTTGGAGTAGTCTCTGATTCCACTTGGTATGTTTGCAATAAGAGAATAATACTGCAATCACTGATTATGTATCTGTTTACTTCAGGTATGGCAGAGCAGAGAATTTAATATTTTCTTATATTTTCCTGGATATGAGCGCAACAAGCTGCTACATAATGTAAGTTACTGTCTGCCCAACTCTGAGCCATGTTCTCTGTCTTTCTGCCTCCCACCTTCCCATTGTCCCCCTTTTCAGTTCTAACAAGTAAATAAACAAACACAGAAACCTTTTTCACTCATCTTTCACTGATTTTTCACTGATTTCTACTGAAGTAGAAAGTACTTGAAGCTTGGAAAATTTAGAGAGGAAGGCCAAATTAAAATCCACAATATGTGTAAAAACACTTGAAAAATATACATACTACTCCTTTTCATAAAGTAAGCATTTCATAATTTTTAGCCACTATATTTTCCTGTGTTTCCCACATATTCAGCTCAGACAAAACGAACGATAGGGTTATAGATATTATAAGAATCACCATCTTGGAAGTTTTTTGGAGATTCCCCTTATTCAGAACAAGTGATCTTTCTGTTCAGTGTAAGACTTGGCATAAGGAATTTAGCACTCCTTACTTGCACATTCATCCACAGAACATTGACATTAAATTTTATTTAAATAAAAATTCCTGTCTTGTACTTCTAGGGGTACTTCAGGAACTCAGAGTTCCTATGCCTCTTCTTCCTTAACTGCTACATATATATATATATATATATATATATATATATATATATATATATACAAACATATATATAGTGGTTTGTCATTAGGGAGGGAAGCTTTCATAATTGCTGTTCTGTATGCATTTATTAACAGTTAAGGAAAGATGCTTTATGACACTTTTCCTGCCTGGCAGGAGGATTCAGCACAAAGCAGAAGTGCTAATGAATTTAGATTCAGCAATAGTGCCCAGATTTCTTGGGGCATACCCTCATGCTTCAGCCATGGACTGCACACGTACCACACACTGCAACACTGGGCAGGGGGATATGCTCCACATAGCATAAGTTGGTTTCAGTGTGAGAGATAGGTATCACACCGATACCTTTGAAATCTAGAAACAAAACAACATACTTTCAAGATGATATTAATATAGGAAGTAATATAAAGACGTGTCTTCAATTAGAGGTTTCCACGTACAACTATGGCAAAATGCACATGATACAGGACTTCTAATATTTTATAAGTTTTTAAAAGTTAGGATTTTTGACAATAGTGTCCAATTAGAAGAGGAATTATTTAAGCAACCCCCAATTTTGGTTCTGCCCCATTTGAACCCATTTTTCCCTCCCAGAGTTTCTAGCCCCATATTTATTATTTCTAGGATACATGGTAAAAGAAAATAAGACGTCCTCTGCAAAAGAGGCCAGACTAAATAATATTTCAGGGATGTAGCATAATATGTGTTAGAAGGCTAGCTAATTGTTCTAAAATATAGGGGGAAAGGGGTAAGAAAATTTTGGGAGCTACAGCCATATATTAGAAATCTACAAAGCTACAAATATGTGAAAAATACATAAATTTATGTATTAAATTAAATTAATTAAATTAAAAATACATAAACCTGATTAAGTAACCTGCTTCTTTTTCAGAGAGCCTTTGATTATGTTTAAAGCCTTTTCGATTATGTTGCCGTACATGTTGCGGATATTCTTATAATGATGACTTAGACCAATATTCAAGAGGTGTACTTATTTTTTTCTCTTTATAGTCAGAGACCAAAGGAGATGCACTCAGTTATGCCTTCTCTTAAATGACAGTCTGTTTTCCTTCTTTCTGTTGAAAAGGGCATTTCCTTTAATATTTTTCCTCATTGGGCTGTCTGCAGGAACAGGGAGATTGTCAAATACAACCCCTACTCCTATATGACATTATGAAACATAACTTTCTTTTCATCACTCAGTTATGTTTTTGGGAAATATTTATGTATTGAATTTCAACAGACATCATCCAATTTCTCTAGTTTGGTAGATCATCACGAAAAGAAGCTTAATTTAAAGTTAAATGCTAGCAATATCAACATAGGCTTTATGTACAAATGAAATAAAAATGTATCCAGCTACTAATTGTCTGAGCACTCTGCAGTGCTTATAAAAATATCTACAACTGGTTAAGTGGGCTGGTGTGGTGCTCCTCAGAAGGCATTGCTTGGAAGACAATATTGACCTACAGTAGTGCATACTGTTTACAGTTAAGAAGCAGCAGCCTTCACAAAACAAAAATGTTTTCAGAATGTAGCCTAAACAAGTTTCACATTGCTGAGAAAGTGTTCATGCTACATTCTGAAAACATTTTCAGAAGTTTCCCAGAGGAAAAGGCTGATTTAAATTTTGGATTAGGTCACCAACTGAATACATGTCTTAATTACAGGTCCTGTAAGAACAGGCAATATATGTGAGGTATACACAAAACACTGCCCCAGTATAATATCCTTACACTCCTTCAAATTAGATCTGCTACTACAAAAAATTGTAAAAGTACTATTGTACTTTAATTTCAGTGTCTAACTAGGCATTACTTTGAAATTACATCATCTAATCAAGAAATCTTTGGTGCTACTGAAGAAATAGGAATACTACACTGTTGTATTGCATCAATAACAATCATCATCATCATCATCATCATCATCATCATCATCATCCAGAGAATTACTGAAAAAAAAATTGTAAGCAAAGGCATGCCTTGTAAAGTTTTCCTAATCTGTTATTTAAAATAGCCGTAATACCTGCTCACAAAGCTTTGAGTGAACATCCCGATACAGGAAGAGAACCGTTGCATATCTGGATCATAGCCTTAAAATATAAAGCATCCTAAAGTATATTTTTAACATAGTCTAAGGTATATTTTGGTTTTTTTTTACTGAAGAAAGCATCATATATCTTCATATAACCTAGGCATACTTTAATTATTAAGAAAACATCTATACCAAATGCTGAAATACTGAGGGTCAATTACATTTTAACTTACAGCATATGCCTTCAGATACTTTTTTTTTCTTACCTAACTAGTTTATGTTTGTTAGTAATAGTATGGATGTAAGCATACACCATCTAGTTCTCTTTTAGACTGAAATGAGCCTAATTTTAAAAAAAAAATCCTTGAAGTGTCTCTACTGTGTAGTGTATTAGTCACCCTATCTTTTACAGATTAAGCTCTTTGGCATTATAGGAGAAATCATCTGCTGCATACTGGCATCAAGCAAAAGCAGATTCATAAACTCTGCCCTTAATCTCTCTTTCAGTTTTCTTCCAATTAGAAACAATCTTTTGCTGATACTCTAATTAATACTTACACATTAAAATATTAGGCATTATAGCAGAAATCATCTGTTATATTCTTGCACAAAGCAAAACTAGGTTTGTAAGCTCTTGCCCTTAATCTTTCTTTCAATTTTCTTCCATTTAAAAACCATCTTTCCCCAATACTCTAATTAATGCAAATGATATTCATGATTAGTTAGTATTATGCTAATCTGAGCCCCAAATTTCCCTAAATCTACATGGTGTTGTCTGAGTACCAGATTGCTTTGGGTTCCTAAGTAAAATTACATTAGCCTGCCAGCTGTACAAAACACCATGATAGAGTAGAAATCCAAGCAAATCATCAAGATTACATTAGTTTTGTTTCTTAATGAACAACTGTTTGCATTAGGGATTACAGACAAATTATGATTTTCCTCTCTGTACCCAGGCAGCCAGGCATCTGTTGAGAAGTTTCAATTTTTTTCCTGACTAAATAGATTGAGTAGAGCTAAGACAGAGAGACGAGTCTAATATTTCACATAATTGAATTTTTTCCATTACAAAGCAATCAGTACTCTGTGGCTCACAGCTAACCCTGAATTCTCTCTTCCACTCCAGCCTGGAATGCAGGAGAAACCTGAGCAGCTCTTTTTTTTCAGAAAGCCATCAGTCACCCAGCTTCTCCTCTCTTCCTACAGAAGCAGATTATGCACTTTATAGTCATACCTGCTTGCTCTTACACTTTGAGCCTGTTTCCCACACCATGCTGCCGCAATTCCTGCTGCTCTGATATAAAAACAATGTGCTGCCAAAAAGCATCTTGTGTGGAAAACAGAGCATCGGGCTCATGTCTGAGTTAACAGTTCACAGGCAAACTAAGCCAGGAAAGTTGGGTGATAATGACCATGGTACCACCAAGACTGCTAATCTTTAAAGCGTAACAACAAAGCGCAGCTCTGTATATGTACACAGTTTACCAGCCTGTTCAAGTGTGTCCCTGTTTCATGTCAAGCTCCTGTAAACATGTTCATTGTTATGTTCTGCTTGATTCGATTATGCTCCTAGTGTACAGGTTTACTCATTCTCCCAAGCTCTAATCTCATCTCACACCCTGACAGTTCATTATCATTGGCAAAAATGTAGTAGGCTGATAAAAAAATAAAGGCTCTGATACATTCATCAAGACCTCCTGATTGCAAGATACAAGTAGCAATTGTGATCAATCTGTAAAATGCAGCGCAGTAAAGGGCGGGTAAATCACCATCCATATCTTGGATAACACGAAATAGCAGCAAAATAATTCTGCACAATTTCTTTCCTCATATCAAAAACTACTGTAGTATTACAGCTCACTCTTGGCCTATACAGAGCATCAGATGTATAAAAATGTGTACTGGAGGGCACTGCCAGTGTTGTGGAATTTACTAAGAAACCTTACCTCAATATCCTTCAGAACCCAACCTTCTTTTCACTCCATTCAAATACCCAATTCAATTTTAATTAAGTTTAGCAACAACATGTGAAGTAAAAAAGTAAATTAAACTGACAATTATATTTTCTATTTATAGTCAAAATGCACATTTCAGATTTTCTCCTGTACGTTTTCAAGTTTCTTATTGCAAACAACTGCAGAAAAATACCACTCTAGATCTGATGTTATATGCTGTCAAAAGGAAACAAATCTAAAAATATCTGCATATAAACTGTACAACAAATATTATTAGGACTATTGTGTTATAAAACTCATTTGAGAGCTTATGGAAAAATCTAAGTGACTTCCAAAATGCTTTGGAAAAATTATTTATTAGGATACCTAATCTGAAACAGGTGAGCTGCAATTCTGACTTCACTGGGTCTTATTAGATGCAGCAGTTTAAACTGGAACAAGATGAAATCAGGGCTTTTACTTGAGAAAGTGCCTAAGAGCCATTTCCCTTCCACACTTGTCACATACTGTATTTCTGTATGGATATTATTTTGCTGTTGACAATGTGTAAGGAAAATTAAAGTAGTCACTAAAATTAGCCAAGGAGGAGACAAAATTCACATCAGATACCAGAAAACTTTTAATTACACATTAGTATCATTTGGGATGTAGGGACTGACAAACACAGTATCAAAAATACCAGGAAGTATACCATGTAAATAAAAACATTCAGTCCAAGAAGAGAAAACATCTTTCAGAGTAAAAGCCTTTACAATTTCTGCTGTGGTAAAAGGCATTGATAAGGCAATTGAATGGACCTTAATAATCAATATGCTATCAAGTGTAGACATTCTGTCACTTAATGATACATCAAGTTTGCTTACTGATTTGTGAAAGGACATGAAGAATTAATTATATTCTTCCCTATAAGTTTTCAGTGAGATAACTTGAAATAATTCTAGTAGCAATTTGAAAAACATATTTGAATGAAGTGGTATGAAGATCACTGTATGATATGAACTTTGGGTAAGACTTTTTAGTAATTCAGAACTTCTCTATCATTACTATTAAAACATCCACATTGCATGCACTAAAGTAAGATTTTACACCAATTATTTGGGCAGCAGCATAAACCACAGTATAATTTTACCTGAGAAACATTAAAAGAACTTCCCTCTTCTCTCATGACTATTACTCGTCATCTCAGGCAGTCTCAGGCTGAAGAGAAACCCATATTTTTCCCTCTGGAATAATTATCAGGTTCATAACTGATTTCAATGAAAAGAACAGATAATTATGACAAGTCACACCAAAAAGTTGTAGCAAGACACAGCATTAACAGGATTAAAGTGAAACCCTTGTTGGTGGGAATGAACTGAAATTGCTGCTGAAAACTTCAATACTAATTTGAATTAAGCAAATGGTTAACCAAGTTCAGATTCTGCCCCAAGAGTCCTTACCTGTCTCTCAAACTTGCTAATTATCAGTACCAAGTATGGGAAGCTCTAGGGCTTTAGGACTGCATTATACCCTTGTAGAGCTGAGAGTCAAGCCTAGGTGTAAAGTGAAATCCAGTGCTGCCTCTGCCATGGCTGTTGGGTGGGATAAATGGCAGCCTTTGGTCAAATACATTTAATACCTTCTCCTAATAAAGTGCACTCAAAAATAAATTTGATTGGCAGGCTAAGAAACCTAACAATATATTCATACAGACCTAATGTGGACCATATTCTCTCTTAGCATGGAAGGGCACTGCCTTGCTGCTCTAGCCAGTGAGACGGCAGTTCTCATCATCAGACGGCTGATGTAACAACAGACCACAGCAATATTGTGGCCAGTAGAAAACAGACCACCATTACCCCCCTGGTAATCAAGGATTCCACTGAGAAAGCCTTGATTCACAAACACCCATGCAGGAACAGTGCTGTAGCTTGGATGCTGAGGCAGTAAACTCTGCTTAAGAAACATCAGTGTGTCTGCAGAGACACTTTGAGAGATAAAAATCCCATCAGACTTTCAGGATGGTGCAACAAATCTCAGTGATTTCTGAAACTCTATAAAATTTTACTGTCAGGTAGCACAATGACACCTTCTTGCGTGGAACAAGCAAAGTCAGATTTATCTGATGAAAGAGTCTTGTTTAATATTCTTTAACAGATTATTTTTAAAGGTGTTATAAAAGCAGTGTTTCTTCAAACATGTAAAAGGTATTTAGAGCAAACAAACACAAGTCAGCCAGAGCAAATGGAATACGACTGGTTAAATGGGAGAACTTGGCAGTGGCACAATAGGAAGATGAAGCATTTCAAGTATTTAACTGGTTTAGTTTAAAGACACAGTATTAAAGAATTCAGTTGGATCCTCTATATATTTTTAAGGGGAATTTTGCTCCCATATTGTATCCGTGATTCTCAAGATAACAGATTTTGGTAAAAACCTCATTTTGCAGATTTATTGCCCCAAATGAAAGATGACATAACTCTACTGGTTCAATTTTATTACATGGAATAAATCAGAAGTCCTTATTATATGGAAGAAATGAAAACTCTTCTGTCACATTGTCTTGAGCACTGGGAAAATTTAGATCTAGTCTAACCAATCTAAGTACAATCTTTCCTTGACTTAAAAAGAATTAAGTTCACTTCCTGTAGAAGATAATATTATTCTATATTCCCTAAGTGAGTCATCATTTAAAATTGTGCTACATAGAAAATCTCCCCATTAGTGCTGAATATCTTTGAGAAACTGACATTTGACAATGACAATCTGAGATGTGACATTTAACATTGAACGTGTGTTTAACAACACAGATCTATCACTGCATATTACTCTGCAAGGACAGAAAAATTTTTGGATTACATTGAACATTCAGAGGAACATTTTGATGACATTGCAAAGCAAAGGATCTGTTAAAATATTGATAGTGTGGTTTTGTTTTGAATTCTGAACAGCAGTAGTAAAATTTTAAGACAGCTAATTGCATCACTGCATCACAGCACAAAGTATTAAAGTTGCTATTAGCAGTTCATAAAGAAAATAAAAGATAGTTTCTAACCCTATTGGCCATAAAGATTTGAAAGAACTGATTTTATTTGTTTTCAGTGAAGCTCTTTCTTCAAACTATCTTTGCCTTGATGCTATAGTCTCAGTACCAGATGTAGCTAACACCTAACTATCTCTTATTTTCAATTACTAAAGGAATGACCTCACTTTTTTTCTGAGTAACTTCTGTGTCTAAATAAAATTGTAGAAAGCTTCAACTGTCTTTAATTTAGCTCTTCCATTTCTCTCCTCATTTTGTTCCATTCAAGATCATAATTCTATTGTCTTACATAGGGATCCTGAAAATATATCTTAAAGAGTAAATGTGTTTTGACAGAATTTTCAGTCTATTAGTATCAAAGCATGGAAAAATCAGCTTTATTTCCTCATGATTTGGATTCAGTCATCATCAAGTAATATTGAAGACCATAAATTCCAACTAGAAAACAACTTTTTTTTCACATAATAATTAAAAAAAAAAAGGAGCAAAGAAATCAAATATCTGGGGGGAAAAAAAGGAAGTGAAAGAATCAACTGATAACTTCAGAACAGAAAAAGCAACTTTATTATGAGTTGCACAGAATTTCTGTAGGTCCTACAGAAGATTCAGTTACAGCAAGGTGCCATAGCCTTGTTGGAACACACATTTCCTCAGTCATAATACATGTTCAGAGAAGTTACAAAGGAAAACTATAATTTAATAGGTACACAAAGCATCAGTGTTAATTATATCTTGAATACTACAGTTTGTGAATCTCAAACACATTACTGAAAGTACAATTGCATTTTACATGCTGTAGAGTGATGCTTTAGAATTAGATATTCGCTTTCTCCTGTTTTTAGTGAATTTTGAATGATGCCTTAAGCCAACACAGTGCACACACATTTAGACACACAGTCACAAGCACACCTTCACACAAACTAATGTTCATAGTACTGCTGACGAGCAGTTTTCAATGTAAGAAAACTATTAACATTGCCAGAGTGATCAGACAAACCAAGGCACTAGCAGACTCCCAGCGTCCTGGATAAAAGTATGAAGCACAAGCAGAAAAAGTTACTCTGCTGAGAAGGTGCTGCAACAGCTAAACACCCCACAGTAGCAACTCTAACTGGAAACACATTCATAAAATGTGTCTAAAGACAGAGAGGAGTTAGAGAAATATGCGCTTGTCAGTAAGCACGAATATATTTCTCTTGGCTAAAGGGACGTATTTTTTTAAAGTCATCAATGAAGCAGCATTGAAAGTGATCAACATCTTAATTCTACATTAGTGCGTGCTGTATGTGTGTAATGTATGTGCACTGCTACTGTGTTTTTCCTTGATGAAGGAAGATTATTCCCCCCATTCCACAACAAAAAACATTAAACAATAGAGATGAACATGCATCCAGTATTTACAGTTCTCCATACAGACCCTTCTGATTTTAAACAAATTTATTCTGAGTTGTCCAATTCTACGGAGTATCTGAACCAAATATTTTTTATAGGCAGAAATGCAATGGTTCTGAACAAGAACTAAAAAGTCTATATTTATAATGTCTCATATGCCTAACAAACATTTCTTCAAAAAGATGTCTTGTGGGTCAGAATAACCATTAGATAGCTAGTAAATGATCTTGCAGTATGCTGTTGGCACATTCATATAAAGAGAACTGAGCAGCTTATGGATATAACCTTATATCCTTTTACCCACTCCTCCCCCTGATATTTATAGAATTAAGATATGTTGTTCTCATTCCATGAATAAGCACAACATGTTCAATATGTCCACAGTTATACTGACATTTGTTTCTAAATCATTTAATTAAAAGTCATTATTGAGAACAAAGGATTCATTAACAAGCTGTACATCTGAACAACTGATGGAGTTGTTGTGTTATGAATATCATTTTAATCCAAATTAGAAAACTGCACAGATGTGCTGCTGCAAAATATTGACATACTGCAACTCCCCTGGAATGTGATTAACATTTGTGTTAAACCAAAAAGTACATTAAAACCTGGATTTACTAATAAATTTAGGATTGGAATAATTCTTTTTAATGCTGAAATACAGCATCTAAATTGTTATTATTTTAACCTCTACTTGGGATCATATGCCCTATTAATACAGCCTTAATTCGATGTGATAAACTTTGTACTGACAGACTTTTTATTCCAAATTTTTTATGATGTTTTTGATCATTAGATCAAGCCATTAAGCATGACAAAATGTGCAGTATTTACAACAGATCAGGAGCTTTTCACTGTCTCTGCACTGTTCTTAATAAAACTTGTGATTTCAATATTTTTTTTCTCAAGAGTGAATAGACAGTTTTTCATTATCTCTACTGCAGATGCATGTAAATTTGTGTACAAAAAACAGGACTTTGAAATTAAGAAGGAGAGATTTTCTTTAGAATATGTATTTTCCCTCTATAGAATTGCATGAAAATGGTCTGGAAACCAGAGACATCTATTCAGACTTCGGCACAGATTTAACAAAATAGCTTTCAATAGATGTCTTGGGTGTAAGTATTTGGAACCTTTTCCCATAAGAAAAACCCAACAGCCTATTAGCAATGTCACAAAGTTTTGTAAATAGCTACTTAGATTTTGATTTTGAGATCTGTAAAGCGATGAATTATTAAATTTGTGAAGTCAAGCACAAAACATAATTATGACTATAATCCCAAACTAGCTATTTGTCATTAATGAAGGGACTATGGAAAAAATATCTAGTGTTTCTATGGATATCATTTTCTCAATCACCCTCATCAGCATTCCTCCTCACTTTGTAAACGGAGATTTTACAGAAAAAAAAAGTTTCTAGATTATTTCTCAACTGTACTGAACAGCACTTCATAAACATGTTCTGTCTCTTGATGTTCTTTCCCTCAACAAAAAGTTTAATGTAAAAATAGGATGCAGAAATAAGATGGTCATATTTACACAATCTGAAAGAAAGGGATAATCAGTTAACAGTTTTCTATATATTCACTCATTTAGCATATTAAAGGTTTACTTTTGTTTGCATTTGGTTGTTTATTGCATTCTCAGTAAAACTTTTGCCCTCTTGTGTTTTAGTAAATATGTCTGTGTTCAGGAGAACACAGATGGAGAGTGTATAATTTATGTTTGTTTGGTTGTTCCCTGACAAGCCACATGTTGTTATTGTAGCCAAATAAAAGAATATGAAGGAAATAAACAGTAAGATAGGGAACAAAAAGCACCCTAAAATCTTAGCACTGTAATTCTACTTTGTTTAAAGAGAAAGACAGAATGCTGTCTTTCTTGATGAGAATAGTTGAATGTAATTACTTTAAAATGATCAAAAGCCAATATTCTAGGTTTTTTCAAACGGAATTTGATACTAATATTTACACACTGAAAAAGAGTTATGGGCAGCTTATGTGTAATAAAGCCCCACCAAGTTTATAATGATGCCTGTCATAAGAACATTTGTTAATTAACTTTTTTATAACTATGAGTAACCATCTTATATGATATTTCCCATTCCCCATAAGGCATTTACAATTCTGTGGTTACAATTATTCAAGAAAAACAGAAGCAGAAAGATGAAGAAGTCTGTCTTCCTTGTTTTTTCACTCAGAAGTCTTAATGTTTTACTTACACTGCATATTTTGGATAGAAATTTACTGTAAATAAGTATACAATAAACTCTGTGATAGTATTTTTTGCACGGTATGGCATTGCAGTATGAGGTTTTTCTTTTCTGAAAGAAAACAATCAGAATTGTACATGGGTTTGTCTTAGATTTTACAGTTGAGAATTTTTAAGTTAGAAATATGATGCAAAACAGATTTCTGAGCTAAAATATAATTGGATTTTTACTCATACGGAACAGTCAAGCATTCTTAAACTCTCTTTCCAAAGTGTGCATGAAATACACACTCAAGACAATGAACATTTATATTACATGTATTTTACAGATTACCATTCAGGATAAAATACTGCAGTGAAAGTATTGATTTTCTTTTCCCTTTGGAAGCAATGCCATCTCACTGAAAGCTATCCTTAGTGAACACTACAATAAACTTATGATGTGCTCCTTAATAAAAGCAAACCTTAGTACACACAATATTAAGGAAAAACACTATGCAAACATTTCATAGCATCTATGTCTAAACACCTGTCAGTCACTTTAACAGATCTTCTCAATAATATACAAAATTACAAGAAGAAAACCTGATTAAAGATCTAAACATGAATTGAAAGATGTTACTAAACAGTGTAACCCCCGGCAAAATAACAGGTTAACAAAACTGCTCTTTATAATCTACATTCTACTGTTCTTTTTAAAGTTACCCCAGTAGTTCAACAAGTAGCAAAGACAGAACAATTCTTCTTCCCTGTATTCAGAAACTACAGAAACAATCAGAAGCAATAGCATAATTTAAATTAAATACTCCCTTCAGGTTTGATACTCTCACTGAAGGCACGTATCAACATCCACCTTTGGAAAGATAACGAAGTCCTTGCAAAGCAGTGTAGGAAGACAGTTATAATCAGAAACCTGCCTTCCGTCCAGGCACTGGGATGTGCTCTCCACTGGTGCTCCACAGACCCACTGCCCAAGAATAAAGTGCCTATTGTCTCAGCACTGTACTAATTGTAAAAACACAGCGCATGCAGAAAGCATTATAATTATCCAGACAAACAAGCAAAGGCAATCAATGAAGGAATGAAAAGGATAAAAATATGCCACCAGACAAAGCAACCCAAGAATGAAATTAATATTCATAATGGAATGCAAGCCAGCCAAATGTCCCTTTCATGGCATGGCTATTGCATACAAGAGACCATTGTCCACAAGTGAAAAAATCCGTATGTGGAGAAAATTTCACGTAGTTCTGCTGAGGAGAAAAGCTTTTCATTCCCAGAATACTTTCTCCTGGTCCCACTGTTTTGATTAAGTTTTGGGCTCCTTTGCCTAGTAACATTAAAAAAAGTTGTCTCTCAGGATCCACCCTTTCCTGAGCTCAGAAAGGTTTGCTTTTTTTCCAGCTCTCCGCTTTCATTTGCAGCTGTATAAATATGAACAAAAAAGCCATGCTCATCCAAACAAAGAAAAAATGGACTGAATATGCATATCCTCATTAACTAAATTTAATTATGACAAGCGGCATATTAATCAGTAGTTGCTCCAGTTACTGCATTCATTGGTAGGGAGGAGGACTCCAAATTAAAGAGAAGCGTGGGGGACAATCGCATAGTGATTAGGAGGCTGCTCACAACATGATACAATACACTTTCTAAATAATTATTCAGAGGAAACAGAATAAAGAGGCAGATTGCTCTATTTTTAAGACCAACTCAAGAACAATTAGCCAAAAGCATGATGACAAGGCTGCTTTCTTTTTTTCCGTGACTGCTTCCACCTCCACGTTCTCATACCAACTAGCTTGGCAAACTGAAAAATTTGCATTTCACAGAGTGCAAGAATGGGGAGGAATTTAAAAAAAAAAAAAAAAAAAAAAAGGAAAAAAGAAAAAAGAGAGAGACCTGAGGAGAAGAAATAAAATGAAGAAAAAGACAAATCCCATGCTGTACTTGCTGCTGTTTTAATGAGAAGGCCCATGCCCTTACAGCAGCAGAGAAACCCTATCTATCTCACTGTGATGTTCGGAGCTCTGAAGAGTCACTGAGCTGGAGCTGCAAACCGTGCGCTCTAAACTTCACAGCACGTGTATTGCAACAGTGAAGGAGGAGTTCGGAAAGGAAAAAAAAAACTCTTCCAGGGAGAGGAAAAAAAGGTTATCACACCAACTTACCATCCACCAGGTCCTGGCTGACATGTCATAGCAAAGCTGCCATTTTATGGAGCTGTCCGATGCTTTTCCTGCCATTACGCTGTCAGCAACCTTCATCAGATGCAGCTCAATGGAAGATAAGACACCTAATCAAGAAAACATCAGCAGTGGCTTGCTGGGCTACATGTAGGCCAATCCTTATCACACTGCATCATGGGAAAAGCTCCTTTATTAGCAAGAACTCCAACCTCACTGATATAAAGACAAGGATCAGGACTTTTCTTCTTCTTTTTTTTTTTTTTTTTTTTTCTTTTTGTCTGAAGGGATTGGTGAAACTAGCCAGCGTTCTTTGTGTATCATGTGTACACCAGTTCAGTATCTCGCAAGTGGGCGGCTAGCTGCATTGCTGGGCTACACGGACTTAAGTTTATTTGCATTCTTCTCAGTTGTATATTGTTTGACATAATCCATGGTCAGCTCTGAGTGTAAGAAAGGAGGGGAAAGAAATTATTCTGAATTAGTCTCTCCCCCAAGAAGGACAGAGGGTTTGGCATCACGGTGGGGTCCTGGCCCAGAGGTCAGAGCACACGTGTGTGCACACGCGGATCTGGGCGCTCGCACCAGTGTGCACGGGTGGGCGCCCCAGGAACACACAGGTAGCAGCTGCAGCTGGATGAAACAGGGGCTGCCAAAGGCTACAGACTCCGGAACCGGACATATGGAAATAGTTTAACTCTTTGCAATCAGCCTTTAGCAAGAAATAGGAAGGCTGTAAGTCGTCAGGAGGAGACGGGAGGGGGTGCAGTTAGAATTTCAGTGGCACAGACTTTTTCTCCTCCCTCTCCCATGGATGCTCTTGATCTCCTCTGCTCTGGATGATCTATCTGGGAAGGGGGGAGGTGAGTGGGCAGGGAACTATTTTAATCACGACTCCCTTCTGCCCCACAGCTCCAGGTCATTTGCCTCTTCTACATGCTGCCACCAAGGTGAGAAGGCATTTTTTTCTGCAAAGTTTTCCTTGCAGGGCTTTCCTCCTAATGAAAATTTGTCATTCCCTGAAGGAAGGACTAGCTTAGAAGAACAAATAAATCTGATTTTGTTTTAAGGCGCAGAAAAACAAAAGTACATACAAAAGCACACAGAGGAAATCAAGAAACTCTGGCTTACATTTAAAAGGTACACAAGGAAGTACCAGGATTTGCCAGTCCTGGATGAAATGATCAGCATCAGTTTTACTGATGTATTGCAGATTCTGTATGTGCCCTAACAATAAATCCCTCTGTAGCAAAAACCAAATCAAATCAATCACCCTCTGAACATCTCCAAAATTTTATCTTTAAAATTAACAATCAAAATAGTAACAATAAGAATAGCAACAGTAATAACAACAAAGCAACAGCAACAATTGTTTTTATATTGTTATACTACTATTTTCTCTTTTTTTTTTTTTTTGTTTCCACAGGGGCAACTCCTGAGTTAAAGGCTCATTTATTTAAGTCCTGAAATACTGACAGCACCTAATGAAATGACCCCCTGAGGCTGTCCAGAATCCTGAAAACACAATAGCTCTGTAGCAGCACCCAGCGAATCAAAAGATAAGAGCCATTTTCTCTTCTTCCAGTATGCTATTGAAGTTGGCTTGCAGCCTCAGTTTCTCAGTTGTTTTAAATACACTGATGAAGCCAGCATCAAAAGAGTCAGACTAAAAATTAATGGGGATTTTGGACGTCCCAAAAACGTACCCTAAATTTGCATAGCTTTTTCAAGAAGAACTTCTGTACAATAGATGAAAATGTTTCCTTTTTAATTTTGTTTAGGTCACAGAGATCAATTGGGACATGAGAAAATCTGTGAATACTGTAAAATCTGCCTATGATCGGGAGCTGTGGGGTGGCTCAGCACACTTAGAGTGCACAGGAGGGATTAACTCTGGCTCTCTACCCTACATACTGCTCAAACAACCCAGCTTTGTGATAAACATTATAAGGTATGAAGACCACCAGCTTATAAAAACTGGAGTTTTATCCAGTTTTTGGCAAGCAGTGCACAGGCAGATGTCCTAGATTCAGAGCCTGAATCTTTCTCTGGCCTTCACTAACAGGCTCATCATGTTGGGGGCTACAGAAAGCAGTCAGCTGTGGGTGTGAGATAAACCTTGGACACGTGCTTTCACACAAAACCCCTAACTTCAAACATGCTAACAAGGGAAACCTAACAGCCACTGAAGAGGGAGATTCTCCGCAGTTTTTCACCCACTGAAGTCTGATCTCAGGTGAAGAGACCAATTGCTTCAGCCACTAATCTGCCTTACTAGGGCAATTCACAAATCCCCAGCAGCACTGTGACGGCTGGGAGTGTGAGCCCACACTTTAGGTAATCATGAGCCAGTTCACTGTGCTTAAAAGAGGATAAAAGTTTTATCACACAGTAGCAAGCTGAGAGTCTCAAGCTGCTCTCAGATGCCCAGCCTACAGGAGATCCAATCTTGCAGCAATTTCTTCTACTGCCTTCAGTGAACTGTGGAGCTGCTCCATCCCAGAGAGCTCCTGAAGTTTCAGAAAGACTATGCATCTCCTATATCCACAAACACCACATGGATATTCGCTTTTGTATATCCAGAAAAGATAGAGTTAATGATGAGCCTCCCTTCTGCTGCTGCATGTTGCCTTCTGGCATCAGCTGAAGGCAGAATTGGGATTTCTGACACCCAGGCAAACAATGCCTGCAGTGCTGGTCAGGGTGTGCTTCCCCTACACATGCTGCTCCCATGCCTTCTCCTGCCTGCTGGGAGGTCTGTGTTACTCCCAGCCATGTCTGTTTTGCAGATGGGATTTTTTAAACCCTGTAGCATGTGGAGATACCATATCTCCTACACAGCTTGAAGATACAGTCATACCCAACACAGACACATATATGTTATTTGACAAAATTTTTCAGATGACCTCTTTTTCCTTTCAGAAAAAGACAGATTTATGAAGTAAGCATATGGTACAATATGCTTGTTACATAACAGCAGTGAATTTCAAGGTAATTCAGGTTTCCATACTGATATAAGTTTTTTAAGCGAGCTGGATTATTCAAATTAAATTTTCAAGTGAATTTGACCCAAATCCTAGTATCTGTCTTCCTAACACATTAAGAAATAATTGCAAATCTGGCTTTTCCCCAAAGGTTTAGGTTTTTGTAAGGTTTGTTTTCTCTTGGCTGACTCAGCTTTTGATTCCTCTCCAAGGAACTGTTCCACTTCATACCCAGAAGGAACCTTCAAGAATGTTTTAATTTATTTCTATAAGGTCCCAACACCTACTAATAGGCTCAAAGAAAGAATTCACTGCACACTCCTCTGGAAGATAAGCAGTGCTGGGACAGAGAGACCCAAACTAGTATTGTAGATTTAAGTGATCTTAAAAAACAAACTCATCCACACTTGCACTCATTGGTGTGTGCACCTGAAGCTGGGAGACCAGTCCCAGCTATTTACAGTGATAGATTTTATCTTTAGATAGGCTTTAGATAGGTGCTTGGAAAGCCTCTTCGATGTTCCCTTCTTTCACCAGGTGCACATACAGCCCTGCCTCAGACCTTCATGGGAAACCAGAAGGACTGCTGATCTCCAGAACCTAGCAGTTCTTGGGAGACTCCTCCACACTGCTCCTCAGTATGTACTTTTCCTGTTTCTTCCATTGTTTTCTGGTAAATATTTCAATTCATCATCATTGGCAGCTGCAAAACTTGTTGAAATAAACTCACACAGAAACATCCTTAACGGTATAAGGCCTTTTCATTTCTATTAAGGAAACAGTACATGGCTACAGAAGCCTGACAATCTGCTGCCTTTGACTGAGTTACATACACTGGAAAATATAAATTGGGTTATTCCTTTATAATGTGGTAGTAATGGGGGTGGGGAATAACTGCTATTAACTTTGCTTAGCCTTTCTATTTTTCCTCATTTGACATTGGTGAAGGGGCAAATAAAACTTTTTAAGAGTTAATTAAACCATGGCAGTATTTACCCAAGAAACATCTTTGTTGACTGCCAGAGTGATGAAAAACCATCCTTCCTATGAAGCCATTTACTGGGCATCTTACAACCAGATGCTTCCACCTAAGCATTCTCCTTCTCGTGGGTAGAAATACTTCCTCCTTTGTGAAGCCCTAGGGGTTTCCAAGACATGGCAGGATACTTCCAGGAAAGTAAAGAGCTCCACAGTTAAGTCACAGATCCCTGACAGCGGATCCAGTAGAGGCCACAACAGTTTCACTGAAAGTAAAAGCGAAGGCTGACAGGAAGGCTGACTAACAGTGTCCTTCCAAAACTGATTTTGCTGATAACTGACATTAATGCTGGTTTTGCACTGCCATTTGGTGAGGAGGGAAGAAGCCACCCATGGAAATTATTTTTCTGAGAGAAGCTGCTAAGAGCTTCCTCTGTGCCTTGAAAAAAACAGTAGCTGGCTAGCTCTGAGAATTTACAACCTATTAAACCATTCAGAAGATGAGTCCACCTCTGTGAGATTCACATTTTTTAAACACAGGCAAGCCCTGGAAATCTCTCTCTTGGCTTCTGGCTTTGAAGATGTCACTGTGTGCCAGTCGGACTGGACCTGCGTGGCCAGACCAGGCGTGCCCCATGCAGCCCAGCTGAGATTTTCTGCCCCTGAGGGGTGGTGAGCAGGCTGCCGAGCCCCTCACCAGAGAGTCCACTGGGCCCCGTCCTGCTGGGACCCCTTCCCAGTGGGGCTGGGCCCTTTCCCGGTGGAGCCCGCCGCTCCTTTTTTCAGCAGCGCCACTGGGCCATGCTGACCAGGGGCTCTATTGGTGCTCGGAGCAGCCCTGAGGACAGGAGCCACCAGGGGCAAGAGGTGGCCACTGCCAGGCTGGGTCTAGGAGCAGCCACGTGGCTGAGACTGTGGGGCCGGAAAAGCAGCACAACCAGGACAACAGCACGCGGTGCTAGCTGCCTCAGCATGGCTTGTAATGAACTTTGTTTAGCCGCTTTGAGCCAGCCATGCTGTGGAGAGGACAAAAATGACAGCAGCTTTTCTTGTTTCTGGTGCTCTGCATGAGGAAAAGCGCTGAGGGGAACCAGCAGCCGGCACGGCTCACACGGTGTCGGCAGAGACCCCGTGAGCAGCAGCGAGAGGCACGGCGAGCGATCCCCTCAATGCACAGCCTGGATGAGAGCAACCTTTCAGTGCTGCAGAACTCTGTAAGAACTGTTAAAATTGATAAAGCTTGAGAACAGATGAACCTATGAACACTACTTCTCTCCTGAGTAAGGAATGGAAAGGGTGAAGACATGTAAAGAACATGGGACAAAATTAGTATTTCCATACAGTTGCAAACTAAAACCACCACAAACACTCTTACTTTTTGTCCTGTCACAAGTGCCTGCTTTCAGGTCTAGCACAGCACTTTTCTGGGGCAGGCAGAAAACAGAAGGTGGCAGGTACCACCTGGGGTGGCCGTGCTATCTTCCAAAAGTCTAGGGACTCAGTTCCCAGTCTGATGACATTCAGGAACAAAAGTAATGTGAAAGTATTTGTTTCAAATAGCTTTTTGAAGTAATAGATGCTAAGTGCTGACTAGCATGGAAATGTAGTGAAAACTGCTGTTATATTCAAAAGTACACATCAGTCCAACTGAGAGACAAATATGATGGTTTAACTTGAAAAATGAATAATGATACAATTTCATTATGTTGAAAGAACTGATGCATCTTGTGTGTGTATATATATATATATATACACATGCTTGTGGGCTACAATATATTGCAAACTGGGCAGAAGCCAGTCAGATAGCCAATGCTGGAGGCATGCCCAGAACTTGAATGTTCAATTGTACATTCAATTGTACATTCAATTGTACATTCTAAGGCCAAGAATATTATTATTTTGCATTATTTCCATCAAAATAATCCCTGTGCAATAGTGAATCAAATGCACAATAAATCAAAACGCTAAACTTCTAGCATTCTTTTACATTTATTTTTTTAAAAAAGTTTATAAAATGCAGTACTTAACTTCTTTCATGTCTAAAAATACTTTTCCCAAAGGAAAACCATTATTCAAATGTGAAGGTGGAGTTACACTTGCCACTTTAAAAAAAAAAGGTTGATATTTAAGAATTGTATGTCTCACACAAGCATTCTTTATTCAATAAATGCCTGTTTCATGAGGAGGGTAGCCTTTAATGTTGAGTACAGGATAATACTCCATCCACCTCATTTGTGGATTGGATTTCATCCCTGTGAGCAATGTGAGAATCATACAAATCTGAACTGTATCCCCTGAGATTCAGTGCTAAGAAGCCCAGTAATAAATGGAGGTCATTATTCTGCTTGCTCACAATCTCCTTAAAAGAAGGGGTGGATTCTTTTCACCTTCTCTTTGAAGAGAGGGGTATACTGATAGGCTTTATCAAATACAGTGCACTTTTGTAACTGGATGTGGTGCAAGCCCATCTCCAGTTCAGTGGCTGCCAAAACAGCTCTATCAGCCAAGACCAAAACACTTACATCATGCTCACTGTGAGCTGGCATGGACAACAGTAAAAGCAGAGGGCTCTAGGGAAAGCAGTGCCCTTAGCCCACACTGCATTGCAAATCAGAGGGGGTGGGGTAGGTACTAAAAAAAAACCAAAGCTGGTTGCTCTTCTTTCCTAGGACACTGTATGCAGTAAAAGTCTGGAAGACAAATCTACCCCTCAGCAGTAAACCCTTGCCATTTCACTGCCATGAAATGCTGTCCCTTTACACAACTGTGCCCAAAGACTGCAGTGTCATGCTGTGCCGTCACAGCCATGCCAGGTGCACTCATGGTGGGCAGGAGTGGTGGGGATACTGCTGGCCAAACCCAGCACCTGCATCTGGAGCAAACATATCACACACTATTGAGAAACCATGTATGCCACATATATATCAGTTCACAACTGCTGGACTTCTCTCAGCTAGCTCTATCCCGTCCTTTTCACACCTCACAATTTCTAATTAGTTCTTTACATATCCAGGCTAACTCAGCTGATTACTTGGACATATTAAATGCTATAAAAAAGTCTAGATGGATTTCCTTTATTTAATACGCCATGGAAATCAATAATCTCCAAACAAAAAGTGGGTTGGCATATTTTCTTGCTGCAACATATTCCTACTCTATTTGAGTTCCATTTCACATTCATTTTCACAACTTTAGTTGCTCCCAATATAGCTTTCTATGTTTAGCATTAATGTTAGCTTGGTGTGAGAGCAAGCTAGCTCCAAGGCCTTTTCTGCCTTGGCTTCCCTTTTTAGACAGGTATTTCCTTTGCATGTAACCCATCAGAAGTGGCAACCTTTTCTTCTAATTTAATAGATTTAAAATATTTGCTAGTGATTTTGCAGTTCTTTATGTTGGTTTGTATTGGGTTTGTGTGGCAAGGTTTTAGTAGTGGGAGGCTACAGGGATGGGTTCTGTGACAATCTGCTGGAAGCTGCCCCCATGTCCAGCAGAGCCAACGTCAGCCAGGTCCAAGATGGACCCACTGCTGACCAAGGCTGAGCCCATCAGCAATGGCAGTAACACCTCCATAGTAACATATTAAAGAAGGAAAAAGTAGTTATTGCACAGAAATAATTGCAGCCAGAGAAGAGAGAAACTGCCCTGCAGACTGCAAGGTCAGGGCGGAAGAAGGGGAAGGAGGTGCTCCAAGCAGCAAGATGAGATTCCCCTGCAGCCATGAAGCAGCTCTGCTCCTTCATGATCCCATGGAAAGTCTGCTCTGTGCAGGATCTGTGGAGAGAGAAGCCCATGCTAGAGCAGGTTTGCTGGCAGGACTTGTGGCCTGTGGAACCCATGCTGGAGAAACCTGCTCCTGAAAGACTGCACCCCGTGGCAAGTGACCAATGCTGGACCAGTTTATGAAGAACTGCAGCCAAAAGGATAGACTGAGAGTGCAGAAGTTCATGTCTCCTGGGGGTAGGGATTCCACCCTGGGCAGGGACTCCTCTCCCTGAGCAGCAGCAGAAGCAACATGTGATGAACTGAGCACAACACCCATTCTCTGTCTCCCTGCACTACTGATGGGGAAGAAGTAGAGAATCAGTGATAAAATTGAGCCTGGGAAGGAGGGAGGAGTGGCGGGAAGGTGTTTTTAGGATTTAACTTCTTACAATACTGCTCTGATTTTGATTGGTAATAAATTCAACTGATTTCCCCAAGATGGGTCTGTTTGCCCATGAAAGTAAATCGGTAAGCAATCTCTCCCTGTCCTTATCTCAACTAGCTTTTCATTATATTTTTGCTCTAGCTGAGGAGGAGATAGCAGCTTTGGTGGACATCTGGTGGATACCAGAGTCAACCCACAACAGGGCTTCTGGGGCCACTTTGCATAAAGTAAGCAGGTTTGACTGACACTGAATCCATAGTTAACACATATATTGAGTATTGTGCCTGTCTTCTATCAACTGGTTAGGTGTGAAGACCACTTAATCTTGGGTAAGGAAATCTGGGAACTGAAATATGACTAGCAATCATTGTTCCTTAGCTAGAGGTTGTCCAGGTAATCTCTTGATATGGCAGACCATAACTGGGATGGGAAGAACATGGTATTCAACATGTGGTTAAACACCAGCTCCAGGCCCTTACAGCAAATTCTCCCCGGGCAGAAGGACTGGGCATGGCAGGTACCTTGGTTCGAGTGCTGGCCAAACCCGAGATGGCACAGCTAGGGAGGAAAATATGGTCTCCACCAGTTTTCTATTATGAAAAAAAACTCCTGAGAATGTGAAGAGTAAAGAAAGGGGAAGGCTTTGTTCCAGCTCATTTCTTCCAAGAATATTTATATTTAGATTATTTATTTCATTTTGATGTTTTTGCTGGAATGATGTAAAAGGGATTTGTTACTAGACACGAAGCACAGATAGTGAAGTCTCCTTGGTTTGGCAGGCATCATGTACCTGTGTATCTGCTGAGAATAACCCAGTGGTATCAGTGTAGTTACTGGCTTATCTCTGAGTAAGGCTCACAGCTATCTTCATGCCACCTGGCTGCCCAGGTAGTTAATGATTTCCTCATGATGAGCATTTTTGCGCTCTTTCACATCGTTATGCAGTTCACAGTCTGAAAGCCCATTTTGCTTGTAAAGAGAAAACTACAGAGGTATGGTTAAGCTTTATGTAGGGTGAGGCATTGTGGCATAACTCCAATTGATTCTACCTGAGTGATTTTCAACTCAGTGAGAAAAGGGGGAGAACAGGCCAAGACTAAAAGAAAAGTTCCTACTTGCAACATCTAGGAACTCTATTTCCTAGTAACTCCCCTGGACCAATGTTCTTGACAGCATCTGCTAGCAAAAGTAGACTTCCTTATATAATGATGATAGTGATCACAATCTCCTCCAGATGCTAAGCAAGAATTCTGACTTCACTCAGCACCAGGCTGGGTCAGGCCCAGCACCATTCTGCGATGAATACTAATGCACTATGAGTTCCTATTTGCAGGAAGGCATGAAGCACAGGAGGTTTTTAAACAGTGTTCAGCTGCACACTCATCACTGTGAGAGTCCTTACTGCTGCAGACAGTCACAGAGGCTGTGCTGTCCTGCAACTGAGTATATGCCTCCCTTGGCATAAGGTCGATTTCTCTTTGGTCCTCCAAGAGATCATCACTGAGTCCTACACAGGGTGTTTAGAAGCAGTATCTGTAGATCTAAGATGTTCATGTAAGACCTGTGATCTTCTTGGCAAGTCCTTTTCTGCTGGAATGTCTGCTCAGTTGTTAAAAGGCTTGCATCTGCCACAATCTTCTCTTCAAAGTACTGTCCTGCTCAGTTCTAGAAGGTTGCTGCTGTCCCAGCAAACAGTACTTCAGGTTTTTCCTCAGGTTGCAGCCCATGGAAGGCAAGACAGATGTGTCAAGGGTCTATGCAAACATATTTTGCCTTGAGTTTTCGTGCCAGATCTTTGGACCTCACACAGCTATCTGTCTGATGCCAGAGGGGAGGATTGAGTTTTCCCAACAAAAGCACTAGCTTTTTATCTGAGTAGTTATCAGTATCCCTGTAACTACAGGCATATGATTTAGCTACCTATCCATATATGTTGTTACCAATGCCTGCTACTATTGTGATTTGATACAAGTTTTGACCTGGTTTGTTGTTTAGGTGTTTTCTTTCATATTCATGTTCATGTGTCTACATCTTCCTTTTGTCCAGTTTTGTCCACTGTGCACAGGGTATGAAGAAACTCAACAAATTGACTAATCCTCTGCTGCCACATTAGATACCACAATTCTGCAGGAAAAAGCAAGTATGGGTAATTAGAAGTCCACAGGGAACTCAGTGGTGCAGCACTAAAAGAAGCTAGCCCCATTTCTTTCAGTTCATCATCTTTCTATATGAAAGCAATGAAGCACAGAACAGCAAGCTGCAACTGAGAAGAACAAACTGTGTATAAATAGAAGTGTAACATTTAACTCACATCTGGAAAAATTATTACCTATCTGAAAACTGCTCCAGGGTCTCAGTAGTGTTGTTTTTTAAAGCTTGTTTCTGAAAGGACTTCATATAATAATGTAGTTCAATTCATCTAAGCAACTCAAAATTCTAAGGACATATTAGACAAATTGAATTAATTATTCTAACCACCTAGCTAGTGGTTTTATAATCACCTCCTCTGGGTGATTATAATCAAAACATATTTAGTTAATGATACAGATTTCTACCTTCAAACGCCCTTTGGCCTTTGTGAAATAACTGCACAAAATGTATGGATTGAGATAGCATATCCTGCAAAGAGCTCTCTAAACTTGGAGCTGCTGTCCTCCTCACAAACTAATTATACATTGCATATTTGCGATCCACATGATAAATAAATTCAGCTCAACATCTATAGTATTGGTTTTGTACACAACTACCACTGTAATACAATACAGACCTTCACATTCAAAGACTTTAGGCATTATAACCAAAAGAGCATTTAAGATACGTTTGCCAAAACCTTTATTAGATCTAGTAACAGTAAGTGGACATACGGAGCCTTGTCAGTATTCTCCTAGATGGAGACATAGTATCTTTCATAACCCCTTTTAAGCAATATATCAGTTTTTTACTGCCTATCTTTTGT
This sequence comes from Pseudopodoces humilis, assembly GCF_049639895.1. Classification (NCBI taxonomy): domain Eukaryota; kingdom Metazoa; phylum Chordata; class Aves; order Passeriformes; family Paridae; genus Pseudopodoces; species Pseudopodoces humilis. The sequence continues at coordinate 45,923,701 of NC_142203.1, read as the reverse complement.
GAGAAAACAAGCTGCTCTTTCACCCATTCACATATATTTTTCCCCCAAATTTGATAAACAGAAACAATGTGCTAAAAAAAAAAATGATCTTTTGTCAGAATCAGCTGCAACTAACTATCAGAAAATTTGCCATTGTTGACTTTCTGAAACAAAAGAGATGTAATTGAGATAATTGTTTCAACTAAATGCTGCTCTGTACCATCTGCCATTCAGATTAATTCAAGATCTATTTGTAAGAATAATGGTTTAATTCAGACTTCTCTAAAACTGCAAAATTGTTCCTATGAATCATAAGTACACACAGATTTCAACTGTGACAGTTATTTTTTTTATTTTTCTTTTTCTAAGCAGATAAAATGGGATATATAGGGAGTGACACATCTTAGGTGTAGTATTAACTCAGAGGTTAATACTTTTCAATTGCCTTTGAATTAATTTTTCAGAAAACAGCACCTACATTTTAATGAGAATACTCTCTGAGGTACATTTGGCTGGCTGATACATTCAGAAAGGGAATCATTTTGCTGCATTGAAAAAAACATGCAGGTGAGAAATCTATCAACTGGACATGACTATGGCTGAAGTTCAACAGGTCCATTTTCAGTTCCATTGAGTTCATTCCATTTTCAGTTCAACAGTTCCATTTCCAGTGCTACATTTTCTAAGCATCTGCAGTTTCAATAAATTTGAAATGTCTGGTTTTTGGAAAGTGAGATGTCTAGGGAATTCGCAGGAAGACTCAGGAAGGGAAAACTGTATGTCCCATCCAGATGCATCCATTCATAATTCAGCTATTCCAAAGGAAAGCTCCAAAGAGTTGTGCTTAATGGAACAAAAGCAGCTGAACTGATGGCAGCAGAAAGGATAAAGAGACCAAATAAGACTTTTTTTAATTTAAACTGCTATTACTTGAAAATGAATATAAAATTAGGGACAAAAATTTTATCTCCCATCCACAGGGAGTGTGGGCTGCTCTGAGATCTGGAGGAAGGTGCTAGATCTCTGTGTGCACAAACAAGAAAGGGTCACAGAGCCACATTGCTACTCACAGACTCCTCTGCAGCCCCATCTCTGTGTGGTGTGCTGTGGCTGCAGTGCTGTTACTTCCTCTATCTGAAAACATTAGGTTAAAAAGACGTGCCTTATTCATCAAACAAAGTTCCTTACTCTCCGATATGCAGCAAAAAGTAATTAAAAAAAGAACATACTTGGACCAGCAGAAAAGGCATTGCATGTCCTCTCCTAGTTCATACATGTTGCTGTGGCTTCTTACTACCCAAGAATACAAAGGTATTACCTGTTGAATTTGACTCTATAGCAATATCTTTTTCAGAGTTATGAGGCTATGAGGTCATTTGACTAAGGAAAAAAACCAAAAAACTTACTGGCTTTTTTGTTCTGGGTACTAAGGTAGAAGAACGGGGAAACCAAATTCTGGGTTTTCAATGCCAGATTAAAACACCTTAACATAAAGCTGAACAGCTGATGACGCTGAAGATGCACTAATGAAGAGACAATAAAAATTTCCAGTCCTGGCTGTTAGTGATAAATAACCAGAATTATTCCTCATCCATACACATGCTGCATGTATGTTTTTGTAAAACTATGCCCTGAATATGTCACTGTGTAGAAAAAAGCCAAATTGGATGTAGAAAGGTATCTTCAATTTCCCTACAAGTACTTTCTATAATGAAGGCATATACATAAAACTTCAATATTTGAAAGCAAAGTACATTTTCTCAAATGATTACCTATCATATACTCATCAGTTATCCTTTAATTTAATCCAAATTTGAAGTAGAAAACTGAATAGCATTTCTTATGTGATCTCTTTTCTTGGTGTATCCAATTTTATCAGGATGAGCTGAAAAACACATATGCTTCAAATTCTAGTCACCTATGCACTGCTGGATGCTAGGCGGCCAAAATTAGGCGGCGTCACGTAAGGATGTGGTGTGTGGGATATGGCTGTTTCTTCTAAAGTTGATTATCCAGGTTTCTGTGATGTAGACAGCACACCTTCAGCACTGCAGCTTTGCACAGCTCCCTCATTAGAAACCCAGGTGTCTTCACTTATAGAACCACAGGTCACACAGAGAACTGAAGGCTGATATTCTGAGCCCCAGACTTGCAGTCTAACCCTGTGAGTTAGCATCCATTAACTATTAAAACAAATGATCAAACTCCTCTATAGGACTCACATTTCTGCACTGTCCACACTTAAACATCTTACACTTTATACTTACCAAAAAAGACAAGCCCATTACTCACATGGCAGCCAACAGACTGGATTTTGGGGGTTTGGGCCACAGCTACAGGAAAGTCCAAGCTTAATAGAGTAAAAGTGAGGTTGGGAAGCATATCCTAAACAGCAACATCATGCTGTATTTTGGGAATAAATTATTACTTGGGCTTGAAAGAGTTGTTACTTCTCAGCAGTACCCTTCCAGTTTATATTATGTTTATCTCTGTGCAAATGAAATACAGCTTTTTGGCTTACTCCATACAAAGAATTTGCTGCACATGTCTGTTCTCACACTAATCCTTCAGCAAAGAGAATGTTTTTGAGATGGGAAAACTAATGAGAAAAATATTGTGAAACTAGAAGACATACAAAAAATGTGCTGTAACTGATACAAATTATGGCCTGGTTTCTTCAGCTTAGCTTAGCTTCATTTCATTCAGACTAACACATCCTCCATTCTTTCTCAAGCCTGTTTATTCAGCTTGAAATAGACTGCGTCCAATTTTCTGTCCAATTGCCCTTCCACATTAGTATTATTTTGGCTCATATAGTTAATTAATCAGACTACAGGAGTGTCTGCATGTATTTGTTCATATGTACTACCTGGTCACCTCTTAAAATAAATTTATAGACTCAAAAATACTGTTTTAGTCAGTTTATTAATTGACAAAACACATCAAGAAATACTTTCAGGAGCAACACGTCAAGAAATACTTTCAGGAGCCTTAGGCACTAAAAATACTGGAATGTAATTTTGAAATTATTTTTACGGGCAACTGGGAACAGATCCCAGTTTCCACACAAAAAGATAGCATGCACTCATACAATCCAATTGTATCTGATGTGTAAACATTAAAGAAACTATTATGTGGGGAAAGAAGCCCACTGAAATTTCAGGCAAGAGAAACTGACATTTGGGCACCAGGTAAGAGCAGATTTTTCTGGAATACAGAACAGAGACTTTTATGGGATGAAAGATCACAATGGAAGTGATTTTTATTACTGTTATTAACTGAATCCAGTTATTGGGTTGAAACAGAAGATGCAAGGCCAGTACCACAAACCATCACTATGTAGTTAATCCCTCCTGATCCATTAAGTGACTGTTCAGCTATGTTAATAATTTCATCCAGACATAACCACTGGTTTTATTTCTTGGGTTTACTAGTCCTGCAGTGATCTTCTCAGGTGTCTGAAATCTTCCCTGTACTTCTAAAGCTGAGACTACTGCTTGCACTACACCCAGCAGCTTTTGCTTTATTGCTCTCTAAAATTTTTTCCTGTGACCATTGCTGCACTTCTTTTTACATCTTTAAAGCCAGTACTTCACTTGAAATAGACTAAAACATGTGGGATTTTTCTGCATTAAAATCTGACATAAGTTCCAATGTACACAAAACAGAAGAGCTGCTGATTCAGATTCATTTCAAAAACTGTTCCAAGGATGAACGATCTAATACACTGTAAACAAAAAACCAAAAAAACCCAAAACAAAACAAACAAAAAACCAACAAAAAACCAAACCAAAACAAAAAAATAACCAAAAAATAACCAAAACAAAACAACAAAAAAAATACAAGCTGAAGATTAAAAAATCCCAAACTCTTATTTCTGTAATTTGAAAAATGGCAATTTATATAAATCTTAGTTGATACCTGCATCAGAGGTTCTTACTCTGGCTGAAACTGTGATAATGTAGGCAAGAAATTTAACCAATACTGTAACAAGTGCTGAGTACTAACATTAGTTGGTAAACTACTCCTAACAGAGAAATTACCACCGACATTCAGCTCTTTTCTTAAAAGCAAACGAAGTTCAGATAGTAAGTACCTCACTATTTAGCAGTTTTTCACAGTTCATTTTTTCACAACAATCATTTGGGATTGTAGCTTTTTTACTTGTCACAATAAAAAAATATACACTAGTGAGAGTAATTTGTATGATAATTAGAAAAATCTACAAACAGATCTGAAAAATACTGGTAAACAATTTACACAACTTTAAACCAATATAAATGAAATTCAGTGAGGAGAAAGAAACTTTTAATTTTTTTATTAAAAATAATATTTCATAAAAATACAGGACAAAATAATTCTCAGTAGAAAGTAAAAAATTAAACTCCAATTTAAATAAAATTTTAAAAATCTCACAGAATCTTTATATGAATGAAATAAACAAAGATAAATTAAAAAAAATACATTGCTTATAAACTGAACATACTCTTGCATTTTCAGATTTGATCAAAAGAATACCAGAGTATTTCCTGTTTTGATATTATTCAGTCATTCACCTAGTACATTACCATTCGGTCATAACCAGTGTTAGACTTCATAATTTTCAGCAACTCCAGTAGGAACTTCCTTCAGCTTTACTTGAAAACAGTCAAGATCAAACTAAGAACAAATGAATAAAATTCAATCACATAGAAAATTCAGAATGCTAGTTTACAAAAATCAGTCCTACTTTTCTGCCTGTTAAAGAGACAGAGTGATAAGTTTCTGTCTGTAGATTACTGTGATATACAGGTATTAGTCCTGGGAATATGCATAGAAATACCCAGAAATGCACAGACATTATAAGTTAAATTTTGTATTTTCTAACTTGAAAACTACTGTAAATATAAGTTATTCTTACAGTTATACAGTTGATACTTAGATGGCCCTTGTTTCAGTAAGTGGCTTTAACCACTCTGCCATAGTCTTGCCAAGACACGACATAATACTGGACAATTTCAGCAGAACTGGAATCCTAGGCCTTATGCAGTCCACAGATACAAGTATTTCAATGCCTCCCAAGCTCAAATGCTCAGCCACTGAGAAAGTAGGACAAAAATCTTTCGAGGAACATTTTCTGAAGTGTCCAGTCACATTGTATGTTGCCTAAGTATGGGCACTGTATTTAGAATACCTATTCTTCCCAAAACCAGTTTCTAGCAGCATTCAGCATTGTACTGTTACTTTCGAGATCCTAATACTTCAACTCATTTAGAATTAGATTTAACTTACTAGTGGGACAAAATCACCTCCCTCAACCTGCTGGCCACACTTATGATGCAGCCCAGGGAACAGGTGGTTTGCAGTGCTGAAAGCACACATTACCAGGTTGTGTTGAGCTTCTCATTAACCAAACAAGGTAACCTGAACAATGAAATATCCTGGATTCTGAATGTGAATAACGATGTGATTTGTCAGGATCTGCTGATTTTGGTTGAGGTAATTTTCTTCAGGGTAGCTAATGCAGGGCTGTGTTTTGGCTTTGTGCTGGAGGAGTATTGGTAACAGGAATTTTCTCCTTACAGCTGAGCCACAAAGAAACACAGTGACAGGGCCTTTTTTGCTCCTTACACCATCCTTACACAAGGAGCCGGGAGGGGACACAGTTGGGATAGCTGACCCCAACTGACTCCCAGGATATTCCATATGACATGGTGTCACGCTCAGCAAATAGAGCTGGGGGAAAGAGGAACACATGAATGTTTGGAGTGCTGGGGTTTGCTTTCCCCAGTCACTGTCATGTGCACTGCAGCCCTGATTTCCTACAGCTGGCTGGACACCTGCCTGACCAAGCAAAGCAGTAAATTCTTTATTTTGCTTTACTTGCCTGAATGGCTTTTGCTTTATCTATCAAACCTATAGATTGTCTTTATCTTGACCCAAGAGCTCCACATGTTTACTCTTCCAATTCTCCCCCTCATCCTGTTGTGGGGTGGGGTGGGAAACAACTGAATGGCTCTGTGGTGCTTCATTTCTGGCTGAGGTTAAACCAGGATACATGACATTCCACTTTGTGTTTTATTAACCATGTACTTACAAACCCATGAATCAAAATAATTATCAGGAATATCTGAAGAACAGCTCAGAACATATTTTAAAAGTTATGTATGTTAATAAAGACTGATGTATAGAAAATTTATTCTTAAAACTCCACATGTATGAGAATTCAAGACTCATAACTGCTCAAGACTGAAAATGTTTGTGTACCTGAACTACAGACCAGCTGAGTGACAGAACTTCTCCTTAAAAGCAACAGATCAGAAGACAGATTTGCAGACATTTAATGCATCGTCTTTTATTTTAGACATCAGCATTTTTCAAATCAAATCTCAGATCTCTGATTATGAGAAGATAGCAAGTTAACATTTTTAGGTCCTACCAGAAATTATCCCACACTGCAAATAAACCAGCTACTTTCAAACGTTTTCAAGGAGGAATTCATTGGTTCTTTAACTCTTTGTGCCTCTCAGGAAATCAAATATTACCAAATCAGAAGATAATATTCATGTCTCTCAATATAGCATGTGTTTTTCTAATATTATATTAGGATGAAATTTAACACTAAGATTTTTTAAATGCATAAAAATGACAAACACTAATCAATCTCAAAAATGCAGTTTCTACTTAAACAAAGAATCTTAAGGAAGACTTGGAGGGAAAGGAAGCAATGGTTCGAAGGATTCAAGAATTTAAAGGTCTGAAAGATTTCAAATTGGTTCATAAAAGTCTGATTTTTCCTGACAAAACAACTTATGCTGAGAATTAGTTTCAGAAACATTACTTGGAGAAACTAATAACATGATAAGGTCCTTCAGTTAAAATTAAGAAAAAAATTACTTTTACCATTTTAGAGGCCTCTCATTCAAAGAATAAAGTTTAGTACCTCCTAAAATATTAAGTCTCCCCAAATTCTCCCCTTTGTCCCCCAAATACTTAGAAAAGGGACAGAAATGAACTAGCAGACTTAATCATGTTACAAATTGATTCCTAATGTTATGATGAGTAGGAGACTGAGAAAAAGTAGATTTCAAAGGAAATCAAACAATATGGAAACATCTGAGAATGTGAATTTGTGAAATTAGCACTCATGGCGGTGCAGGACACGGCTGCCGCTCCTGAGGCTGCTCCAGCGGCTGCTCCCAGGAACTTGCCATCCCACAGCAGCATCCCTCAGCTGCCCAGCAGCCCCAGGAACCACTGGCACCCTTTGTAACTAAGGGTTCTGCTTCAGCTTGGTGCCCCATGCACGATGCCATTCACTGACACAGCAGTACTGGGAAGCCGAACACACAATTGTATGCTCCATGGTGAATACACCAGAAACAGTTAAATTCTTGGTTCTCTTTCTGAATCAGGTTCAGAACTGTACAACCTGCTCCGATAACTGATTAGCATTAAAAACTTCAAACTACGTTTTGCTCATGGAACATATAAATACTGGCACAGAAAATGAAATATGATTTCCCTGTATATCCCAGAGACTAAAATGTTGGGGGGTGGGAGGGGGGAGGTGGGGCTGGGGCAGGGGCAGGGGAAGGAAAAGAAATAGAGCCATTACTTTATTATGTATATCCACATTCGTTTAAATTTCAAACACTGCTCCAGCCTTTTCACACATTTCCTCAAGTTTCTTTTTGTTTAAATATTACTGACAATATGCCAAAATTGCCAATATCCCTTGAAAGAAAGTCTAACCTCACTACAACTGGCATGAGGGAAAAAAAAAAGGAAAATGACTGAACATGAGGCTTGAAATTTAAGATAATAAAACATTACATCTATTTTTAAAAGGACAGGAAAAGTAAAGTTGGATCAAATATTAGATGTTTAAAAAAGTTTAAAGTTCAAGTGATTTTTAAAATATATATTTTGGAACTTTCAACGGATCATCAATATCTGTTAATTCAATAAAGGGACACCTAGCATTGGCAGCAATTGACTGTAAAAGAGTTGATCTGAAAATTTTTTGCAAATACTAGTCATGAAAAATCTTGCCCTTCTTTTTTTGTAATAATAAGTAACAAATAAACTATTACCTTCTGCACAATCTATACATATAAAATCCTGATTCTGCATCTTTTATTGTGTCCTGCTGCATGGCTGCTGTTTAAGGTGGATCCTAGTCCTGTTAGACTATGCAACAAACACAGTAAGCAGCGTAACTGGGAACACTGATCTGTGAATTTCTCCTAGAAATCCACAGTAGTTTTCACAATCATCTTACATTAGTATTTGTTTAGATACAGAGGGCTAAAGTAAGTAAATAATTTTTCCAGATACAGGAAGACCAAGCTGGTACTTTGGAAATAGTTATCATTTTACCAGATCTGAAAGATGCTTTCTTTGGTTAACTTCTTTCATACTTAAACAAGCTATCTACATCAACATAGTACTCTATTAGTTAGTAGCAAATCTATATTTATGTATAAATATTTATAATCACTTTTATTTTCAATATACAAACACTTAGACCAATTCCAGCTAATCAAGACAAAAGAAAAGTAAATATAAAATTTTTAACTTTATTGACAATATACTCTTCTTTATGGTACATTATAACTAACTACCTCTGTAATTTTTAAAAGTAATCATTCTAGTATTTGCACCAAGCAACTTCCTTGTTGATTATTGCTGATTCAAATCCTTGGGATTTAGGGAAAACATGCTTTGTATCTGCATAGTTTACCCTGAAATACTTAGTCCCTCTCACTGACATAAATACATGAACACTTTTCATTAACGTATCTAGGCCAGAAAGTAACCATAAACCATAAATTGTTCTCTATGTAAACACACATTTGTGTGCCTTTACGAAACCTCTCCGAGAAAGGTTTAGGAAGTACTCTGCTTCAGCTTTAAATATAATCTTTAATAGTGCAGTGCTGCAGGATTACTTCTACATATCAAATTACTGGCAGAATAATGGAATTTTAAACATATGTTGCAGGAAAAAAAAGACATTATTATCTAGACAGACCTATTGATAAGAAACTTGAAAAAAAATTAAAATTCAAGGCAGAAAAAGACACTTAGTGAGAAATCTAACCATCAATGTAAACTTCAGTGCTTCCTACACCAAAAATAAAAAAGAAAGAAAAAGGAAAAAAAAAGTAAAAAAAAAAGAGCCAGTATCAAACTGGATGAAGACTCCATTCCAGTTGTTTGCTTTTGGTATTAATCTCAAAGACAAAAGGAATCTCTTTGGAAAGCTAATTTTAAAGTAAATAAGCCTGAAGTTTAATTGTTTAACTTGTACTAATTTCAGAATAGAATCAAGACCATAACTAAAATAATGCCCAGGTCACACTGTGATGCCTACAACTGGATTTTAATTGACTTAAAGACTGTCATAGTCCTATTATCATAAAACCTGTAATGCACTTCCAGCATGGAGGACCCATCTGTGCCCAGCATCCATCTGTTTAAACATGACTGGCAAAGTGGTAGGGAACTCGCAGTGGTCGCCTCTGCCTGAAAGGAATAAACCACAGGATCTTCCAATGAGTGCCAAAAACTTCTGAGAAGGTCTGCTGCCATGGCTTTCGGGGCCTCGATCTACAGAAGACAGCATCATTAGTGAAAGACAGCATGCTCACAGTGCATTTCAGTCAGCTACAACAATGTAGGTTGGCTGGGGTTCCAATACTGGACTCTGATGAATTGTGTCCAAGCACCAGAAATACAACTTTTATTTCATTATGACATGCAGCTGAGACTTAAGTTTGGAGAACAGAAACTGTCTGTGTCACCAATCAAACAAAGGCACCTTTTGAAGCACAGGGAACCTCAATATTAATGAAATGTATGTCAAAGCACTGCAGAAAGTATCTTTTGATCTGTACTTTTGAAAAGAAAATATAGTTCCACTGGCTTTGGGTAGGGAAAGAAGGGGAACAACATGAGGCTATTTTGTGTACAACCACTATTAAAAGATTAGTGAGGTGCTACTAGAGATAGGAAGTACAGAGCACCATACCATGCAAAATCGTCTTAACAGACAGCTACTCCCTTACCATTTCAACAATGTAGGAATTTTACAGAACTTACATGTCTTCGCAACAGTGTGACATTTTTTCTATACTTGTAGTGTCCTGTTAAAGAAAACAAAAACCACAGTAAAGTTGTTTTTTTTTATGTTACTAACCTTTAAAATGTCATTATGTAAGTAAGTAAATATAGCAGGGAATGAATTATTAATGTACACTGTTTTACGTTAGTTCAGTAGGCTGCATATTACACATATGCCATATCAGTTTTAAATGAATGTGAGATTAAACACATAGATTTAACTCAGTCTGTTAAACGATTTTACAAGCATGACATGAAACTATACTCTGTAGTTTGACTACAATACCAAAGAATGTCAACAAAAACTTACAGCCATATTACAGCTAAAAATAATTCAGATATTACAATTAATGCATAGGACATTTAGAAGCAATGAGGAAAAGGTCCACTCTTGCCATCCTTTCCACAAGCACTCATTCCAGACTTGGAGTATACCACTGAGATAGCCACAGTAAAAGCTAGTAAAATGCAGTCACTAACAGACGTAGTATTTTGAAAAGCAGGAGCTAGTCAGAAGTTTTAAAACCATTAGCTTCCTGAGTCTTATAATCCAAACAGCACAACTGAAAATATACCGTGAGTTTCCACAGTTCCTACAATACCAAATACAAAAATTGTTCTCTTAAAATATAAAAGCTAAATAATGTGCAGAGTGAAGGCAATCCTGCAGCTAACAGCAACTTAAATTCATTCTTCAATTATAAAATGTTAAGAAAAGTAACAGATCAGTTTTATCTTAGAACACCCCCAAATAAAACTTAAAATTACCAATAGTACTTTTTTCTCACTTTTACTATGGATTTCACAAAAAAGCTTCCTTTGTGAGTATCATGTAGGGGTTTCAATACACATATATAGTTCATTGCATTCCAAAATCACTTGTGAAGTTCAAAACACTATTAATTGAAATATTCTTCATGATTTCAACTCATTTTCATTGGTAGCTTGGTATTTCCCTTTACTTTTCATTGATTCAGACATGCACTTAATGAACTTGTCAAATTACAATATAATTTGGATAAGACCAAGAGCTAATCTCAATCGTCCCAACCACATACAGACAAAAGGACTATGGTTTAACTAGGCTGCAACTTCATCATCTGGAAACATTACCTAGCACTAAAAACCATACTGTGCTCCTTGAATGTTCCTGCATGCAATTCAGTGGGACTCCACCACTATTTTCATAAAGTTTTAAGGGGGAAAGGTGTAATATGAGTGGGAAATAATGTACAGGAAGCTGATTTCCCTGCTCCACCAGACATGGCTGGCCCAACCCCCTTTCCAATTTTTCTCCTTCTATTCTATTTCCCACGTCTGAAGTGTTTTGGAACAGGATCCCTTACCACACTCTAAACAGTCAAAACCTTAATTCTGTCCATGACCTATCCAGCAGGATGCTCAAGTTCTTGTCCAGAAGTTTGTGCAGAGAAGGCATGCCCAGTGAAGGTTACATAAACCATGCTGGCCCCATTGTTAGGTGGGTTTTAATGCCTACTCAGAAGTGAGGGAGGAAAGGACTGGAGGCAGCAAACTGTAAATACTGCTTCTTGTTTTGATTCCCAGATAAACTGCTGCTCCTCTCACATTACAGGCCTGTCTTCCCTCTGTTGCCCCAAGCATCAGTAAAGCTTTGAAAGACACAAGTCATTCGCCTTCTTGTCCTTATTACTTAACAGCACACCCAAGGAATACTTTGGTTCCTTGGACTGGCTTTTTTGTTCAGCTTTTGTCAGAGAAAACACCATCTTTGCTGACCAGAGAAATTAATGACTGGCTTTTTTGATAAAAAGGACTAAGTGAACAAGAGATTACTTCCTCAGCATTTCAGCAGGGTGGTAATAGCATTTTAATGAGAAGCTATAGCTCCTTTTGTAACAGAAAAAAATATCCCAGCTCTAGGAATTATTCTCTGGTCAACTCAAAGCTGTTTATCAAATAGTATAAAGAATTGCCATATTTGAAAGCAGTAATGGCAAACTGATCTTTTGTAAAACAGTAACATGCGAATCCACACGCTAAATTGACTTGTAGTTACAGAACATTTATGCTACCATTTCAGAAGAGGGGCCTTTAAACCAGCTTTAGTTCCAGAAGTAACATCTTAAACATGGCTTTCTGCTATGTTTCTGCACATTGCTTATTCATCAATACACTTGTACTGCTCCCTAAAATACTGTGGTTTAGATTTTTGGGGGGAAAAATCATAGGTTGGAAACTGGAGATTGTATTTTGTTTTAAGTCTTGTCATGACATGTTATCAAGGTTCCGAACCTGAAAGGTTCTCATGAGGGTCCACTCCCCTCAAAATTGTAACCTGTTAAATTAACTAATTAATTTAATTTACCTTAATTAATTAGGGTAAAGCACCAAACCAGGAACAAATTAACTAACTTCCTTTCCTTTCCCTTCTTTCCCTTCCTTTCCTTTCCCTCCCTCCCTCCTTTCCTTCCTTCTTTCCACACTTCCTTCCTTCCTGCCTTCCTCTCCCTTCCTCCTTTCCTTCCCTCCTCCCTCCCTTCCCTCCTCCCTCCCCTTCCCTTAAAATGCCAACAAATACTTTAGATTACTTTTGCTTTACAGTAAAGAAAATGGGGCTAACCAGTGAGTCCTTTGCTTCTTGGATACTTTTTCAAAATTAAAAAGAAAACTAGAGCCACATTTTAAAAGCTGAAAACTAGCAAAGAAACATTGCTCTGAAGTTTAGCTGCTTAACAAGTGCTAGTGACTATATGTAAGAAACACAATGCCCCTCATACCTTCCCTCCCCCAACACTGCTTCCAAACAGGCTCATTTGAAATGTACTTTCATTTGAGAGTGAAACCAATTTACCTTTTGACATGAAAATGAAACTTCACAGCACCCCAGGAAAGTCAGTAGCCCCTCGAGACAGGAGATGAAGGAAAAGGAGAGTACCACAGCTGAGTTTTGACTGTTATTTAAGGCTTCCTTCTCAGACATTGTTTTTTTTCTTTTGGAGACAAAGGACCAGAATAACCACTATTCTTCTGAATGACAAGGTGGTCTGCTCATTAAGACATCTCACAAATGTCTTTCAACTAGAGTATCATCTCTCTTAATTATGCATTTGATGTATACCAAGGTTTTGCCACAACATTAGAATTACTGCCTTCAGCCTAAGAGGCTTTTGCTGTCTGCATCTACTATCAGCTTGGATTACCATTAATAGAAATAGAACTCTGCTAAGATTTTTTTTTTTCAGACTCAAAGCTAATGCTAATGTTAAAACCTTTTTTGAGCACTGGCCCTCATCCAAAAGTTTAAAATAACTTGGTAGGAGCAAATATATCAATATATCTATATATATATATCACATATCTACAGAGTCCTAGTAATCTCTAACTCTAAAAATACCTTAAAATTTGCAACTGAATACAAGATGAAATTGACAAACACAACTGATTAACATGACATGATGGATCATCTGTATTCCTAAAGTCATCTTCCAGATTGGAAATAAAAATTGTTCTTGCACCTGGTTATTCAGAGATACATATCCAACGTATCGGGCATATCCAATGATAGGCACCTTAAAGCAACTAGAGAAAAAAACCTCACACCTTAGTGAGATAGGAAAAAGGAAATTAGAGAAAATAAACACACTTGTAGGAATAGCCAAAGCACAAACTGTTCTGATTCTGCCGAGGGAAGAAAAAATATGTGGTTTTTTCACTTTGAGGATATACTACAAGTCCATAACAGCAGCTTACTTGCTCTAAACTAAGTAAGCTACTGACACAGCTAAGACTGCTGTAAGAGGAAGGAGAAGAATGAAGAGAAAGAGACACATGTAAAAGCACCAACAGAGTTCTGCAAATCAGCTTCAGATTCACTCACAAATGAATGCATCCACATTATCTCCAAAGAGAACTATACCTTTCGCATATATGCTTTTATGTAGCATAACCATCTGCCAAAAAAAAACAATTAAAATATCACTTGCACTGTCTAACAAACTGTCCTATAGGATGGGTTTCATAATGAACTAATTTATCATGAAAAAGCACATGCAAAGGGTATTTTTCAATTACTAATTAATGTTTTCAAAAGCCTAAATTGTAATTTGTAATTTACAGGACTAACTCCAATGCATGCAATTATAATCCCTGGCTCAATTTTTCTTTTGTGTTTGCTTAAAGTGACATGCAACCATTACAGCTCTATTAAATATTTGCAGTAGTAGAATGCAAGCATTATGCATGCTTTTAGTATTTTCGAATGTTCAGTAGAGGTTAATCAGCAGAAAAGTATGATGAAGCAGAAAAACAGAAAACAAAACTTGCAAGCCTTCCTGGATTTGCAGCTTCTGCTTTTATCTGAAAGTTCAAGACAACACAACCTTTATATAAAGGGGGTTTTTTGGTCTTCTATCTAACATCCTTTCATGCTGCTCATGCAAGTGACAGGTGAGAAACTCAAGAATATAAAATATTAAACATAGAAAGAATATATCATATTTTTTAAATTTTCTCTTTTTTGGCACTAAATACATATTAGGTTTACTTTGGCCACTTTTTAGCATTGTTTTCTTAACCTAGACTTTAATATATGTATATATAATGTATATATGTATTTTCTTAATCTAGATTTTAGATATGATGGTTAAGTTTATCGATTATAATTATGTTCAGCTGAAAATTATTAGTTCCATTTTAAGTTTAAACTCCCATATCAGACTCATGTGCTAAATGAAAAATAAAGCTACACTGTTACTTCTAGGGAATAGTCCTGCACTTTATGCTCTGATTAATTCAGTTAAATAGATTTCCAATTTATTTATGGGATAGCAGATAATGACTCAATGTAAATAAACCATTTACAACAGAGGCAATATAAGCAGATCTCTTAACTTCAGGCTATTCCAAATCCATGGCATGTTTGGTGCAGATAGGTGCATGACAAGATATATGACAAAACATGTTTATTGATCCTTACAAATACCTTAAGACAAAAATATAAGGGAAAAATACATAAGAAAGCTAGATGTTGTCTTCCCCACAGAAGTCATCTTAACGGTCTGATGTCTAAATCTGACAAGCAACATGCAAACAAAATGTACTCAGCCCCAGAAACACTCAAATATTATTTTCATAGTTATTTATCTTCAAGTGGTTAAAGGTACTACCTTTACTCCTAGAAAAACAGGTTAGTAAAAGAACTCCCTTTTTTGAGTGATGAACCAGGGATAATTTTGACATGATATTCCATTATATTTTATACTCCTTGTACAATATAAAATCTGATTGCATTTTCTAACTTGCACTTTTTCCTTAAAATATTTTAAATTATTAACTTCAATAAAAAATTCATATTTACATAAGACCATGTAGTGACCCAAATATAAGAGATGAGAACTTCTGCTTCCTAGAGTATCTTACAGTTCCATTTATTCCTACATTTTAAATGCCTCATAAAATAGGGGGGGTTTTAAAACAAACTAGTGTTTTATTTTTATGGTAAATAATTATTTAAAGATGTCAGAACACATTCATTAAAAACGCTAAACAAATTGCAAACCTATTTGAGGGAAATAAGGTAAAGATACAAAAGAATTTACACAGTTAACAAAATTGTATTCAAAGACCAGGACATTACTAATTCCTGACAATATAATTGATAGAATTTCATGCAGTCTTCTAATAGGAGATCTAGCTATAGGTGGATTAAAGGTAAAGACAGGAAAAGGGGAAGGGAGAAGAATAACGAGGAAGAGGAAGAGAGATAATGTTAACATTAAGTTATTTTCTGTTAGTAATTTCCAATTACTCTTTGGGGTTGTAGTTTATATATACTCTGCTTTCCCTCTGTAATTACTTTATATCTTACACTATATTGTAGCCACATAAAGAATACAATTGCCTGGAAATCCTAATTTCCCTTACCAATCCTAATTTTTAATATGCTGAACTTAATTACGAGGATTAATAGTTCCTTGATTACACTTCTGCCATGTTTGAAAAAACAGGAAAAGCCCTTAGTACTCACTAATCAAAATAGAATTTAATAGATTATCTGATTAAAGATATGATTGCAAATATTTTTAATTACAAGTTACTTATTATTAAAGACAAAAAGCATTTCAGCAGAACTAGATCACTTGTCACTCTGTACAATAAATCAGCAATGGATTAATACTATAAAATATGCAAAGAATTAAAAAGCTCTTGGTTTTACTAACAGAATAACTGCAGCTATATTTTCATTATTTTAAAACTCAATCTTTGTAAAAAGGTTGAAAAATTACCTCGTAAAATATCCTTGCTAATTTAGGGTGAAAAGGAGAAACACTGCAACAATAAAAAAAAAATATCAACATTTTAAAAGTTTCTAAAGGGAAAAATGTATGTGGTAGGCACTGTATCGTGCACCAGACAGGGAACACTCTTTTTCCTCCTATCGTTCCTAAAGAAAATAAAGGGAAATTTCTCTTTTCCATATCCAGAAAGTACTGATGCAACAGGATACTGGCATATCATTGTACCGCATTCAAACAGTTAATTAACAGGAAACCCTGGTAGCATTAATTAAATTAATAAAGTCACTGTCCACTTAGTTTGTGATAATACATCCACTACCTTGCACAAAGGCCACATGGTATCTATTAAATTTATAAAAGCCTATCCATTAAATAGTTCTGCCTCAGAGAAACAAGTTAATTACTAAATTATTTCAATGCAAAGTTCTTCTCTGCAATACTAGCATAAATCACATTAAATCATATTTAATGGACCATAGTGAAAGAATTAAGAAAATTTATTTTCTTCTATAGAAATAGTTTGTTAGAACATATGGAAAAATGAAAACACTGTTTAGTGTTTGAGATAAAAACAATCAAAGGTAATCCTTTAAAATTAGGGTTCAGATTAGTCTGCAAAGGATGCTGTTTAACTGAAACATCTGGTACTGTTACGTTGAGAGACAGGCCTTTTTTAACTTTGGAAATGAGATTAGTAGATCGGTTATTTGTAAGTGTCCAAGTAATTTCTAATTATTTTATCTGGGTCACAGATAATCTGCTTTTACAGGGCTCCCACAATGACATCAGAGGATCACTGTTGAACTGATTATCCTGTTACCTTCCACCATCCATGGGAAGACTGGATTTTCCTTTTGTACAGAGAAAGAGAAAGAAGCGGCTGATTGCTTCAGACAGGTGGCAGCCAACAAAATAAAGAACACCGCAGATCTTGAGAGGAAGAAAATCTCATATATGCAAAAGGTACCAGCTTTCAAAAAACAGTCAACAAACTCAGCACTTCTTAGCCGTGTCTGGTGCAATTTAAAAACTCACTAGATAATAAAAATAATCAGAAAAGCCATTATGTAAAAAACAGCATGCCGTGCCATTTTTTACATGTTCTATAGTAATGCAAATTACTATAACATAAGCAATAGAAGAATCCTACAGTATGAATAGAAAAAATGTGTTTTGTCATCAATTAACTCTTAATATGAAAGACATAGAGAAATAATTTCTTAAAAATAAAATGGAATATGAGTTAGAGAAATAAAAAAGCCAGGGCCAGTCTTCTACTAATATACACATGAGCATCCTGGCCATTCCACCCTTTTTAAAAAGACTGAATCAAAGTGCTCTTTTTAAAAGAGCTCTGGACCTTCAACCTTCTATACCATACATCAGAAACAATCAGGCATTCATAAAAGAGACTTTTTTTCCTAGGTGAATTTATGCCTTTTCCTATGAATAAATGGATAAATAGGCTAATTATGTGGGGTTTTTTTTGAAAACAGGTACCTGTTACATATAAAAATGAGAGAAAAATTCTTAAAAAAAATGTCAAGAAAGCATGTCTTGCAAAAGCAATCAAGTTTCTGGGTACTATTTGACTTAGCTTCCCAACAAATTTTATTATTTCATATAACTAAATGAAAAAAAAAGGAAATGGAAATAAAAGTTAGTAACACAGATACATCATTCTCAATATTTTCTTCTAGCTTAAGCACAAAATACTGTATTCTAGATAAAATTTGGTTTTGTCACTTCAATACAAGGTCATTAACAGGTGCACACAACTGTTGCACAAGACAGACTGTCTATATTTCCCCACCCACTCCCCAAAATAAGATTTTAAAACTTTCTGAAGTGGACAAAGTGATAATTTACCCACAAATCATACTTTTACTACTTAGGACAAACCACCAACAAAACCATATCTCTACCTTCATAAAGTGTCTATACTGGACCTACCCTCTTACCCTGTAGAGATTCAGATCAATATACTGATCTTGGCCAAATACTACTTGTGGAGTACAAGCAGCTAAAGGAGGTCTGAAGTCAAGAGTAACAATAATCTTTAAAATTGCTACTTTCAGTAAGAGATCAAAAGAGTTGCACCCTTGTAAGGTGCAACTCCCAAAATTCTTTCTGGTGTGTTTTTCTTTGTTTTACTTAAAAGTTTGCTTCTACTTTCCAAATGTCATTTAAAACTCATGCTGCCTGAGAATATAAGAACACGGTCTCCAGTTAAGGAATATAAATACAAAATTTCCCATTAAGGAATATAAAATTCAAAATTGTGCTACAAGAAATGACAAATGATAAAGCAAGTAACAAGCACTAGAGGGAGGCAGGCCTTCAACATAAATGCATGATCATTTTGGAAATAGCCTCTGACAGTGTTTAATTCATGTGTGGAACCAATTTTTTCCATCCAGTTCTCTAAAAACTTGAATACTTTAAGTAAGAATACTAATAGTTGATGAGATTTTAAGTGGAGTATCTTTTTAAGAGTCCTAGAGTTCCTAAATTAGGATTTTAAATTTCTACCTATTTCAGAGGCTTATGAATTGGAGAAAACTTCTGTTTCCAAAGTATCCAAATAAAACTTCCCCAAGAGTCATGTAAAGTACATACTAGGAGAAGTATCAACATTCAGGATGATAACAAAATTAGAGGCATATAAAGCTCAGGGAAAGCAACTGGGGAAGGAGGATGAAAAGAGCCATGTGCCCCTTCTGATAGAAGTGTGTTTCACATATGCTAGTTTCTAGGGAGAAAGCACTAATCCTGTACACAGAGGCCACCTCAGCTGCTCCCCTCTTCATTGGAACAATTCATGTCAAAAGTTCCTCTAAGGACAGTTTTTGCCAACCAGCTGCTCTCCTCTCATTGTAGGAAGTCACCTCCTTTGCTCTTTGGCTTCCTGGACCTCCAAATGAGTTATGAATAGCCTTCTGCTAATGATACCCTAACAGTGATACCACAATCACAGGAGCAGCACATGTACTCAGAGAAATTACTGTGTGGTAGGTTACTTAGTCTATTAATCACTTTATCAAGCACTATAGCCTCAAGAACATTCCACCAATAAGAGACAAATTTTAGTATACAACTCAAAAAACTTTTCATTTTTACTGGAGAGCACATTTTTTCCAAGCACCTTGATATCTACAGACCACACATGAAGCAGGGTAACAGCAGAATACAGACATATGCAGAATACATACATATTTTTCCTAAAGACCTTTTAAAAAAGTTATCTATTATCTACCGTTATAACCAATGACAATTACGCAATGACAGGCAGAGATCAGTCAACTGTGCAAAAAATCTGAATTTTGCAAAGTGCCAGCACACATGGCAGAATACTTCACCTGCGCTTCATAATGTGCTGCTCTGCTTTTTTTAGCTACTACCCCATTCTACAAAATATGATGGAAGATATCAAATGTATTCTTTCCATTAAGCATTCAGACATTTTATGACTTCTGAAAAAATACATCAAAGAGGAGAAAATGCCAATCCTATGAAAACCTATGAAAAACTTCTGCTCATTCTTATGGTTTGCCAATCTAGCCCTTTGCTCAACTCTAGTAGCATGTAACTCAGCTTCTAAAAATGTACACAAACATCACAAATGCAAATTTTTTCTACATATTAAACTTTATCTATCTGGGTGCTGTGGCAAAAGGATAAACCTCTGTAAGTAAAAATTAAAAATATAAACCAAGAATCTGAATTTTTTTAAAAAGCATGTCCAATACTCCTCAAAAAAAAGGGCCCTGGCTTTATATTACTAAGATGGAAAAAAAAAAAGCTATTGGCTTCCTTTCTGGGAAATTATGTAATGATGGTCAAGCAAGTTTTCTTATGGAGAATCAGGAAGTCTTGTTACAAAAGGGTTAAAGTTTGATAAATCTTAGGTTTATCTTTCAAGAATTTTTACAGCACTTAAAATAACAGGTAAATAGTAATGTTAAATAGCAATGAATCTTAGCCTGTTAGACTCATTCAGCAACAGTTTGCACCCACCAAAGTTTAGATCACAGAGCTGCAACACTTACTGTCTCTACTATTTAAAAATAGCTTTTTTTTCCAGGAGCTGTGGAATTAATCTTGGTATGTTAAACTGTAAGAAGAGGCACAAGAGCATGAACTACGAAGAAGTGTATTACCTGTTCGCCCATACAAGCACCAGAGTTGCTTTGCTTCTGTCCAAAGGCCCCATGCTCTTGTCCCTTGCACACATCTCTAGGCAGCTTCAGCAATCATTGAAATTAATGCTTTCAATAATAGCTATGGAGTAATTCATATGACATGAATGCTTTAACTGTGCATATCCATGCCTCCAAGCATCATAAGTTTCTTTCAAGGCCCTTGTCTGCACAATTACACTTAAATGATTGTGTTCTGCTATTAAGTTTTGATCTATACCTTACACTAATTCCATATTTAATATAGAACTCACTTCAGACACAATTTGCATAATTTGCACAGGAAGGCTAGATGCTGAACTGTAACTCCAGCACAGTACACAGCAGAAACATCACTGCTTCTTACTGTTCATGGTTCATTGCTTCTACAGGGCTTGAAAGTCTTGCACTCTCAATATGCTCAATGGTGGGTATACCAGTTTTGTTGTTTCCCTACTTGACCACCACAGGCATGTCTTTTGGAAGCCTGCAAAGAAACTACTAACTCACCTGCTGCCTTCTCCTCTGCCTTTTCCAGCTGCTAGCCAAAGCTGTGAGTGCTTATGCAGGGAAGCAAGTCTCCACACTACAATGCTGGCAATCGAAAAACCATTTGTACAGAAAGAGTTTCTGACATCACTTGTGGACTAAGCACAGCTGCATCAAACACACTTACTTTTTTTGTTTGAAGTGTGACTGGTTGTTGTCACGCAGATTTCCTCAAAACTACTGTATTCTTGCTAATTCTGTATTTACAAAAAAAGGAATTGAAAAGGGAGAGGACAATTGTGCTGCTGGTATGAAATGCCCTGAGTGAGGGATGAACTATATGACCTACATTCTTAAGTGAGTCAATGCAACAGCAGCCACATGGTGTGAATGAATCAATGACTGGAGATACACCAGCAATGGATTTCTACTTCCACACCAACCGCATCAAGCCTAAAAACATATCCATGTGACAACAGTCCCTTTGCTATTGGGGGGATAGGTAGGGTGCACAGTGAGAGACCTTAATGAACATCCGTACTTTTTAGCACCTGCCTCTCACAGACCATCCACATCCACAATTACTGCAGTATGTTTGTTTCACAAGGTTTGGCTTAGACAACAGAAAAGTGTGTCCAGGAATACTGCAGCTCAGTGATTATGATTTCAGCAGAAAAACTGAACTTAAAAATGCTATTACCCCACACCCGTTCCAGTGTAGCTGCCAACTCTGTAAGTAAATACGATGTACTTCACAGTATACTATACAACTGACAGAGAAAGAAAACACTTTGCAGAAGTTTATGGAGTGCAGTGGCGGCAATAGCCTGAAAGTGTTAAGGCTCAGGACAGTGAAGTTACAACTGGGACTTTGTGACTGTTGCAGTGGCAGCACAGTTGGTATCCTGTGTCACAACAAAAACAGCCCAGGTTTCAGGTATATCTGACAGAAACAGGTTCAGTCTGAGAGGTCTTATTTCACATCCAGTAATTGTATCTGAATGGATGCTGATGGTCACTGTTAAAATTAAGTCCAGCTGGCAGCACACAGAACAGAATGATAAACTTAGGGTCTGTTCCCTGTTTTCATCTATATCCTGTCTGTGGTTTAGTGCAGTACTGATCAGATGGGTTTTCTGATTCTTCTCATATGTATATCCATTTAACAGAAACTAAAAAGACATTAATATTTCAGTATCTGAGCAATTAGGCTCACTAAGTTTCTGCTTCTGTCTCACAGAACTCACCACTTCAGCTAGATAGCCACCATAGTGGTGGTCTAGGAAAATCCCAGCTCTAGATGATGCAGACATAAAGGCAACATTTAAACAGGGAAGAGAAAACCTGTCAGCAAGACCCTGGAACAGAAATCAGGCACACAGTAATGGTGCACAAAGGTAAATCTGTTGACTTGGGGATTGAGATTAAGTGCAACATGCAGCATGGTAGAGTAGCTGGAGAACAGTAATAATAATAGACAGCATAACTACCATGACAGGAAAATCGAAAGGCAGTAAATATGTAAAGGTAATACAGTAAAACCAAAAAGCAGTATTACTACTTTATCTAACATAATTAAAAACCACACTGTAATTTTTTTTTTCCTTTATTCCATACAAAAGAATTACACAATTCAGTTGGGAGGTTTTCTATTATGTACCTACAAAAGTTAGTGTAAACCTTTGTAATTCCAAAATTAAATCTCAGGCAGATATCCAACAGTTGTAGCAACAAAGATGCTTCCACCCTGTACATTACTGTCTTTAAAGAAAAGGTTCAGCAGGCAAGATCATAGACTCTTTCAACATGTACATATCCAATGTACTCTCTCTCACGTTGAACAATATTTTAAACATTTGTATGGATTCTCAAGATAACTTTAAAGAATCTGCTGGCAGCTATTAACTTCTAATGTACAGAACACAATGTTATGCCAAAAAAGCTTGTTTCTTGTACTTATTTATTACCTTACCAAATTCATTTAACTGGAAATTTTTTCCATGGAGAGGATTTTTTTTTTCTGTATATCTAAATGCAGAATACTAATCTGGACTATAAACTGCACATGATTACATTCTGCAGTTTAGCAAATAAAGAGATGAACATAAGCATATTTATCAAAATACTTAACAAAGACACTGCATTCTCAAAATTTGATTTATCAGTTAGCCTTACTGTCACATAATTTTGACCAGGATACACAAGAGTTTAAAATAAAAACAAAAATCAGCTGCATATCTTGTACATATCTTGTGCAACTCCAGGACAAGGGATGAGTTTTTTTTACTAATACAAATCAGGAAACAGATTTCATGGTGGAATTATTAGAATTTTTTGAATTACTGTTTGTTAGAAAGCTTCTTAGATTTCACTGGTGTCAAGAGGCTGGACAAACCAAGTGTTTTTCTAGTCTTCCCTTAAATGCAACCAGCTTTTATGCTTTGACTAATTGTTCTGAAAATAAAACTAAAATATACTTATAAAATTAGATACTTACAGTGAAAATACCCATTAGCTGAACGTAAAAGAGTCGACTTATTCCACCTAGTATTATTAGACCCATGAAGGCAGATATTCTTAGGAGAGCAAGTTCATGTCTAAATACAAACACATCCTACAACAACACAGAAAGAAGAGAGAGGCTTTAGCAGTCACAAATTAATTAGTCTTTGAACCAAACAGAAATATTAGATAAGAGTTGTAAGAGGTGTTCTCAGTCTTAAAGCTGAAGACAAATATTGGATTTTGAGCTACCTTGTACATTATTGATGTATTTATGTTTTCAAAGCAGAAACCAACAATCTTTTCTTTATACACATTAACAGTTGGGGTTTATTTTGCCAGACTGTTAAAAAAAACTCCTTCATGTAGTTAAGGTTTTGGGAATAGATGAAGCTCAAATGAGTTATTTCTGAATCTTCCACCTCAAACTGTGCCAGACTATTACACACAAGCTACACAATACAGGAAAACTACTCTGTTAAATAGTCTGATTTATTAAGACTCTTATACCTTGGCTACCAGGCACAGAACTTTTGCCTCACCTGTTCTGAAATAAAATAATATTCCAAGATTAAAACTTGAAGGTTGTACCTACAAAGTCCAAGTATCTGTACTGGATTGTATTCACTGTAGTGCTGTCTGTTATCCAACATAAACTTATCTCCAACTTTTAAATTTTGGCCTTGAGTGGATTATTGCCACTTTGGATAAGGATGAAGAGTACAGATGCTTCAGGGCACACAGAAATATGAATGTATTTGATCAGCTGCACTGGAAAGTCTGCTCTCATCCAGCAGAAAATACAAAAAGCATTGCAGACAGTTATGTAATGTCTTCAAAGACATTATTTTTATCACAGGAGAACATTTTTACGTAGCAGTTACATTAGGTGTATTGTGAGTACTGTATTCACTTTGCTGTGAGTTCAGACTCTATTCTCTTATTTTTAAGTTACAATTATGTTCTGAAGACTGTCTTCTGAATGTACACATTTGGTTTTCCACTTAGAAAAGCTAGATCATGGCAGGAAAGTATTACAACCTTTCAAGTAAACTTTAAATTACAAACAGAATATAGAAGAGAACTGAATGAAAAAACACAAAACAAACAAAACAACAAACAAAAAACCCAACAAAAATCCCAGCCAACCAATAACAAAAAACAACAACAAACTACCCCCCCAGCACTGCTTATGTTCAACCACTAGAACTTGAGGATGAGGGATACTGTGTTTTAATTAAACAGAGAATAGTTAAAGCAAATTATGTTTAGCAAAAACAAAAATCTGATTTTTCTTTTAAGTAATTTCCATGAAGATTCAAAATATAGACCTAGGAAAAAAAGTTTAAACTGCCTACTAAATCTGTGAAGAAACTCAGTATTTAATGAACAAGTAGAAATCACTAGTTAAGCAGCTGAAACAAAAAAAATTGCCAACAGTTTTTTTCTGAAAAATTGTAATGGCGTGTCCCCTGTCTTCTCACTTGTTAATACTGGCCTTTCTTGCTGCTGTAGAAAATGTATTAATTTCCATTTCTTTTAAACTTTCTTACTTATTTAATGAGTTAATTCAAAGATAAAGCGACTCAAAATAAAAGGAGTTATACTATTCTTTATTTCCCTTTCCATTAGCCAATGAAAGCTTTAAAGAAAAGCAACAACAGTTGCACTCTCACAACTTCTACTAGCTGTAAAATACTTCTTCATATCTTCATCAGTATGTTTTATTATATTAGAAATGTTTTGATGTATTCAAGCAAAAGTTCACAGAATACAGTAAAATGTAAGAGAAGAGTGCCAACAGGAAAGTTACATTCTTAATCTAGCATGACACTCCCCCATTACCACACCCTGCAACTTCAATTTAGACATCTTTTGAACATCTCTTGAACATCATTTTTAGCATGAAAAAAAAAGAACACATGACAACAGAAAATCCTAGCACACAGAAGAGAAATTGCATTTTTATCTGATTCTTTTAACCCACATTAAACTAGGGGTACAAAAAATGACAGACCTTGCACACTAAAGATCACAGAATCATAGAATCACAGAACAATTCTACAAATGCATTGGAAAGGACCTTAAAGATCACCTAGTCCCAACTTCCCTGCTGTGGAAGGGACATCTTTCACTACAGCACGTTGCTCAGACCTCCATCAAATCTGGCCCTAAACACTTCCAGGGATGGGGCATCCATAAATTCCCTAGTCAACTTCCAGTTACCCCTTAGCCCTGAGTAAAAAATTTCTTAATACATAATCTAAACCTACTCTTGTCAGTTTGAGACCGTTCTCCCCTTGTCCTGCCACTAGAGGCTCCTATAAACAGAATCTCTGTCATTCTTGTGGGATCCTCTAAGGTAACAGAAGCTTTCTCTTTTCTGAGATGAACAAACCCAATCCAGAGTATCACAGAATCATTAGGGTTGAAAAGGACTACTGGAGATCCCCCTGCCAAAGTAGGGTCACCTAGAGCAGGTGATACAGAAATGTGTCCAGGTGGATTTTGAGTGTCTCCAGAGAGGGAGACCTCAACCTCCCCAGGCAGCTATTCCAGTGCTCTGCCACCCTCAGTGTAAAGAAATTCTGCCTCTTGTTAAGGTAGAACTTCTTGTGCTTTAGTTT